>NC_089844.1:130303678-130631178 GCF_035609145.1 Eleutherodactylus coqui | reverse complement strand
CTCTTAAAGGGGTTTTCCATGGAAAATTCTATTGATGACTTATCCTCAGGATAGGTCATCAACAGTTGATCAGCTAGGGTCCGTTGCTCGGGACCCCGACTGATCAGCTGAGCAAGCGCTGTCAACACAGCAAATACAAAGAGGTTGGATCTGGAGCAGTGTAAGTCTCCGCGCCGACCTCTGTGTAGTGGCCAGCGCTTGTAACTGCAGGCACAGCTTGCGTTGATTTCAATCAGTGCCGTGCCTGCAGTTACAAGAGCCGGCCACTACACAGAGGTCAGCACCGCGATTTCCTCTCCAACCTCTGTATATTTGCGGCGCTGACAGCATGTGCCCACTCAGCTGATCAGTTGTGGTCCCAATCAACTATTGATGACCTATCCTGAGGATAGGTCATCAAAAGTATATTCCACGGAAAACCCTTTTAACTTTTTGGACAACTCTACCAACATATTTCTAACATGCAGTCAAATTTCACAGTCAACAAAGACTTGGAGCCCTTTTTACACAGAGCAATTATCATTCAGAGAGTAGGTAGATCACAATAATAGTTCAGTGTAGATGCTACCAGCAACTGAACACCAAACAAAAATTCAGTGGCTTATCATTCATCATTCTGTTTGTGCAAGCATTAAAATCAAATGACTGTTTACTGTGAATGGAGACGGATGATAGGAACGATTTTTGGCCTACTCCACCTCCATTCACTAAGTGATCATTGCTCTGGTGTGAAAGCACAGGAGCTATTATCACTGGGTTGACTGTTGAGTGTTTTAATAATCAATACTAATACTGTGCAAAAGGACCCTTTACTAGTCCAGATATTTAATGTGTTTATTCTTAAGCACACCTGATGTAAGCAAACACTTGATTAGTTGTATCAGGTGTGTTTCAGACAACACTTGATTTGCAAATTTGTGTTCTTATGAGGGATTCTGTTCTGGAGGTTGAATATTTCTTGGAGTGCAGTGGTCGTTAAAAGTGGCATTTTGAATTTGGAGAAAAGTGTTATATCAGTTGTATTGAGATGTTTAAATTGTTCCTGTTTGACTGCTTTTTGCAAACCGTTAGAAGTTTGTGAATTTCGCAAATAAATCTGATTTGTAATGGGGTTAAATAATTTACCTGGGGTAAATGGGCCATTTGGCTTAAGCAGAAAATACTATGAAATGTTATCTGAACATAGCCCAGACTCTCCAGCATTATTCACGTTATATATTGGAATATTATTTTTCTAGCTGTTAACTTATGAAAATGAATGTTCAGATTTTATCTTGTATCTTTTTTCTGTTTTACAGTTTTTAACAATGAAACAAAAAATACAAGAAAACCTGTGTTATCTGATCTGGGAGATATACAGTTCTCCAGATCTAAGAGCCTTAATACCTAGCACAACCCACCCAAGTGCCATCCAGTACTCCAGCTTTGTGTTGTCCATAATCACTTGTATTATCGGATTGCCCGCGAATATTATTGTCATCTTCGTCACTGGATTCTTAATGAAGAAGAACAAATATAAAATCTGGTTCCTGAACTTGGCTCTAGCAGATTTCTCTTTTCTTCTGTTTCTACTGCTTTTTGCCGCGTCTGTATTAAGAGGATGGTCATATGGATCCATCATGTGCAAAATCTACCATTTTCTTACCTTCATTAATATGTACTGCAGTATTTACATCCTCACAGCGCTAAATATTGATCGCGCCCTGTCTGTAGCTAAACCAGTATGGCACCTGAGGTTTTATTCCCGGAGATTTTGCTGGTGTATGTGTGCAGTCATCTGGGCATCATCCATCCTATGTAGTATTCCAGCCATCGTCTACAGTGATGTACGTGAAGAAAATATATGCAGTCTCTCTTTCTATGACCCCACCGCTATTGCATACATTTTTAGTTTTGATCTAAAAGATGTAGATCTGCCGATCGATTTGTTCCCACGAGAAATATGTAAAGATGACTCAGACTTCGACTCAAATGAAGAGATTGTAACAGAGAGGTGGGAAGCCATTTTTACAGCAGAGCGTCTTGTAGTTCCACTTGCAGTTGTTGGTTATATTATCCCGCTGTGTGTTATCCTGTTCTCCAATATCATCATCGCTCATCATGTGAAGAATTCTAAGATGGCGGCAACATCCAGACTGTACCGAGTGGTGATTGTCACCATTATGAGCTTTTTCTGTAGTAAGACGCCATATGTTTTAGCATTTATCACTTTCTTGGTGTCTGTTTACACTATAAAGTTAACTTTGATGTATAAACTCTCTATTGTTCTGCCGCTATTGTTCAGCATTGCTGCTACTAACAGTCTCCTAAATCCACTGGTGTATGTTCTAGTAGGGAAGGAAGTGAGGAGTGAAATTATTACATTTTTTAGGAAGAAATATACTCAAGTAGAGAGCAAGAAAAGAGAGATGAGACAGGAAGAAAGGAGAGATTTCCAGCCTCAACCTGCTGCTGATGTGATTATTTTAGAAGATTTCTCTATGGCTCCTTCAGTAAGTAATAGGATATAATTTAATAAGTACGACATTCACTTATAAGTTTATAGTCCTTATTCTTCTTTTAGCTACTCTGTTGTATTTCATTCTCAGTGGCCACCATTTCAGGGCATATAGTAAGATATACAGAAGTCACAGGAAATTCTCCTGTCTGTAATATAGTCTGTATCCTACATAAGCTTGTAGTAGATCCCTTCCTCAGGCACGAGAATCAGGAGTAGATAGTGGAAGAAATAATGTAGCTTCCAGTTAAAGGTGTTGTCTTTACGGAAGATCATACAATTTGATTGAAATGTGCGCTAAGAACCTCACATGTATTAGTAAATATAGCAATAAAATAAATTATACATGGCTGTGCATGTCTTAGTGCCGCAAGTACATGAAATTTGGGAACACAGTTGTATGTGAAAATAATTCCTGCTTTATTAAACAAAGGTGCTCATTTTTCAGAGTGCATCTTGTTCACCTCGTTCTTACATCCCATCCTGTTTTCTTATACCGCGTTTCCCCAAAATGAAGACCTACCCCGAAAGTAAGCCCTACCACTGTTTTCGGAGGAAGGCTTAAAATATAAACCCTCCCCCCAAAATAAGCCCTAGCTAAAAAAATAAATAAATAATACTCACATGGCCTGCGGCTTCTGAGTCCCTCACGATGATCCCGCAGGCTGCCGTGTCCTCTGCGCTGAGAAATCCTCTTCTTTCTGGTGACGGGAGTTTGAATACCCACCTCCAGCAAAGCGAGCACTGTGATTGGATCGAGTTCCAGCTAATCAGAGCTGGCACTCGATCATTCACAGCCATTCAGTGAATGACATCACTGAATGGCTGTGATTGGCTCATCGAGCGCCGGTATTCATAGTCCCGTCAACAGAACGAAGAAGATACCTCAGCGAGGATGACACAGCAGACTGCCGCATCACCGCTGGAGACCAGCAGCGCTGTATATGTGCTACAATAATGTTATTAATAATAATAATTTTCAATAAAATGTATAGATCAGCGAGCACCAAAATGCTCAGGTGCTCGTTACTCAAGTCGAGCTTTCGTAATGCTCGAGAACTCGTTTCGAGTAACGAACCCTATTGAAGTCAATGGGAGACTCGAGCATTTTTCAAAGTGACCGATGCTCTGCATAGGGGAAGGTGTGTGATTCACCTGAAAACATCAGAAAGTGATGAAAACACCACAGAAATGGAAAGGGAACAGCAGGGGCAGCATGCATGGATGCATCTGAGGCTCCCAGGTAGAACTAATAACCCCTTAGTGACCAGCCCATTGCCTTTTTACGTCCTGGCCTGCTGGGCTTAATTCCCAGAGGACATAAAAACATGCATCCTCTGGGAATGACAGCCCTGCAGGCCTTGGAAGTGACAGCTCTATGCTGCCAGTTACCGGAGGTAGCCGACAATATGGAGCTGTCAGCCCGGGCCGCGCGACCCCACTCCTGGTCACGCGATCGCCGGTATCCATCGCGTTAAAGTCAATTAAATCTTCAAAAAAGTTTAAGTTTCAGCTCCCCATACAGATCGGAGGCGTAAGGGGAGCTGAGAATACTCACCCCCCGTCCTCTGCACTGTCCGGCGTCTTCTTCGTTCTGCCCGGCCCTGCCGCCGGCATTGCGCATGCGCAACAGATGCATTACATCATGCGCGTGCGCAGACAGTCGAGAGGCCTGGGAAATGTAAAAACTCCCTGCTCCCGGCTAGTATGAGTAGCCGAGAGTAGGAAGCTGTCGCCGGGAGCCGCTGTATGCGGTTCCCAGTCACATGATCGCTGCTATGCAATAGAAAAAAAAAATAGGGTGCCACGGTACACATTTCCCAGTCATGTGATTGCCTTTATCCAATGGATAACGACGATCACGTAAAAGTAAAAAAAAAGCTCAATTTTCACCTCCCGTCAGGAATCCGATTTTTAAGGGGAGCTGAAATTACTTAACCAACACCAGCAGTGATGTCCCCTGACGGGATCCTTATCCGTGGACCTTTCCCTAGGTTTGGCGCATGCGGACGCAAGCGCAAACGCTGGGGAGGGCAAGAGGAAATATAAAATCTCCTTGCCCCTGGCTACTAAAGGTAGCCGAGAGCTTGGAGATGTCACAGAGGGCCGGGTTGAGTGGTCTTCGGTCACATGATTGCCATTATCCAATGGATAATGGCGATCACGTAAAAGTTAAAAGACAGTTAAAGTTTGACTCTCTGTTCAGTTTGGGCCCCATTGTGCAGCCTGACAGAAGATTAGGGCCACAATGCGTATGTCTCTGAACACAGGACAACAGGGGTATCCATTTTGGGATGTAAATTCTAATTTTCATGTGCACTATAGAAAAAAAATGTATTTAAAATGACAGATTTGCAAAAATATGAAATTTTATTTTTTCTCCTCTAAATTGTATTAATTGCATGGGACGAACACTTTTGGTGTGAAAGTCTTTATTCCTATGTATGCTGTACAAAAAAAACTACTTTTAAAATGACATGATTGCCAAAAAAACAAAAATCGTAATTTTTTTCCTTCTGCTTTGCTTCAATTCATTCAAAAACGGTGAGGTCAAAATACGCAGTACACCCCTAGATGAATATGTTAAGGGGTCTAGTTTTTAAAATGGGGTCATTTATGGGGGTTCTCCATCATTTTGCTCTACAAGTGTGCAATGGGGCCTAAAACGCCTTCAAGCTAAATGTCTGTTCTGAAAACCACCTGCTGCTCCTTTTGGTTTGGGCCCCGTTGTACATATGGACAAAAGATTACGGCCACAATGGGTATGTTTACGAACACAGGACAAACAGGGGTATCCATTTTAGGGTGAAAGTCTTCATTCATATGTGTGCTGTACAAAAAATACTATTTTTAAAATTACATAATTGCTAAAAAAATTAAAATTGTAATTTTTTTACTTCTGCTTTGCTTTGATTCATTCAAAAACTGTGGGGTCAAAACACGCAGTAGATGCCTAGATAAATTTGTTAAGAGGTCTAGTTTCCAAAATTAGGTCCTCTGTCATTTTGGCTGCTCAAGGGGTCTACAAGTGGGCTATGGGGCCTAAAACGCCTTCAAGCAAAATGTTTGATCTGAAAGCCACCTCGGTTTGGGCCCCGTTGTGCATACGGACAGAAGATTAGGGCCACAATGGGTATATTTCTGAACACAGGACAAACGGGGGTATCCATTTTGGGGTGCAAATCCTCATTTTCATGTACACTATAGAAAAAAATCAGTGTTTAAAATTACGTATTTGCAAAAATGCAAAATTTTATTTTTTGTTGTCTAAATTGCAATAATTTCTGAAAAGAAACTGTGGGGTCAAAATACTTCTGAAACCCCTCAGTGAATACATAAAGGGGTGTAGATTTTAAAATGGGGTCATTTGTGGGGGTATCTATCATTCTGACACCTATGAACCTTTGCAATCTTGGCCTGGTGTAGGAAAATAAAGTGTTCCTCAAAATGTTAATAATTAATGTTAAATTTGTACATCTCCTAAATGGTTAAAAAAAAAAACTAAAGTTTTTCCAATGTGTGTCCAGAATAAAGTAAACAGATGGAAATATATATCTTATCAAAAATTTGTATGTTATGTTTGCACATATTTGAGATATTGCAGTTGGAAATGTGAAAAATGACGATTTTTTCTAAATTTGCCCAATTTTGGCACTTTTAATAAATATATACAAATTCTATCGGTCTGTTTTTTCCACCTAAATGAAGTACAATATGTGGCGAAAAAACAATGTCAGAATCACTTGGCTATGCAAAACCTTTACAGTGTTATTCTGTGTAAAAGTGACACGTCAGATTTCCAAAATTTGGCCTAGTCATTAAGGCGCAAACAGGCTGGGTCACTAAGCGGTATAGCCAAATTGTGGGCAAGAGCCTGGTGGTCACCGCCCTAACAATGTAGTTGGGCCAGACCATAATCAGCAAGGCACATGCGCTGGCACATCTTAGCTAAGCACCACACTAGGTGGAAGGAAGGCCAATCACTGCCTGCAGGTGACACCACTGCCTCTTCTCCTGTGTTACATGCTGGCATTGCTGTCCAAACCCCCCCAGGACGCAAGCATTAGCCTGCGTATACAGCGTACTGAAATTTTTCCCAGTGCAGCGTCCGGCTGGGATACGTTTCCGTTCGCGGTGGCCCTTTTAAAATTGTGCTTCACAGCTGACAAATTGCAGACAAATTAATGTATGATTGTAAGTGCCATCCCATGCCACCTCTGTCGCAGTATTTCATTAGCCACAAATACCAGCATAGGGGGGACTCAGAGGTCAGTACTTCTACATTTTTAAAGAAGAAAAAAAACCTTTTTAAAAAGAAAACATTTTTTGTTACCAAGACTGCAGGTGAGAACCTGAAAGATTTTTTGAGCAAGAGTGCAGGGTATTTGTTTACCAAGAGTATAGGTGAACCCATGAAAAATTTGTGTACCAAGAGTATAGGTGAACCCCTGAAACATATGTTTATCAAGAGTATAGGCAAACCCCTGAAAAATTTGTGTACCGAGAGTATAGGTGAACCCCTGAAAAATTTGTGTACCAAGAGTATAGGCGAATCCCTGAAACATTTGTTTACCAAGAGTATAGGCGAACCCCTGAAAAATTTGTGTACCAAGAGTATAGGTGTACCCCTGAAAGATTTGTGTACCATGATTATAGGTGTACCCCTAAAAGATTTGTTTACCCAGAGTGCAGGTGAACCCCTGAAATATTTTTTTTTACATAGAGCTCGTACTTGCTTAATGGGATCCATGTGGCGGTCCCAACAACAGGCAAGCTACCGCCTATCCCAGCCCCTGCCTCTCCCCGAGGGGCTTTTTAACCAGTGCCCAATGGAAAGACAGCATGTACAATGAAGAAATTAGAGTGGCCAAACTAGGAGAATTCATGCTGTCTCGGTGTCTGATAGCTGGACACTGTGCGAGGATACATTTGTGGACTCTGTGGGCGTATGAAGCTGGATTATCTGTTCTATCCACAAAGCGTCAGCCTTAACGCTTTGCAGTGACCTTCTCAGCAGGCAAAGCAGCCTCATGGTTACGCTGATAATGGCCTCATCGCCGCTCACATTTGTGTTGACTCAAGTTTTCTAACACCTGACAGATGTCAGAAATCCATGCCCACTCCTCTGTGAAGAACTGCAGAGGGTGACTACCACTCCGACGGCCATGTTGCAGCTGGTATTCATCAATAGCTCTACGCTGCTCGTAAACCCTGGACAACATGTGCAATGTTGAATTCCAGCACATGGGTGTGTCACACAACAGTCGGTTCACTGGCAGCTGAAAGCGATGTTGCAGTGCCCTGAGGGTGGCAGTATCTGTGGTGGACTTTCTGAAATGTACGCACACACCTTGCTGAGCAGCTCAGACCAATTGGGGTAGTTTTTAAGAAAGCGCTGAACCACCAGATTGAACATGTGGGCCAGGCATGGCATGTGTGTTAATCTGCCAAGCTGCAGAGCTGCCACCAGGTTACGCCTATTGCCACACACGACCATAGCTGGTTGGAGGTTCAGCGGCAAAAGCCACAGATCTGTCTGCTCCATCAAATCTTGTAACAGCTCTTGGGCAGTGTGCCTCTTGTCACCCAAGCTCAGGAGTTTCAGCATGGCCTGCTGATGCCTGCTTTCCCACCGCAGTGCTGCAGTGCCTCGAGCTACCAACTGAAGGCGACGTGCTCACAGATGGTAATTGAGAGGAGGAGGAGGAGGAGGAGGGGGAGGGAAGTTTGGAGGAGGTGGCATAATAAGCCGGAGAAACCATGACTGAGGTAGGAGCCGCAATCCTCGGTGTGGGTAACACGTGAGCGGACCCAGGGTCAGACTCGGTTCCAGCCTCCACCAGGTTAACACAATTTGCCGGCAGGGAGATGTAGTGTCCTTCTCGACGTGTCAGTGGTTAAGTGGACCTTCCCAGTAACCGCATTGGTGAGGGCACGGTTGATATTCCATGACACGTGCTGGTGTAGGGTAGGGACGGCACAGCACGAAAAATAGTGGCAACTGGGTACCAAGTAGCGAGGGACGGCTGCCGCCATGAGGTAGCGGAAAGCCTCAGTTTCTACCAGTCTATATGGCAGCATCTCCAGGCTCAGCAGTTTGGAGATATGCACATTTAGGTATTGTGGATGGCTGCATATTTGCGCTTGTGCTCTAATGTTTGTGTTATGGACAGCTGAATGCTGCGCTGGGACACATTGGTGGAGGCAGTGGAGGACCGTGGAGGTGAAGCGGTGGGTGCAGGCTGGGAGACGCTCATGCCTGCGTCCTGGGAGGGAGATTGCATCTCAGGGCCAGCATGTGACAGAGGGAAAGAAGCAGTAGTGTTACCCGCAGGCGGTGAATGCCCTTTTTTCCACCTCGTCGGGTGCTTAGCTATCATATACCTGCGCATGCTGGTGGTGGTCAGGCTGGTAGTGGTGGCTCCCCTGCTGATCTTGGTGCAGCACAGATTGCACAACACTGTTCGTCGGTCATCCGCGTTCTCATTAAAAAACCTCCAGACCTTCGAACACCTAGCCCTCTGCACGGGAGCTTGCAGTGAGGAGGTGCTGTGGGGAACGTTGGGGGATTACTTCCTCTGGTCCTGCTTCTCCCTCTGGCCACCCCACTGCCTCTTCCAACCTGTTCTGCTGCTGCTGCACTTGCCTCCCCCACTTAAGCCCTGTCTTCAGTAGGCTTACCAACCCAGGTCGGGTCAGTCACCTCATCATCCACCAGCTCTTCCTCTGAATCCTTAGGCTGCTCCTCCCTCAGACTTACTGCCCTAACAACAACCTCACTGACAGACAACTGTGTCTCATCATCATCAACAAATACTTCATGAGACACTACTTGAAAGTCCCCAGCCTCATCACCCCAGGTCTGTGAAAGGTCCAAATTTTATGCATCGGTCACAACTAACTCCCCAGGTGGCTCATGAACCGTTGTTTGGCACTCAGAGAACAGTTCCTGTGAGTATGCCTGTTCTGAATCTCTCCTTTTCCTGGAGTGACCAGGCTGGGAGGAAGGAGGATCAGCATGAGGATTCATAGGTCCAGTCCCTTGGCTAGAGTGAGTGGACTGCGTGGAAGACTGAGTGGTGGATAAATTACTGGACGCGTTATCCGCTATCTACGTCATCACCTGTTGTGCTTTTAATAATGATCTACCACGCAGACCTGCAAACTGTGAGATGAAGCTAGGGAGCGTAGATATTTGGCGATCTACTTCTCCCTCAGCAGCAGGCACTGTTTCACCCCATCCATGACCTCGACCTCTGCCCAGACCCTCATTCGGATGCCCACCTCCACGTCCACATCCTTGACCGTTACCCCTAGTCTTCATCATGTTGTATAATGCACTGCATCAAAATACTACGCAAACTGCAAAGTATTTTGCGTATGCTTTTAGCCCAAAATAGGCACAGTAAACTGCATACAGTCTTGTTAGATAGTGTGCATCGACGGGACACACACAAGGGAATTTAGTGTACGGTTTAAGCCCAAAATACACACTGTAAACTGCGTACAGTCTTGTTAGATAGTGTGCATCGACAGGATGCACACAGGAGTATATTGCGTACGCTTTAAGCCACCCCCCAAAAATGAAAACTGTGTACAGTCTTGTTAGTTAGTGTGCATCGACAGGACACACACAGGGGGAATTTGGCATACGGTTTAAGCCCAAAATAGACACAGAAAACTGCGTACAGTCTTGTTAGACAGTGTGCATCAACAGGATGCACACAGGGGTATATTGCATACTCTTTAAGCACCCCCCCCCCCAAAAAAAAAACAAAACTGTAAACTGCGTACAGTCTTGTTAGATAGTGTGCATCGACAGGACGCACACAGGGGTATATTTCTTATGCTTTAAGCCCCAAAAAAACCTGTAAACTGCGTACAGTCTTGATAGATAATGTGCATTAACAGAACACACACGGGGGATTCGGCGTACGGTTTACACCCCAAATAGACACTGAAAACTGTGTATAGTCTTGTTAGAAAGTGTGCTTCAATAGGACACACACGGGGATTTGGTATACAGTTTAAGCCCAAATTAGACACTGGAAACTGCGTACAGTTTTATTAGATAGTATGCATGGACAGGACGCACACGGGAGTATATTGTGTATGCTTTAGGCCCCCCCAAAAAAACTATAAACTGCGTACAGTCTTGTTAGATAGTGTGCATCAACAGGACACACACAGGGGGATTTGGCGTATGGTTTAAGCCAAAAATAGTGTGCATCGACATGGCGCACAGAGGTATATTGCGTACTCTTTAAGCCCCCCCAAAAACTGTAAACTGTGTACAGTCTTGTTAGATAGTATGCATCGACAGAACATGCACAGGGAAATTTGGCATATGGTTTAAGAACAAAGTAGACACTGGAAACTGCGTACAGTCTTGTTAGATAGTATGCATTGACAGGATGCACACAGGAGTATATTGCGTACGCTTTAGGCCCCCCCAAAAAATGTAAACTGCGTATAGTCTTGCTAGATAGTATGCATCGACAGGACACACACAGGGGGATTTGGTGTATGATTTAAGCCCAAAATACACACTGTAAACTGAGTACAGTCTTGTTAGATAGTGTGCATCGACAGGACGGACACAGTGGTATATTGTGTACGCTTTAAGTACCCCAAAAACCTGTAAACTGCGTCTAACCTTGTTAGATAGTGTGCATCGACAGGACACAAGCAGGGGGATTTGGTGTATGATTTAAGCCCCCCCAAAAAAACTGTAAACTGCGTACAGTCTTATTAGATAGTGTGCATTGACAGGACGCACACAGGAGGATTTGGCGTACGCTTTAAGCCCCTCAAAAAATACAAAAATGAAAAATGAGAGGAGTTTTGTTAGTTTTTATATAGTCTGTGTACACCAGTAGCAGTATACTGTAAAGAACCAGTAGTAGTATGCAGTATACATCCGGGGTGCTTGTGAATGGTTGGTGCACATTATTGGTCCCAGCCAGCCAAACTGCTGATGCACAAAAGTACAGTTGTAGTCCTGAAAAGAACTGCTGTGTTCTTGCAAAATGGATGCCTGCCTAAACGCTCCTTCTAAACTACACTACCACTCTCCTTCATTCACAGCAGCTCTGTCCCTCAGCTAATCCAGCCTGTGTGTGAGGCGAGCATCAGGTGACCAGAGTTTTTATGCTCATAGGTCACCTGATTTGGCCAGCCAGGCACTGCTATAGACGTGCACAGGGTTAGCCTTCCCTGCATGTTCATTGGCTAAAAAAAGCCGCTAAACATGTGGGGAGGAGAGGGTGAAATTTTCTCGAGCACCGCGTGGTGCTCGCTCGAGTAACGAGTACCTTCGAGTATGGTAATGCTAGAAATAAAGTACTGTTATTACTATAAAAAGGATTATTGTCAAACTATCATATTTAATATACCGTATATGCTTGAGTATTAGCCAACCTGAGTATAAGCCGAGTCAATAAGTTTTACCACAAAAACCTGGTAAAACTTATTGACTCTAGTATAAACCAAGCTATACTCGAGTATATACTGGTTTAACAAAAAAAACCTCCATACTCACCTCCCAGCCGGCTTCTGTGTCCCCAGCAGTGGTGTGGCAAGCTGCTTGAATTCTCCCCACTGTCATCCCCTGCTGTACTCTCTGCCTTGCTCTGCCATCCACTGCCGTCAGGCTGTGATTGGCTATGTGTTACAATCGTGTGGGAAAAACTGAGAATGGGGCCCACACGATCGTGACCAAATGGGAGCAGAATGGAATAGTTGTAGTGGTATGAAGTAAGTATTAGTATGCATGCACACAGGGAGCACAGGGTATTCACACAGAATCAGGCAACTGATCCTGTGCTACAAGGGAGGATGACATGGCCCTACCTAAGCGGGGACATCGCACTGGGCGGCTCAGCGGTCCTCGGAACTGGGCCCTAGCTGATCCTAGGAGCCACGCCACAGAACAGGAGACATACACATGCCACATAACAAGGACAGAACAACAGGGTACACAGAGCCAGAATACACAGCATACAACAGACAAAATGCAACCACTAATAACAGATGAGAAGCTGAATATAAATACCACGTATTAGTTGACATTTTGTACAAAACGTGGAATCTAGCGGGCCAACTTCATGGCTCCTGGTTATACCGCTAGTCCCTACACTAACCAGGAGTCCAGCAGAACCGGACAGAGTTCACACAGAAAGCTACAACAAGACAGGACACTGATAGCAGGTCACACAGCAAGCTAACACAAAACTGACAGAATATAAACGTACAAATGGACATGAACCAGCAAGACACAGATAGCTAGCAACAGGACAGAACAGAGCACAGGGCACACAGCCAGCTGCATCAGGAACAGGACAGAGCACCGATCACATAAAAAGGTGCATCAGGAACAGGACAGAGCACCGATCAGAAAGGTGCATCAGGCTACAAAATATAGGGAAAACCAGACAGACTCCACCCAGAGCTCACATGCACACAGATGAAACTCACAGCAAGTTTATGTGTCATCATACCAGGGGGAATAAACAATCAGCCACACAAGCTGACATAGCGAACCGTGTCAAGTTACACCAACTGACACACAGAGCAGACAGTCAGCTACACAAGCTGACATAGGGAACCATGTCAAGTTACCCCAACTGACACACAGAGCGGACAGTCTGCTACACAAGCACAAAAAAGTGTGCTGAAAAATTCAGCTTATACTCGATTATATACGATACATACAGAAGATCAGTTTTTACGTTTATACTTTTCGGGAATCTGATGCCATCATTTTATTCAAAGGGGCAGAAGTCTATAAATTATAGGACAAGCCCTTCACAGTCTAGACTTGATTCTAAAATTATATTTATTGATACTCGCTTAAAAACATATAGCACTATAGGGCACACCTATCACAAAACAAAAAAAGAAAAAAATATGGGTAGCAATCTGAGGTTTTTGGCAAACACAGTGTGTGTTATGAAGAATGCCAACCATCAATCTGTATCCTTAGATATGCTGCTCGGACACTATAATCGATATAGAACTAAATATGTAGGGCTCCAAATAGACCGCTTCTCTTGGTACATCAGAATTGGGGATACCAGGGCAGCACTGATCTCCCATGAATATAAACCCCTCTGACCAGTGCCCTTCAAAAATAAGAAAGCATCCATAGCCCTATTCGTGGACTAGAGCATCAGATCCATGGGATCCACGGGGAAACGCGTTGAAGTTCTAAGTTTTAAAAAGTGGAATTATACAAATGAAGTTCTAAAGTTCTAAAAAAGTGGCAAGACTGTAGTGTATAGGTGGACCCCTGAAACCTTTCTGTAGCAGGACTGTAGGCGAACCCCTCAAACCTTCCTGTAGCAAGACTGTAGGCGAACCCCTCAAACCTTTCTGTAGCAAGAGTATAGGTGAACCCCTGAAACCTTTCAGTAGCAAGTGTATAGGTGGACCCCTGAAACATTTATGTAGCAAGAGTATAGGCAAACCCCTTAAACCTTTCAGTAGCAAGTGTATAGGCGCACCCTTGAAACATTTATGTAGCAAGAGTGTAGGTGAACCCCTCAAACCTTCCTGTAGTAAGTGTATAGGCGGACCCCTGAAACATTTCTGTAGGAAGAGTATAGGCGAACCCCTCAAACCTTCCTGCAGCAAGTGTATAGGCGGACCCCGGAAACATTTCAGTAGCAAGAGTGTAGGCGAACTCCTCAAACCTTCCTGTAGTAAGAGTATAGGCGGCCCCCTGAAACATTTCTGCAGCAAGAGTATAGGCGAACCCCTCAAACCTTCCTGCAGCAAGACTGTAGACAAACCCCTGAAACATTTATGTAGCAAGAGTATAGGCGAACCCCTCAAGCCTTTCTGTAGCAAGAGTATAGGCGGACCCCTAAAACATTTCTGCAGCAAGAGTGTAGGCGAACCCCTCAAACCTTCCTGCAGCAAGACTGTAGGTGAACCCCTCAAACATTTATGTAGCAAGCGTATAGGCGAACCCCTCAAACCTTTCAGTAGCACGTTTATAGGCAGACCCCTGAAACATTTATGTAGCAAGACTGTAGGCGAACCCCTCAAACCTTCCTGTAGCAAGAGTGTAGGCGAACCCCTGAAACATTTCTGTAGCAAGAGTGTAGCCGAACCCCTCAAACCTTTCTATAGTAAGTGTATAGGCGGACCCCTGAAACATTTCTGTAGCAAGAGTATAGGCGGACCACTCAAACCTTCCTGTAGCAAGACTGTAGGCGAAACCCTGAAACATTTATGTAGCAAGAGTATAGGCGAACCCCTCAAACCTTCATGTAGTAAGTGTACAAGTGTACCCCTAAAAAATTGCTTAACCCTGAGGGCAGGTGAATTCCATAAACATTTTTTGAAAATACAGCTCGTTGTTGCTTAATTTGTAACAGAGCCTGCAGGAAGCCCTCCGAAAAAATTAGTTTTAAGAAAAAACTTTTAAAACTTTTAACAGAGCCTTTTGGGCCGCAGAAAAATTGGCAGTTCAGAGTGATGACATGCTGTTTTAGGAGGAGGAGAAGGAGTAATATCCAAGAAGGATAGACGAAGCTACTTCTCTCCTTTTTTGGGGTGATAGAGGATGCATTTTATTTCTTTTGCAGCGAAAACAATCTTTAGGTTCCGCTGCTTTCCACCGGTGGAGAAGAGAAGTCTGGGGAAATCCAGCCTTTGTTCATCTTTATGAGTAAGCATGTCGGCGCTGTCAGTTGACAGGTGGGTACGCTTATCTGTGATGATCCCCCCAGCTGCACTAAACACCCTATCTGACAAGACGCTAGTGGCAGGGCAGGCCAGCACCTCCAGGGCATACAGCACAAGTTCGTGCCACGTGTCCAGCTTTGACACCCAATAGTTGTATGGAGCAGAGGGATCATGGAGGATGGGTGTACGATTGGCTATGTACTCCCACACCATCTTTTTTACAGTGCTCCCTCCGACTCAGTCTTGACTGGGGAGTGGTGACACAGTCTTGCTGGGGAGCCAGAGAACTGGCAAAGACCTTTGAGAGTGTTCCCCTGCCTGTGCTGGACATGCTGTCTGATCCCCGCACCTCCCCTGCTAGTTGGCCCTCTGAACTGCGTCTTCTGTCACTAGCGCTGTCAGATGGCAACTTTAGCATCACTTTTTCCACCAGGGCCCTGTGGTATTGCATCACTCTTGTACCCCTTTCCTCTTCGGGAATGAAAGTGGAAAGGTTCCCCTTTTATCGTGGGTCAAGAAGGGTGTACACCCAGTAATCCGTGTTGGCCAGAATGCATCTAATGCGCAGGTCACGGGGAAGGCAGCCTAACATGAAGTGCACGAGTCCCCGTACGCAACATATCACTGTCCTCACTAGGAGGATGCTCCTCCTCCTCTTTATCCCATACACGCTGAACAGATGAGAGGCAAGCATTATGGGTACCCTCTGGGTGGCCAGCTGTCTCTTCCCCCTCCTCCTCCTCCTCCCCCTCCACTTCCTCCTCCTCCAAAACGCGCTGAGATATAGACGTAAGGGTGGTCTGCCTATCAAGTGACATACTGCCAACCCTGTCTCCTGTTTAAACTGCAAAGCGTCGGCCTTTATGCTTAGCAGCGAACTTCTCAGCAGGCAAAGCAGCGGGATGGTAACGCTAATGATGGCCCCATCGCCGCTCACCATTTGGGTAAACTCCTCAAAGTTTTCGAGGACCTGGCAGATGTCTGCCATCCATGTCCACTTCTCTATAAAAAAAAATGTGAAGGCTGACAACCACTTCGCCACCCATGTTGCAGCTGGTATTTTACAATTGCTCTATGCTACTCGTACAGCCTGGTCAACAAGTGCAGCGTAGAATTCTAGCTCGTGGGCACGTCGCACAGCAGTCGGTGCTCTGGCAGCTGAAAACGACATTGCAGTGTTCTGAGGGTGGCAGCACCTGTGGCAGCACCTGTGCACCTGCTGCAGTGCACCTTGCCGAGCAGGTCAGACAAGTGGGGGTAGTTTTTCAGAGACCGCTGAACCACCAGATTGAAGACATGGGCCAGGCATGGCACGTGTGTGAGGCTGCCGTGCTGCAGAGCCACCACCAGGTTACGGCCGTTGTCACACACAAACATGCCCGGTTGGAGGCTCAGCGGCAAAAGCCAGAGGTCGGTCTGCTCCATTAGACCCTGTAACAGCTCGGGGGCTGTGTGCCACTTGTTACCTAAGCTGATTAGTTTCGGCACGGCTTGCTGACGCTTCCCCACCGCTGTGCTGCCACGCGCTACCGACTGCTAGCAACGTGCTCACACTTCTTAATTGAGAGGTGGAGGTGGCGGAGGAGGAAGGGGTTTTTTGGAGGAGGTGGCATTATATGCCGCAGAAACCAGCACCAAGGTAGGACCTGCTATTCTCGGTGTGGGTAGCACATGAGTGGTCCCAGGCTCTGACTCGGTCCTAGCCTCCACCAAGTTCACCCAATTTACCGTCAGGGAGATATAGTGTCCCTGACCGCCAGTACGTGTCCACGTGTCCATTGTTAAGTAGACCTTCTCAGTAACCCAGTTGATGAGGGCACAGTTTATGTTGAGGGAGACGTGCTGGTGTAGGGCTGGGATGGCACATCGGGAAAAATAGTGGCGACTGGGGACTGAGTAGCGCAGGAATGCCGCTATCATCATGTTGTGTGGGTGCAGGCCAGAAGGCGCTCGTGCCTGCGTCCTGGGAGGGGGATTGGATCTGTGTGGCAGGTTGGGGCACAGAGGAAGAGGCAGTGGTGTGACCCGGAGGTGGTGAATGGCCTTCGTCTCACCTTGTGCGGTGCTTGGCCACCTGTAGTGCGGCACAGGTTGCACACTACTGTTCATCGTTCGTCCGAGCTCTCACTAAAAAGCATCCACACCTTTGAACACCTAGCCCTCTGCACGGAGGCTTGCCGCTAAGGGGGTGCTGTGGGAAACACTTGGGTAATTCTTTGCTCTGGCCCTGCCTCTCCCCCTGGCCACCCCACTGCCTCTTCCAACCTGTCCTGCTGCTGCACTTGCCTCCCCCTCTGAAGCCCTCTCTTCAGTAGGCTTAGCAGGCCCGTTGGGGTCAGTCACCTCATCGTCCAGCAGCTGTTCCTCTGAATCCTCTGTGCACTCCTCCCTCGGACTTCCTGCCCTTACAACGACCTAACTGAGAGACAACTCTGTCTCATCATCCTCATCCACAAAAAGCTGTTGAGACAGTTGCCATAAGTCCCCAGCCTCATCACCCGGACTCTGGAAACTTTCCACATGTTGGGCATCGGTCATGACAAACTCCTCAGGTGAGAGATGAACTGTTTTTTTCCACTCAGGGCAGGGACCCAAAAACAGTTCCTGGGAGTCTGCCTGCTCAGAATCTGTAATTTTTATGGAGTGTAGGAGGCTGGGAAGAAAGAGGAGCAACCAGAGGATTCAGAGGTGCAGTCCCTAAGTCGGGAGTAGTGGACTGCGTAGAAGACTGGGTGTTCGATACATTGCTGGACGCGTTATCTGCGATCCACGACAAGACCTGCTCCCACTGCTCTGCTTGTAATAAAGGTCTACCACGCGGACTCGCAACTTGTGATATGAAGCTGGGGAGCGTAAATACTTGGTGCTCTCCTAATCCCTCAGCAGCGGGCTGAGATTCACTCCGCCCAGAACCTCGGCCTGTGCCCACACCCTCACTTGGATGCCCGCGTCCACATCCTCGACCCTTACCCCTACTCCTCATCATGTCGGATTAGGGATAGAGCAGGGCCCAAATAAATTACCCCACTGTATAGTGCTGAGAACTGTGGCTAATTCACCGCACACAGAGACTTGTAGATACAGGAGGCTCTATGCTGTGACCGGAAAAAGTTAAACCACTGTCTTGCGCTGATCCCTAGGGGTCATTTACAGCTCACAGAGACTTGTAGATGAGAGAGGCTGTATGGAGTGGCTGAAAACTATAAAGTCAGTGGATAGTGCTGGTAACTGCGGCTACGTCACCGCACCCAAGGAAAGGGTATTGTGAGACGCTCTGCACAGGGGCAGAAAACTATAAAGCCAGTGGATAGTGCTAATAACTGCGGCTACTTCACCGCACCCAAGGAAAGGGTATTGTGAGACGCTCTGCACAGGGGCAGAAAACTATAAAGCCAGTGGATAGCGCTGATAACTGCGGCTACTTCACCCAACACAAAGAATGGTATCTGTGAAATGCTCTGCAGGGGCTCAGAGAATATTAGCGTACTGTTTAGCGATGAGAACTTTGCTGAATGCACTGCACACGGAAAACGGTATAGCTGAAATGCTCTGCAGGGGCCCAGGGAATATTAGCGTCCTGTTTAGTGATGAGAACTTTGCCGAATACACTGCACACAGAGAACGGTATAGCTGAAATGCTCTGCAGTGGCCCAGGAAATATTAGCATACTGTTTAGCGATGAAAACTCTGCCGAATGCACTGCACACAGAGAACTGTATAGTTGAAATGCTCTGCAGTGGCCAAGGAAAAATTAGCATACTGTTTAGCGATGAGAACTCTGCCTAACGCACTAGACACGGGGGGGGGGGGGGGGGCATGGAATATTAGCATACTGTCTAGCGATGAGAACTTTGCCAAATGCACTGCAACAGAGAACAATATAGCTGAAATGCTGTGCAGTGGCCCAGGAAAAATTAGCGTACTGTTTAGAAATGAGAACTCTGCCTAATGCACTGCACATAGAGAATGGTATAGGTGAAATGCTCTGCACAGGCCTAGATGCTTTAAAAAAAAATTTGGTGCACTACTGCTCCCAGCCAGCCACAAAAGTAATGCACACAATGCGGAGTAGCCCTAAGAAGGACCATTGGGGTTCTTGAAGAGAGGATCCCTACTCTAATACTTTCCCTATCTCAGCTGCAGCTCTTTCCCTAACCTCTGCCAGCATGTGCCTGAGGCGAGCAGCGGGCGGCACCAGTTTAAATACTCGGCGGTCACCTGATCGGCCAGCCACTCACTGCTGTAGACGTGCACAGCAGGAAGTGGTAATGCCTTCCCCGCATGTTTATTGGCTAAAAAAGTGCGCTAAACATGGGGGGAAGGGAAATAAAATTGACTCGAGTACTGTGTGGGGTTCGTCTCGAGTACCGAGCAGCTCAAGTACCCTAACACTCGAATGAGCATCAAGCTCGGACGAGTGTGCTCGCTCATCTCTACATAAAAATTCTTACTGTGGGCTGTAGAAAAAAATGTATAATCATTAGAGATGAGCGAGCGTACTCGTCCGAGCTTGATGCTCGTTCGAGTATTAGGGTACTCGAGACGCTCGTTACTCGAGACGAGCACCACGCGGTGCTCGAGTCAATTCCATTTCCTTCCCTGAAAGATTTGCACCATTTTCTGGCCAATAGACATGCAGGGAAGGCATTACAACTTCCTCCTGTGGCGTTCCCGCCTTATCCCACCCCCCTGCAGTGAGTGGCTGGTGATATCAAGTGACCGCCAAGTATATAAAGTGGGCCCGCCCGTGGCTCGCCACAGACGCACGCTGGCAGAGATTAGGGAAGGTGCTGTTGCTCATTCAGTGAGAGTGTTAGCGTCTACAAGAGCCCCAACTATCCTTCTTAGGGCCACAGGTCACCCAGTGCATTACTGTTGGGGCTGCTGGGAGCAGTTTTGCACATTTTTTTTTTTTTTATATCGGGCGTGCAGACCATAGCGTCCTCAGTCTGCAGTCTGTACTACATAGTATAGGGAGGCTGGTGGTGAGGCAGGGACAGTGTTAGTGTAGAATCCTGTCTACAACAACCCCAACGGTCCTTCTTAGGGCTACCTGTAACCGTGTGCATTTAACCAAGAACTAACGGTGATGCTGCAGCCTTTTAGATGCGGTGGTCACCTGTATTCCTGTGATGTCAGTGATCACAACAACCACCGGGACCACAGTGGGACTGCAGCACTGAAGCTCAGAAGCCACAGCGGTTAAGCATGTTTTAGTTTATTATGTTAACCCTTTCATTCCTATTGAAGCAGGGTTGTCTGGTAACTGTTTGGACATTGGATATTTAGCATCATTCCTCTCAGTCCACAAATAATAAATGTCTGATCACTGTGGTCCCCACCAATGAGATTCCTACGATTATTAGTAAGGAGAAAAGGCTCACAGCAGCAAGAATTACCACTCGGTACAGTTTGAATGTTGCCGCCATCTTAGAACTCTTCACATGCAGAGTAATGATGATATTGAAGAATAGGATAACACATAGTGGGAGACCATAACCAACCTCTGCAAGTGGAACTAAAGACGCACTATTGTAAAAACTAATTCCCTCCTTTCTGTGAGCATTTGTGGATCTGAGTGTAAGAGCTTATTCAGACGACCGTATATCGGCGGGTATTCATGCCGGCCGATATACGGCGTCCCTCTCTGCAGGGGGAGGAGGCTGGATGAGCCCGGAGCAGAGCACTGAGCTCCCGCCCCCTCTCCGCCCCTTACTTTGTGCTTCTTACCACTATGAAATTCACTTTGATCTATAAACTATAGAAGCGAGGAGTGAAGTTATTATATTTTTTAGGAAAGAAAAAAATCACTATATTTTTGAGTAGAAAACAAGAAAAGAAAGATAAGAGAGGGAGAAGAAAGAGACTTCTGGCTTCGATCTACAGATGATATGACTATATTAGAATGCATGACCATTGCTCCATTCAATCACCTCCTTACTAGTAATCACCAGGAATTACAGCAGTGGGGATCATCTGTGGATTGATGCTAAATGTCCAATGTCCAAGCGGTTACCAGTCAACCCCAAAAGAGCTGAAAAGGTTAAAATAATAAACTGAAATATACTTACTCGTCCATGGCCACTGGGATCCAGTGCTGCAGCCCTACTGTGGTCCCGGTGGTTGTTGTGATCACTGACATCACAGGAACTCAGGCAACCACTTCAGCTGAGAGGCTGCAGCATCACCACTCCTTCTCCTGGCGTCGGTGCTCACATCCGAACCGCCATGATGCCAGGAGTTCATGAACTTGACACTGCAGTCTGTCATTGGCTACAGCAGTCACTTGATTTCCTGTGATGTCAGTGACAACCACTGGGACCACAACAGGGCTGCAGCAATTATTTCGGTGATCACGGTGGGGTAAGCATATTTCAGGGTATTATTTAAACCTTTTCAGCCCTATTGAATTGGAGTTGTCCGGTTATCAGACAACCACATAAAGGTTGTTTAATTAACAGTGTATTAAATGTGCTTTTTGTAGAATTTATTGACTATTATGGTTGGTTTTTGTTAAATCATTAATATGTATAAATTGGTTCTTTCTTTCAGCCAATGAGAATTTAAACTCCCTTCTCAATGTTTTAATATAAAATATTGTTCCTTATGTAACACTCTGAGGAAAACATTTCAGAATCTACTTGTGTCCTACTCCTAATATGTCTAGGCTACAATAAACGGTATCGTGGATATCTTATTGCATTCATTGACTTATTCTTTTTTTTTTTTATCATTCAATTTTTTATTAGCATCGGAAAAAAAAAAGGAGACATACATTTTCAAATACAGTAGGGTTTTCGTAAATCTGATACAGTTTTTACAATAACATAGGTGGATTTTTATTTGCAGTTATAATCTTGTATGTTCGCTTTATTAACCTGAAAGGTCTTTTTAATTTTTTATTTCAGCAAGTTCATTGACTTATTCTTGATCCCCAGTACCATCCAGCAGAGTCTTGATATGTTCGGGAACCAGAAGCTGCACCAGATCTTCCTGTACAACACTTCAATAGAGATTGCCCCATTGATAAGCACAACCTAATAAAGTGAGCGCACTGGGCAGTAATTGGTGGTTAATGCTGTTTCTTCGTTAGCTGGTAACTTTATTACTTGGTGGGGCAGAATTGTTTTCTCTTTTACCTGTGCTGCAAATGGCTAGATTTATAAGAAGGAAGCTTAAAGCAACTGCTCAGCCAGAAGCCCCAAAAATGATATGTAAGTCATTACCTATAGTGGGTCATTACTTGCTTTTTTTTCCCTCAAATCTTGCAGTTTGGTTACTTTTTTAGCTTAAGAGAAAGTTGTACCCAAGGAATACATTTTGATTAATTATATAGTGAGGCTACCAGGGACATAAGCTGGGGCTGTATTAGTAAAAGCTAGAGATGAGCAAGCACCAAAATGCTCGGGTGCTCGTTACTCGGGACGAACTTTTCGCGATGCTCGAGGGTTCGTTTCGAGTAACGAACCCCATTGAAGTCAATGGGCGACCCGAGCATTTTTGTATTTCGCCAATGCTCGCTAAGGTTTCCTTGTGTGAAAATCTGGGCAATTCAAGAAAGTGATGGGAACGACACAGCAACGGATAGGGCAGGCGAGGGGCTACATGTTGGGCTGCATCTCAAGTTCACAGGTCCCACTATTAAGCCACAATAGCGGCAAGAGTGGGCCCCCACCCCTCCCAAAAACTTTTACTTCTGAAAAGCCCTCATTAGCATGGCATACCTTTGCTAAGCACCACACTACCTCCAACAAAGCACAATCACTGCCTGCATGACACTCCACTGCCACTTCTCCTGGGTTACATGCTGCCCAACCGCCCCCCCCCTCCCCCCCACAGCGCACACCAAAGTGTCCCTGCGCAGCCTTCAGCTGCCCTCATGCCACACCACCCTCATGTCTATTGAGAAGTGCGTCTGCCATGAGGAGGAACCACAGGCACACACTGCAGAGGGTTGGCACGGCTAGGCAGCGACCCTCTTTAAAAGGGGCGGGGCGATAGCCCACAATGCTGTACAGAAGCAATGAAAAATAGAATCCTGTGCCACCGCCATCAGGAGCTGCACACGTGGGCATAGCAATGGGGAACCTATGTGCCACACACTATTCATTCTGTCAAGGTGTCTCTGCATGCCCCAGTCAGACCGGGCTTTTTAATTCATAGACACAGGCAGGTACAACTCCCTATTGTGAAGTCCCTGTCGACTGACAGCATGGGTGGCTCCCTGGAACCCACTGGCGATACACAGAAATATCCCATTGCATTGCCCAACACAGCTGAGGTAGTAATGTCGTGCTTAATGCAGGTGGGCTTCGGCCCACACTGCATGCCCCAGTCTGACTGGGGTTCTTTACAAGTGGAAACAGATGCATTTATAATTCCCTGTGGACCCACAGCATGGGTGGGTGCCAGGAAGCCACCGGCGGTACATAGAAATATCCCATTGCATTGCCCAACACAGCTGAGGTAGTAATGTCATGCTTAATGCAGGTGGGCTCCGGCCAACACTGCATGCCCCAGTCAGACTGGGGTTCTTTACAAGTGGACACATGTAGGTTAAACTCCGTGTGCACCTACAGCATGGGTGGCTCCCTGGAACCCACCGGCGATACACAAAAATATCCCATTGCATTGCCCAACACAGCTGAGGTAGTAATGTCATGCTTAATGCAGGTGGGCTTCGGCCCACACTGCATGCCCCAGTCTGACTGGGGTTCTTTACAAGTGGAAACAGATGCATTTATAATTCCCTGTGGACCCACAGCATGGGTGGGTGCCAGGAAGCCACCGGCGGTACATAGAAATATCCCATTGCATTGCCCAACACAGCTGAGGTAGTAATGTCGTGCTTAATGCAGGTGGGCTTCGGCCCACACTGCATGCCCCAGTCTGACTGGGGTTCTTTACAAGTGGAAACAGATGCATTTATAATTCCCTGTGGACCCACAGCATGGGTGGGTGCCAGGAAGCCACCGGCGGTACATAGAAATATCCCATTGCATTGCCCAACACAGCTGAGGTAGTAATGTCGTGCTTAATGCAGGTGGGCTTCGGCCCACACTGCATGCCCCAGTCAGACTGTTAATATGTACCTTAACAGTAACCGCGTTGGTGGTAATGTGTTGGTGACTGCGGACCTAGTAGCGCGGTTTTATTTTGTTGGTTTTCGGAATGTGGCCAGGATTAAGTGGGCTGTGGCGGGGGATGTTTTTGAGGCACTACGTGTCCTCTCCACGTGTCCGTGGTTATATGCACCTTAACAGTAACAGCGTTGGTGGGAAATGGCCTCGCCGCCATCATGTCTTTGGGAAGCCTCTGTTTCCACACCCCAGAGACATACCATTAGCAGCGGTATAGGCAGAGCCCATAATTAGTAACATTTCAGCCGTAGCATTAGGACAGGCCCCACTAACATATCACTAGCAGCATTATAGGGGGAGCACAGTATGCGTTCCATTTCAGTAATAGTAGCACTCAAGACAGGCCCCAGTAACAATTCCGAAGCAGCAGTATAGTGGGAGCGCAGTCTTCGTTCCATTTCAGTAGCTGCAGTATAGACAAGGCACAAGTTACATTTATGTAGCTAAAGTGTAGGCCAACCCCACACACCTTTCTGTACCATGAGTGCAGGCGAAGAACATAGAAATTGCTATGATTACACTGTAGGCGAGGGGCCACAAAAATTGCTGTATCAACAGTACTAATGTACATCCAAAAAATTGGCTATGGCCAACCAAGAGGGCAGGTGAAACCTATTAATCGCTTTGGTTAATGTGGCTTAAGTGGTAACTAGGCCTGGAGGCAGCCCAGTTTAACGAAAAATTGGTTCAAGTTAAAGTTTCAACGCTTTTAATAGCATTGAAACGTATAAAAATTGTTTAGAAAAATTATATGAGTGAGCCTTGTGGCCCTAAGAAAAATTGCCCGTTCAACGTGATTACGTGAGGTTTCAGGAGGAGGAGCAGGAGGAGGAGGAGAAGGAATATTATACACAGATTGATGAAGCAGAAATGTCCCAGTTTTGGATGGTGAGAGAGAACGATGCTTCCATCCGCGGGTGCATAATACGTATTGCTTAGGTATCTCTGCTGTCCGCTGGTGCAGAAGAGAAGTCTGGGGAAATCCAGGCTTTGTTCATCTTGATGAGTGTAAGCCTGTCGGCACTGTCGGTTGACAGGTGGGTACGCTTATCCGTGATGATTCCCCCAGCCACACTAAACACACTCTCTGACAAGACGCTAGCCGCAGGACAAGCAAGCACCTTCAGGGCATACAGCGCGAGTTCAGGCCACGTGTTCAACTTCGACACCCAGTAGTTGTAGGTGGCAGAGGCGTCACGGAGGACGGTTGTGCGATCGGCTACGTACTCCCTCACCATCCTTTTACAGTGCTCCCACAGACTCAGCCTTGACTGGGGAGCGGTGACACAGTCTTGCTGGGGAGCCATAAAGCTGGCAAAGGCCTTGGAGAATGTTCCCCTGCCTGCGCTGTACATGCTGCATGATCTCTGCGCCTCCCCTGCTACCTGGCCCTCGGAACTGCGCTTTCTGCCACTAGCGCTGTCGGATGGGAAGTTTACCATCAGTTTGTCCACCAGCGCCCTGTGGTATAGCATCATTCTCGAACCCCTTTCCTCTTCGGGAATGAGAGTGCAAAGGCTCTCCTTATACCGTGGGTCGAGCAGTGTGTACACCCAGTAATCCGTAGTGCCCAGAATGCGTGTAACGCGAGGGTCACGAGAAAGGCATCCTAACATGAAGTCAGCCATGTGTGCCAGGGTACCTGTACGCAACACATGGCTGTCTTCACTAGGAAGATCACTTTCAGGATCCTCCTCCTCCTCCTCTTCCTCCTCCTCAGGCCATACACGCTGAAAGGATGACAGGCAAGCAGCATGGGTACCGTCAGCAGTGGGCCAAGCTGTCTCTTCCCCCTCCTCCTCATCCTCCTCATGCTCCTCCTCCTCCTCCTGAACGCGCTGAGATATAGACAGGAGGGTGCTCTGACTATCCAGCGACATACTGTCTTCCCCCGGCTCTGTTTCCGAGCGCAAAGCGTCTGCCTTTATGCTTTGCAGGGAACTTCTCAAGATGCATAGCAGAGGAATGGTGACGCTAATGATTGCAGCATCGCCGCTCACCACCTGCGTAGACTCCTCAAATTTTCCAAGGACCTGGCAGATGGCTGCCAACCAGGGCCACTCTTCTGTAAATAATTGAGGAGGCTGACTCACACTGCGCCGCGCAAGTTGGAGTTGGTATTCCAATATAGCTCTACGCTGCTCATAGAGTCTGGCCAACATGTGGAGCGTAGAGTTCCACTGTGTGGGCACGTCGCACAGCAGTGGGTGTACTGGCAGATTAAACCGATGTTGCAGTGTCCGCAGGGTGGCAGCGTGCGTGTGGGATTTGCGGAAATGTGCGCAGAGCTGGCGCACCTTTCCGAGCAGGTATGACAAGTGGGGGTAGCTTTTCAGAAAGCGCTGAACCACCAAATTAAAGACATGGGCCAGGCATGGCACGTGCGTGAGGCTGCCGAGCTGCAGAGCCGCCACCAGCTTACGGCCGTTGTCACACACGACCATGCCCGGTTGGAGGCTCAGCGGCGCAAGCCAGCGGTCGGTCTGCTCTGTCAGACCCTGCAGCAGTTCGTGGGCCGTGTGCCTCTTCTCTCCTAAGCTGAGTAGTTTCAGCACGGCCTGCTGACGCTTGCCCACCGCTGTGCTGCCACGCCGCGTGACACCGACTGCTGGCGACGTGCTGCTGACACATCTTGATTGCGAGACAGAGGTTGCGTTGGAGGAGGAGGAGGAGGAAGGTGCTTTAGTGGAGGAAGCATACACCGCCGCAGATACCACCACCGAGCTGTGGCCCGCAATTCTGGGGGTGGGTAGGACGTGAGCGGTCCCAGGCTCTGACTCTGTCCCAGCCTCCACTAAATTCACCCAATGTGCCGTCAGGGAGATATAGTGGCCCTGCCCGCCTGTGCTTGTCCACGTGTCTGTTGTTAAGTGGACCTTGGCAGTAACCGCTTTGGTGAGGGCGCGTACAATGTTGCGGGAGACGTGGTCGTGCAGGCCTGGGACAGCACATCGGGAAAAGTAGTGGCGACTGGGAACCGAGTAGCGCGGGGCCGCCGCCGCCATCATGCTTTTGAAAGCCTCCGTTTCCACAAGCCTATACGGCAGCATCTCTAGGCTGATCAATTTTGCAATGTGCACGTTTAACGCTTGAGCGTGCGGGTGCGTGGCGTCGTACTTGCGCTTGCGCTCAAACTGTGGCGCTAGCGACGTCTGGACGCTACGCTGAGAGACATTGCTGGATGGGGCCGAGGACAGCAGAGGTGAGGGTGTGGGTGCAGGCCAGGAGACGGTAGTGCCTGTGTCCTGAGAGGGGGGTTGGATCTCAGTGGCAGGTTGGGGCACAGGGGGAGAGGCAGTGGTGCAAACCGGAGGCGGTGAACGGGCATCGTCCCACCTTGTGGGGTGCTTGGCCATCATATGCCTGCGCATGCTGGTGGTGGTGCCTCCCCAGCTGATCTTGGCGCGACAAAGGTTGCACACCACAGTTCGTCGGTCGTCAGGCGTCTCTGTGAAAAACTGCCACACCATAGAGCACCTTGACCTGTGCTGGGTGGCATGGCGCTCGGGGGTGCTTTGGGAACCAGTTGGTGGATTATTCGGTCTGGCCCTGCCTCTACCCCTGGCCACCGCACTGGCTCGGCCTGTGCCCACACCCTGACTTGGGCCTCCGCGTCCTCGCCCGCGTCCACGTCCTATAGGCCTACCCCTACCCCTCAGCATGGTGTATTACCAGTAATTTGAATTCCCAGGCAGGAAAGAAAGTGGCGCAAGCCTGCAGCCAAAATAGAATTTTTTCCCTTGTTTTTCAAAGGACAAGCCACACTGCGTGTATTCAATGAATACTACTAAGTGTAATAACTGTGTTGTGGCCCTGCAAATGTGTCAGAGAACTGCAGTGATGCAAAGTTATTCGCTACAGCAGATCAGGGATTTCCCATGCAGGAAAAAAATTGGCGCAAGCCTGCAGTAAAACGTAGCTGGCTGCGTCTGATTTTTTTTAACGTTCTGCACGCAGCACACACGTACCCAGAGCCCTGAAAACTGTCAGAGGCAGGCGAAATAGAATTTTTTCCCCTTGTTTTTCAAAGGACAAGCCACACTGCGTGTATTCAATGAATACTACTAAGTGTAATAACTGTGTTGTGGCCCAGCAAATGTGTCAGAGAACTGCAGTGATGCAAAGTTATTCGCTACAGCAGATCAGGGATTTCCCATGCAGGAAAAAAATTGGCACAAGCCTGCAGCCAAAATAGAATTTTTTCCCTTGTTTTTCAAAGGACAAGCCACACTGCGTGTATTCAATAAATACTACTAAGTGTAATAACTGTGTTGTGGCCCTGCAAATGTGTCAGAGAACTGCAGTGATGCAAAGTTATTCGCTACAGCAGATCAGGGATTTCCCATGCAGGAAAAAAATTGGCGCAAGCCTGCAGTAAAACGTAGCTGGCTGCGTCTGATTTTTTTTAACGTTCTGCACGCAGCACACACGTACCCAGAGCCCTGAGGACTGTCAAAGGCAGGCGAAATAGAATTTTTTCCCTTGTTTTTCAAAGGACAAGCCACACTGCGTGTATTCAATGAATACTACTAAGTTTAATAACTGTGTTGTGGCCCTGCAAATGTGTTAGAGAACTGCAGTGATGCAAAGTTATTCGCTACAGCAGATCAGGGATTTCCCATGCAGGAAAAAAATTGGCACAAGCCTGCAGCCAAAATAGAATTTTTTCCCTTGTTTTTCAAAGGACAAGCCACATTGCGTGTATTCAATAAATACTACTAAGTGTAATAACTGTGTTGTGGCCCTGCAAATGTGTCAGAGAACTGCAGTGATGCAAAGTTATTCGCTACAGCAGATCAGGGATTTCCCATGCAGGAAAAAAACTGGCGCAAGCCTGCAGTAAAACGTAGCTGGCTGCGTCTGATTTTTTTTAACGTTCTGCACGCAGCACACATGTACCCAGAGCCCTGAGGACTGTCAAAGGCAGGCGAAATAGAATTTTTTCCCTTGTTTTTCAAAGGACAAGCCACACTGCGTGTATTCAATAAATACTACTAAGTTTAATAACTGTGTTGTGGCCCTGCAAATGTGTCAGAGAACTGCAGTGATGCAAGGTTATTCGCTACAGCAGAACAGGGATTTCCCATGCAGGAAAAAAATTGGCGCAAGCCTGCAGTAAAACGTAGCTGGCTGCGTCTGATTTTTTTTAACGTTCTGCACGCAGCACACACGTACCCAGAGCCCTGAGGACTGTCAGAGGCAGGCGAAATAGAATTTTTTCCCTTGTTTTTCAAAGGACAAGTCATACTGCGTGTATTCAATGAATACTACTAAGTGTAATAACTGTGTTGTGGCCCTGCAAATGTGTCAGAGAACTGCAGTAATGCAAAGTTATTCGCTACAGCAGATCAGGGATTTCCCATGCAGGAAAGAAATTGGCGCAAGCCTGCAGCCAAAATAGAATTTTTTCCCTTGTTTTTCAAAGGACAAGCCACACTGCGTGTATTCAATGAATACTACTAAGTTTAATAACTGTGTTGTGGCCCTGCAAATGTGTCAGAGAACTGCAGTGATGCAAAGTTATTCGCTCCAGCAGATCAGGGATTTCCCATGCAGGAAAGAAATTGGCGCAAGCCTGCAGCCAAAATAGAATTGTTTCCCTTGTTTTTCAAAGGACAAGCCACACTGCGTGTATTCAATGAATACTACTAAGTTTAATAACTGTGTTGTGGCCCTGCAAATGTGTCAGAGAACTGCAGTGATGCAAAGTTATTCGCTACAGCAGATCAGGGATTTCCCATGCAGGAAAAAAATTGGCGCAAGCCTGCTGTAAAACGTAGCTGGCTGCGTCTGATTTTTTTTAACGTTCTGCACGCAGCACACACGTACCCAGAGCCCTGAGGACTGTCAGAGGCAGGCGAAATAGAATTTTTTCCCTTGTTTTTCAAAGGACAAGCCACACTGCGTGTATTCAATGAATACTACTAAGTTTAATAACTGTGTTGTGGCCCTGCAAATGTGTCAGAGAACTGCAGTGATGCAAAGTTATTCGCTACAGCAGATCAGGGATTTCCCATGCAGGAAAAAAATTGACGCAAGCCTGCAGTAAAACGTAGCTGGCTGCGTCTGATTTTTTTTAATGTTCTGCATGCAGCACACACGTACCCAGAGCCCTGAGGACTGTCAGAGGCAGGCGAAATAGAATTTTTTCCCTTGTTTTTCAAAGGACAAGTCACACTGCGTGTATTCAATGAATACTACTAAGTTTAATAACTGTGTTGTGGCCCTGCAAATGTGTCAGAGAACTGCAGTGATGCAAAGTTATTCGCTCCAGCAGATCAGGGATTTCCCATGCAGGAAAGAAATTGGCGCAAGCCTGCAGCCAAGATAGAATTTTTTCTCTTGTTTTTCAAAGGACAAGCCACACTGCGTGTATTCAATGAATACTACTAAGTTTAATAACTGTGTTGTGGCCCTGCAAATGTGTCAGAGAACTGCAGTGATGCAAAGTTATTCGCTACAGCAGATCAGGGATTTCCCATGCAGGAAAAAAATTGGCGCAAGCCTGCAGTAAAACGTAGCTGGCTGCGTCTGATTTTTTTTAACGTTCTGCACGTAGCACACACGTACCCAGAGCCCTGAGGACTGTCAGAGGCAGGCGAAATAGAATTTTTTCCCTTGTTTTTCAAACTATCCCTGTAGTATTAATGCCGGGTGCAATGGTCTGCACAGCCGGTTTTGAGAAAAAAAAAAAAATATGCAACACTGCTAACAGCAGCCTGGACAGTACTGCACACGGATAGTTGTGGCCCTAGAAAGGACCGTTGGGGTTCTTGAAGCCTACACTCACTGCTAACACTCTCCCTGCCTAACCACCACTTCTGTCCCTATTGCAGGGCGCAATGCTCTGCAGATCCAATTTTGAAAAAAAAAAAAAAAATACAGTGCTAACACAGTACTGCACACTATTAGATGTGGCCCTGAGAAGGACCGTTGGGGTTCTTGAAGCCTACACTAACTCCTAACGCTCTCCCTACAGCAGCTCCAGCACGATACCACTGTCCCTCAGCTAACTCACAAGGCATCTGAGCCGAGCCGCGGGAGGGGCCGACTTTTATACTCGGGTGACATCAGATCTCCCCAGCCACTCACAGCAGGGGAGTGGTATAGGGCTTGAACGTCACAGGGGGAAGTTGTAATGCCTTCCCTGTCTTTCAATTGGCCAGAAAAGCGCGCTAACGTCTCAGAGAGGAAACTGAAAGTAACCGGAACACCGCGTGGTACTCGTTACGAGTAACGAGCATCCCGAATACCCTAATATTCGCACGAATATCAAGCTCGGACGAGTACGTTCGCTCATCTCTAGTAAAAGCTTATCATGGCCACTATTATCTTTAAAAATGCACAGAAACAATATCATGCAAGGTGGAACTTCTGTAAAGATCAATATGCCTTTCTTTAAGCTGATCTCAAGATAATAATACAAATTAGCACCAGGAACTTCCTTCTCCATGCCCAATTTTAATTCTTGCATTACAGCGTTCACAATCTGAATTTATTATGATAAAATATATTTTAGCTATAGCTTAGAAAACAATCATATTTATCTAGAATCTTGTGCCTTCCTGTATCATCTTGTTACATACTGTATTGTCATCTCACAGTGTTTTACGGACAAAAGCCGTTTCCTGAAAATGACAGTAATCACATGCAGATGTCAAATGGGATAGAAGCTGAAAACTTCTGTGGTCAAACAGCCAATAGAATTTAAGATATGTTGATAAACCCCAAGATATGTTACAGAAGATATGACTATTGTGTGACAATTTACAGCATCGTAACCAGTAAGATTGTAGTATGTAACTTCCTATCAATGCTACAACATTCTAAAATCTTTTACTTTTTATGAACAGAAACACAGGTCTAACAAGGTATGAATATATGGTAAGGATATCTGTATATATCTATGAATGTTGGATTTGTATTGCTCTTGAACTAATTCTAAATATGGAATGCTTGTAATTCCATTGACAAGAAATGCAACAGGAGTAACAGCAAAATAATGGGGAATGCAGAGAGAATAACTTAGTGTATTGATATGCTTTGGTATAGATAGAAGTATATGTTATGCTTGAAAATTTTTGTTTGACATGTAATTAATATCTTTATTGGGATAGTTCGTTAAAACATAGTCAGTTATGAATAACTTAAAGGGGTTGTCCCGCGGCAGCAAGTGGGTCTATACTCTTCTGTATGGCCATATTAATGCACTTTGTAATGTACATTGTGCATTAATTATGAGCCATACAGAAGTTATCAAAAGCTTTATACTTACCTGCTCCGTTGCTGGCGTCCTCGTCTCCATGGTGCCGACTAATTTTCGGCCTCCGATGGCCAAATTAGCCGCGCTTGCGCAGTCCGGGTCTTCTGCTGTCTTCTATGGGGCCGCTCGTGCAGAATGCCGGCTCCGTGTAGCTCCGCCCCGTCACGTGCCGATTCCAGCCAATCAGGAGGCTGGAATCGGCAATGGACCGCACAGAAGAGCTGCGGTCCACGGAGGGAGCAGACCCCGGCGGCCATCTTCAGCAGGTGAGTATGAAGACGCCGGACCGCCGGGATTCAGGTAAGCGCTGTGCGGTTTGTTTTTTTAACCCCTGCATCGGGGTTGTCTCGCGCCGAACGGGGGGGGGGGGGGTTAAAAAAAAAAAAAAAACCCCGTTTCGGCGCGGGACAACCCCTTTAATTATTGCATATACTGAATTGAATCAAACAAAGGATCCATTATACTTTACCTATGGGGCCAAACTGAACATACATAACATGGATTTACTTGAAAATCTGCTCATTCTTTTGTTAAACTTTAAGCTTCATGTACAGAAAATGTTAAAAGGGGAGACTTCTCTGTAGAAATGCTGTGGCAGTTAACGATTAAGGTTGTGGGAGACACACAACACTCTGTAGAGTTTTGTGGTATTGTAATGATAGCAGGAGCTACAGTCGTGGATCTTCCCCGCTTGTCCATTGCTTGCTTGGTGGTGAAGGGTGGACACTGATGTCAGGAAAGATGGGTCTCTTTGACAGTGTTCCAAGAACTGAGTTTAAAAATCATTCCTGTTATTAAGATAACTAGATTGACCCGATGTTTGCTACATGAACATAAAATGTTTCAAAAGTGTTGGTTGTGAACTTCTCAATCTTCTTGGTTAGGTGATTATTAGAGATGAGCGAACGTACTCGTCCGAGCTTGATATTCGTGCGAATATTAGGGTGTTCGGGATGCTCGTTACTCGTAACGAGTACCACGCGATGTTCCGGTTACTTTCAGTTTCCTCTCTGAGACGTTAGCGCGCTTTTCTGGCCAATTGAAAGACAGGGAAGGCATTACAACTTCCCCCTGTGACGTTCAAGCCTTATACCACCCCCCTGCTGTGAGTGGCTGGGGCGATCAGATGTCACCCGAGTATAAAAGTCGGCCCCTCCCGCGGCTCGCCTCAGATGTCTTGTGAGTTAGTGAGGGACAGTGCTGCTGGTGCCTGAGCTGCTGTAGGGAGAGCGTTAGGAGTTAGTGTAGGCTTCAAGAACCCCAAAGGTCCTTCTTAGGGCCACATCTACCTGTGTGCAGGCTGCTGCTAGCAGTGTTTTTTTTTTTTTTTTCTTCTCAAAATCGGCAGTGCAGAGCATTGCACCCGGCATTAGGGACAGAAGTGGTGCTTAGGCAGGGAGAGTGTTAGGACTGAGTGTAGCCTTCAAGAACCTCAACGGTCCTTTCTAGGGCCAAATTTAACCGTGTGCAGTACTGTGCTGGCTGCTGTTAGCAGTGTTGCATATTTTTTTTTTTCTAAAAATCGTCCGTGCAGAGCATTGCACCCTCCATTGATACTACAGGGACAGAATTGTGTAGGCAGGGCCACAACACAGTTATTGTTCATTGAATATACGCAGTGGGGCCTTCCCTTTGCAAAAAAGCGAATTAATTATATTTGGCCTGCCTGTGTCAGTCCTATGGTCTCCGTGTACGTGTGTGCTGCGTGGAGAACGTACAAAAATCAGACGCAACCAGCTACGGTTTACTGCAGGCTTGCACCATTGTCTTTCCTGACTGGCAAATACCTGCTCTGCCAGAGTTAATAACTCTGCTACACTAAAGTTGTGTCACACTTTTTCAGGGCCACACCACAGTTATTAAACGTATTGTTCATTGAATATATGCAGTGGGGCCTTCCCTTTGCAAAAAAGCGAATTAATTATATTTGACCTGCAGGCTTGCGCCAATTTATTTCCTGCCTGGGAAATCAAATCACTGGTAATACAGCATGCTGAGGGGTAGGGGTAGGCCTAGAGGACGTGGACGCGGCCGAGGACGCGGAGGGCCAAGTGAGGGTGTGGGCACAGGCTGAGCTCCTGATCCAGGTGTGTTGCAGCCGACTGCTGCGCGATTAGGAGAGAGGCACGTTTCTGGCGTCCCCACATTCATCGCCCAATTAATGGGTCCACGCGGGAGACCTTTATTAGAAAATGAGCAGTGTGAGCAGGTCCTGTCCTGGATGGCAGAAAGTGCTTCGAGCAACCTATCGTCCAGCCACAGTTCTGCGCCGTCCACTGCTGCAAATCCGAATCCTCTGTCTGCTGCTCCTCCTTCCTCCCAGCCTCCTCACTCCACTACAATGACACATGCTCAGGAGCGGGAACACTCCCAGGAACTTTTCTCGGGCCCCTGCTCAGATTGGGCAGCAGTGGTTCCTCTACCACCAGAGGAGTTTATCGTCACTGATGCCCAACCATTGGAAAGTTCCCGGGGTCCGGGAGATGAGGCTGGGGACTTCCGGCAACTGTCTCAAGACCTTTCAGTGGGTGAGGAGGACGATGACGATGAGACACAGTTGTCTTGCAGTGAGGTAGTAGTAAGGGCAGTAAGTCCGAGGGAGCAGCGCACAGAGGATTCAGAGGAAGAGCAGCAGGACGATGAGGTGACTGACCCCACCTGGTGTGCAACGCCTACACAGGACAGGTCTTCAGAGGGGGAGGCACGGGCAGCAGCAGGGCAGGTTGCAAGAGGCAGTGCGGTGGCCAGGGGTAGAGGCAGGGCCAGACCGAATAATCCACCAAGTGTTTCCCAAAGCGCCCCCTCGTGCCATGCCACCCTGCAGAGGCCGAGGTGCTCTAAGGTCTGGCAGTTTTTCACCGAGACGCCTGACGACCGACGAACAGTGGTGTGCAACCTTTGTCGCGCCAAGATCAGTCGGGCAGCCACCACCAACAGCCTCACCACCACCAGCATGCGCAGACATATGATGGCCAAGCACCCCACAAGGTGGGACGAAGGCCGTTCACCGCCTCCGGTTTGCACCGCTGCCTCTCCCCCTGTGCCCCAACCTGCCACTGAGATACAACCCCCCTCTCAGGACACAGGCACGACCGTCTCATGGCCTGCACCCACACCCTCACCTCCGCTGTCCTCAGCCCCATCCACCAATGTCTCGCACCGCACAGTCCAGCCGTCGCTAGCGCAAGTGTTGGAGCGCAAGCGCAAGTACGCCGCCACGCACCCGCACGCTCAATCGTTAACCGTCCACATAGCCAAATTTATCAGCCTTGAGATGCTGCCGTATAGGGTTGTGGAAACGGAGTCCTTCAAAGCTATGATGGCGGCGGCGGCCCCGCGCTACTCAGTTCCCAGTCGCCACTACTTTTCCCGATGTGCCGTCCCAGCCCTGCACGACCACGTCTCCCGCAACATTGTACGCGCCCTCACCAATGCGGTTAGTGGCAAGGTCCACTTAACTACGGACACGTGGACAAGCACAGGCGGGCAGGGCCACTACATCTCCCTGACGGCACATTGGGTGAATTTAGTGGAGGCTGGGACAGAGTCAGAGCCTGGGAACGCTCACGTCCTACCCACCCCCAGAATTGCGGGCCCCAGCTCGGTGGTGGTATGTTCGGCGGTGTATGCTTCTTCCACTAAAGCACCCTCCTCCTCCTCCTCAACCTCTGTCTCGCAATCTAGATGTGTCAGCAGCAGCAGGACGTCGCCAGCAGTCGGTGTCGCGCGGCGTGGCAGCACAGCGGTGGGCAAGCGTCAGCAGGCCGTGCTGAAACTACTCAGCTTAGGAGATAGGAGGCACACGGCCCACGAACTGCTGCAGGGTCTGACAGAGCAGACTGACCGTTGGCTTGCGCCGCTGAGCCTCCAACCGGGCATGGTCGTGTGTGACAACGGCCGTAACCTGGTGGCGGCTCTGCAGCTCGGCAGCCTCACGCACGTGCCATGCCTGGCCCACGTCTTTAATTTGGTGGTTCAGCGCTTTCTGAAAAGCTACCCACGCTTGTCAGACCTGCTCGTAAAGGTGCGTCGGCTCTGCGCACATTTCCGCAAGTCCCACACGGACGCTGCCACCCTGCGCACCCTGCAACATCGCTTTAATCTGCCAGTGCACCGACTGCTGTGCGACGTGCCCACATGGTGGAACTCTACGCTCCACATGTTGGCTAGGCTCTATGAGCAGCGTAGAGCTATAGTGGAATACCAACTCCAACATGGGCGGCGCAGTGGGAGTCAGCCTCCTCAATTCTTTTCAGAAGAGTGGGCCTGGTTGGCAGACATCTGCCAGGTCCTTCGAAACTTTGAGCAGTCTACCCAGGTGGTGAGCGGCGATGCTGCAATCATTAGCGTCACCATTCCTCTGCTATGCATCTTGAGAAGTTCACTGCAAACCATAAAGGCAGCCGCTTTGCGCTCGGAAACAGAGCCGGGGGAAGACAGTATGTCGCTGGATAGTCAGAGCACCCTCCTGTCTATATCTCAGCGCGTTCAGGAGGAGGAGGAGGAGCATGAGGAGGATGAGGAGGAGGGGGAAGAGACAGCTTGGCCCACTGCTGACGGTGCCCATGCTGCTTGCCTGTCATCATTTCAGCGTGTATGGCCTGAGGAGGAGAAGGAGGAGGAGGAGGAGGAGGAGGATCCTGAAAGTGATCTTCCTAGTGCGGACAGCCATGTGTTGCGTACAGGTACCCTGGCACACATGGCTGACTTCATGTTAGGATGCCTTTCTCGTGACCCTCGCATTCAACGCATTCTGGCCACTACGGATTACTGGGTGTACACACTGCTCGACCCATGCTATAAGGAGAACCTTCCCAGTCTCATTCCCGAAGAGGAAAGGGGTTCGAGAGTGTTGCTATACCACAGGACCCTGGCGGACAAGCTGATGGTAAAATTCCCATCCGACAGCGGTAGTGGCAGAAGGCGCAGTTCCGAGGGCCAGGTAGCAGGGGAGGTGCGTAGATCGAGCAGCATGTACAGCCCAGGCAGTGCAACAGTCTTTAAGGGCCTGGCCAGCTTTATGGCTCCCCAGCAAGACTGTGTCACCGCTCCCCAGTCAAGGCTGAGTTGGCGGGAGCACTGTAAAAGGATGGTGAGGGAGTACGTAGCCGATCGCACGACCATCCTCGGTGACGCCTCTGCCCCCTACAACTACTGGGTGTCGAAGCTGGACACGTGGCCTGAACTAGCGCTGTATGCCCTGGAGGTGCTTGCTTGTCCTGCGGCTAGCGTCTTGTCGGAAAGGGTGTTTAGTGCGGCTGGGGGAATCATCACAGATAAGCGTACCCGCCTGTCAACCGACAGTGCCGACAGTCTAACACTCATCAAGATGAACAAAGCCTGGATTTCCCCAGACTTCTCTTCTCCACCAGCGGACAGCAGCGATACGTAAGCAATACGTAGGCTGCACCCGCGGATGGAAGCTACGTTCTCTCTCACCATCCAAAACGGGGACATTTCTGCTTCATCAATCTGTGTCTAATATTCCTCCTCCTCCTCCTGCTCCTCCTCCTGAAACCTCACGTAATCACGCTGAACGGGCAATTTTTCTTAGGGCCACAAGGCTCACTCATAATTTTTCTAAACAATTTTTATATGTTTCAATGCTCTTAAAAGCGTTGAAACTTTAACTTTAACCAATTTTTAGTTAAACTGGGCTGCCTCCCGGCCTAGTTACCACTTAAGCCACATTAACCAAAGCGATTAATGGGTTTCACCTGCCATCTTGGTTGGGCATGGCCAATTTTTACTGAGGTACATTAGTACTGTTGGTACACCAATTTTTTGGGGCCCTCACCTACAGTGTAATCATAGCAATTTGTATGTTCTTCGCCTGCACTTATGGTACAGAAGTGTGTGTGGGGTTGGCCTACACTTTAGCTACATAAATGTAACTTGGGCCTTGGCTATACTGCAGCTACTGAAATGGAACTAAGACTGCGCTCCCACTATACTGCTGCTTCGGAATTGTTACTGGGGCCTGTCTTGAGTGCTACTATTGCTGACATGGAACGAAGACTGCGCTCCCGCTATACTGCTGCTTCGGAATTGTTACTGGGGCCTGTCTTGAGTGATACTATTACTGACATGGAACGAAGACTGCGCTCCCACTATACTGCTGCTTCGGAATTGTTACTGGGGCCTGTCTTGAGTGCTACTATTGCTGACATGGAACGAAGACTGCGCTCCCGCTATACTGCTGCTTCGGAATTGTTACTGGGGCCTGTCTTGAGTGCTACTATTGCTGACATTGAACGAAGACTGCGCTCCTCCTATAATGCTGCTAGTGATATGTTAGTGGGGCCTGTCCTAATGCTACGGCTGAAATGTTACGAATTATGGGCTCTGCCTATACCGCTGCTAATGGTATGTCTCTGGGGTGTGGAAACAGAGGCTTCCCAAAGACATGATGGCGGCGAGGCCATTTCCCACCAACGCGGTTACTGTTAAGGTGCATATAACCACGGACACGTGGAGAGGACACGTAGTGCCTCAAAAACATCCCCCTCCTCCAACAGGGAAAACATTCTTGGCAAATGCCTTTGCATTGGTTCGTCTGGTGGCAGTCCAAGAATTTCACCTTTACCGACACTACAAGAGAGCCCCCCCACCATCCCCCCGCCACGGCCCACTTAATCCTGGCCACATTCCGAAAACCAACAAAATAAAACCGCGCTACTAGGTCCGCAGTCACCACCACATTACCACCAACGCGGTTACTGTTAAGGTGCATATAACCACGGACACGTGGAGAGGACACGTAGTGCCTCAAAAACATCCCCCTCCTCCTCCAACAGGGAAAACATTCTTGGCAAATGCCTTTGCATTGGTTCGTCTGGTGGCAGTCCAAGAATTTCACCTTTACCGACACTACAAGAGAGCCCCCCCACCATCCCCCCGCCACGGCCCACTTAATCCTGGCCACATTCCGAAAACCAACAAAATAAAACCGCGCTACTAGGTCTGCAGTCACCACCACATTACCACCAACGCGGTTACTGTTAAGGTGCATATAACCACGGACACGTGGAGAGGACACGTAGTGCCTCAAAAACATCCCCCTGCCACGGCCCACTTAATCCTGGCCACATTCCGAAAACCAACAAAATAAAACCGCGCTACTAGGTCCGCAGTCACCACCACATTACCACCAACGCGGTTACTGTTAAGGTACATATTACCAGTCTGACTGGGGCATGCAGACACCTTGACAGAATGAATAGTGTGTGGCACATAGGTTCCCCATTGCTATGCCCACGTGTGCAGCTCCTGATGGCGGTGGCACAGGATTCTATTTCTCATTGCTTATGTACAGCATTGTGGGCTATCGCCCCGCCCCTTTTAAAGAGGGTCGCTGCCTAGCCGTGCCAACCCTCTGCAGTGTGTGCCTGCGGTTCCTCGTCATGGCAGACGCACTTCTAAATAGACATGAGGGTGGTGTGGCATGAGGGCAGCTGAAGGCTACGCAGGGACACTTTGGTGTGCGCTGTGGGGTGGAGGGGGGGGGGTTGGGCAGCATGTAACCCAGGAGAAGTGGCAGCGGAGTGTCATGCAGGCAGTGATTGTGCTTTGTTGGAGGTAGTGTGGTGCTTAGCAAAGGTATGCCATGCTAATGAGGGCTTTTCAGAAGTAAAAGTTTTTGGGAGGGGGGGGGGCACTCTTGCTGCTATTGTGGCTTAATAGTGGGACCTGTGAACTTGAGATGCAGCCCAACATGTAGCCCCTCGCCTGCCCTATCCGTTGCTGTGTCGTTCCCATCACTTTCTTGAATTGCCCAGATTTTCACACAAGGAAACCTTAGCGAGCATCGGCGAAATACAAAAATGCTCGGGTCGCCCATTGACTTCAATGGGGTTCGTTACTCGAAACGAACCCTTGATCATCGCGATAATTTCGTCCCGAGTAACGAGCACCCGAGCATTTTGGTGCTCGCTCATCTCTAGTGATTATTTAGAGTGTTACTTTGTATTTGAAGCAGATATCTAATATAAAAAAGCCTACAGGTCTCTCTCTGTTTGTCTGTCTTTCTCTCTGTTTGTCTGTCTTTCTCTCTGTCTGTCTCTCTGTCTCTCACTCTGTCTGTCTCTTTCTCTCTGTTTGTCTGTCTCTATCTGTTTGTCTGTCTCTCTGTCTGTCTCTCTATCTGTCTCTTTTGTTGTCTGTCTCTCTCTCTCTCTTTCTCTGTCTCTCTCTCTGTCTCTCTCTCTGTGTCTCTCTCTCTTTTTTTGTCACTGTCTGTCTCTTTTGTTCTCTTTCTGTCCCCTCTGTCTGTCTCTCTATCGCTCTCTCTTTCTGTCTCCATTGCTCTCTCTCAGTCTCTCTATCACTCTCTTTATGTGTCTCTATTGCTTTCCCTGGGTCTCTCTATCGCTCTCTTTCTCTTGCTCTCTGTCTGTCTATCTCTCTCTCTGTCTTTCTATCCCTCTATCTGTCTGTTTCTTTCTGTCTCTCTATTGCTATCTTTCTATTTGTCTCTTTATTGCTCTCTCTGTCTGTCTATCACTCTCTGTCTCTTTACGCTCTCTCTCTGTGTTTCTATGTCTCTATATCGCTCTCTCTTTGTCTCTCTATTGCTATCTTTGTCTCTCTATTGCTCTTTCTGTCTGTCTCTCTATTGCTCTCTCTCTATCGCGCTCTCTCTGTTTCTCTATCACTCTCACTCTGTTTTTCTATCGCTCTCTATCTGTCTGTTTCTCTATTGCTCTCTTTCTGTCTGTCTATTGCTTTCTTTATTTTTCTGTCTCTCTATCGCTCTCTGTCTGTCTCTCTATCACTGTCTGTCTCACTATCTATCTCTCTCTTTCTTTTGCTCTCTCTCTCTATTGCTTTATCTCTGTGTTTTTATTGCTCTCTCTCTTACTGTATCTCTCTCTATCGCTCCCTCTGTCTCTATTGCTCTCTCACTCTGTCGCTCTACTGCTTTCTCTCTGTCTGTCTATCATTGTCTCTCTCTCTATTGCTCTTTCTCTCACTGTCTCTCTATCACTCTCTCTGTGTCTATTGCTCTTTTACTCTGTCTCCCTATCGCTCTCTATCGCTGTCTCTCTCTGTCTCTCTATAGTTCTTCCACTGTCTCTCTCTGTCTCTCTATCGCACTTCCACTGTCTCTCTATTGCTTTCTCTCTGTCTCTCTATCGCTCTCTGTCTGTCTCTCTGTCTGTCTCTGTCTCTCTATCACTCTTGATTGGGCTGTGTATGGTGCAGTTTACAAGTGTATGCTGTGTTACCTAGCAATGCTTCACTCATTCCAGGGCATGCCTGAAGCACGGCAGCACTGCACATAGACTTAACATTGTAACTTTCAACCTGCCTGACAGTCCCGGAATGTATGAAACTCACATTTGATGATTTTACGGCACTGGAGAGCATGTGTGTCATCTAATGACACCAACATCATACACAGCAAAGTTACAGCAAAGGGGTCAAAATGTGGTGCAAGGAAAAGCATGTATGCTTATTTATATTAGATTTCCTTATTCCATGTGTTTAAAGGGTCCACTCTCTGAGCCAAGACTGAGCTCTTTGTTATGTTTGTATTTTTCTCACCCCTATGGGTCGCATCTGTCTTCCCCAACCCCGGGTCCTCTACCAGAGGCCTGGGACTTTGAGGGCTCTGTGCAGAATCTTGGCTGTTCCTAGTATTACACTCTTCTGGGTAGCATGCTCATATGTTGTTCCTGGGATTTCTTGGAGCCGTTCCCCAGCTTTGGAGATACAGCCCCAAGTGCTCCTATCACCACTGGTGTTCTTTGGCCTTCACTTTTCACATCTTCTTTAGTTCTTCATTCAGACCTGGTACTTCTCCAGCTTCTCATACGCCTTACTGATGTTGCAGTTGCTTAGTACTTCTACATCTATCTCTACCGCTATCTTCTGATCCTTATAAATCACCCCAATGTCTGGTTGGTTGGCCAGTGCCCGTTTGTCTGTCTGTATCTGGAAGTCCCATAGGATCTTAGCCCTGTGATTCTCTACAAGTTTCTGTGGAGTCTCCTATCTGGATTTGCTACATGTACAGTTTTTTTATTGTATGCTTCATATCTTCATGTTATGTATTCAATGATATATATATATATATATATACACATATATATATTGTTTCTACAGTGCACAGTAATATAAAAATCTGAGGTTATTCTATATTAGTTGCAGTAATTTTTATATGTTGACTTTTATTCATTATGTTGTTACTATTAATCAACAGTTTTCAGCTTTTGTGTAGGATTTGTATTGATTTAAAGTCACATTATAAAATAGCGTTCTTATTGTCACACAAACAGCAATTTCCCAAAGAGTGGCCATCTTCCTCACAGCTGGGCTGAGTCAGCTGAAGGAGCAACTCTTTTAGATGGTCTTTCCATTCTGGCTAACAGAGGGGATGCCCTTTGTGATATCCACATACCTTAATAAAGTATATGGATAAGGGTTGTCTTCATAGAAACAGCCATCTTTTCCCTTACACTATGGGATTTTGGAGCAGAGTTTCATGTAGATTTGCCATAGATTTCATCCCTTCATTTGTAGATCAAATACAGTGTGGAATCGTTTTAGCCATATAGAATTTTCCTGGTTCGCCAATAAAGGTATCATTTCTATAATACTTTTGTCTTTTTTATACAAGAGTATTTAACATTAATGAGATCCCTTCATATGAGCAGGTAACATTCACTTCTATTGAGTATGCACGCAGGACCTGGAGCTTTGAGACTGCTGCATGATCTGCGTGCTGACATTCGGGGGCGACAGCACTGGTACCGGCAGGCAGGTACATGTAGAACCTGGGGACTTTCCCTATGAGAACCTTAGATTATGGTGCTCATAGCCGGTGACAGTTTCCCTTTAAGCTTAAAAAATATGTAACATCTGAGACAGTTATCTCATAACTAGATTATCTCATATTAGCTCATAACTAGATTCTAGTGCATGGATCAACCAATCTTTACTGTGCATTTCACTATAGCTACAAGAATAATCTTCCTTCATAGTAACTTGGAGTCATTCATTGGACTTGTTCACAATACGCCAAAGCTTTATGATTGACACATACATCAGAAAACTCTCCTGGCATGTTCTGAACAAAAAGTCCCAACCTTTGCCACTGTATGTCTTATGGTAGAATACATATCCATAGGATCCCGCAGGGTGTCCCTACAATAAAAAATGCTTTTACAATTGAAACAATGGTATGCCAGCACATAATCCCTAATGTATCTTAATCCTAAAGACACTCTGTATAATTGATTTGTGCAATCAAAATTATTTAACAATCAAATATGAACATTTTATATAGCTCAACACAACATATATAACAAGTGGTTTTACCAAATTCAACACAAAATGCCACTTTTAAGAACTGCTGCAATCTCAAAATGATTCAACCCCTTCATGTCAAGAGTCTTTAGTAATTAGTAGAGCACCTATTAGCTGTTATTACCTGTTGCAAATGTGATGCATAGCCAGACACCAGCCGCTGATAAGATTCCTGAAGAATCTTAGCCCATTCCTCACAGGCAATGGCCTCCAGTTCACTAATACTCTTAAGTTTTCATCAGAGGCATAACTTGAAGCTCCTGGGCCCCAGTGCAAAACCTGTAACAGGGCCCCCAACTATAATGCTTTATTCATAGTACTGGGCTCCCTATATGGAGAAGAGAGGCCTTATGGTCCTGCTAAGGCTCCTGGACCCGGGTACAACCACATCCCTTGCATCCCCTGTAGTTACACCAGTGGTCTGCATGCTGCAGCTGCCTTCTTCAAATCCCACCAAAAGTTTCTATGAGGTTCAAGTCAGGCAACTGCAACATCCAAGCCAGAGTCCTTCAGGACTTCTTCTGAAACTGAGCCTTTGTGGACTTTGAGGTTTAATTGGGATCACTGTTCTATTACAAGGTCCAATGATGCCCAAGCTCCAGCGTACAGCTTACAGAAGGCATGACATTTTCTCCTAAGATTTCCTGATCCTTAATTGAATCCATCTTGTCCTTTACGTGCTGTAGGTTTCCAGTGCCAAAGGAAGCAAAGCAGACCCAGAGCATCACAAGACACTGCCATGCTTTAATGTAGGTAGGAAGTTGTTTTCAGCATATGCTTTATTCTTCCTCCTCCAGACATACCGCTGATCCATAAGCCCAACATTTACCAGTATGTTCCTTCGCTCCACAGAGCAGAACCCCAAAACTTCTATTGCTTATTTATATGATTTTGAGTATACTTCTTGTGTTTTGGGGTTAGTAGGGGTGTATGTTTTGAAGTTGGGAGAATAAATACCTTCAGCATTTATTAAGCGCCGTATCATGAAACCTGAAACCTCAGTGCCTTTTGTCACCAAATCCTGCTGCAGGTCTGTTGCAGTCACTCAAGTGTTTTGACCACCTGCCTCCTCAGGAATCTGGTGGCAGTCCATGATAGCTATCATTTTCTGCCATGTCCAGGTAGTTTAGCCAATGTTCCTTTAACTTTGAATTTGCAAACTTTAGTTCCAACTGTGTCTCTAGGGACATACGGTGCATTTGCTGTCTTTTTGTATCCTTTTCCTTGTTTATACAAGGCAATGATCTCTCCTCTTAACCCCTTGAGTGGCGGGTTTCCTACCACCCTGTCGTGCCCACCAGGGCAGGTTTTTTAAAATGGTCTAATCATTGAATTTCAACTAATTTTGCAGTTGCGTCTCAAGAGCCATAACTTTTTCATTTTTCCATTGACATGGCCATATAAGGGCTTGTTTTTTGCGGGACAAGTTGTGATTTTTTAAACAGGGGGGAGGAAAAAAAGAAATGGGGAAAAAAGAAAAAAAGGGGCCATGTCATTAAGGGGTTAAATAATGTATTAACTTCCTTCTCTGGGTCATTACGATGCATGGATACCACATGTGTGATTGTATTTTTGATTTTTTACAAAGTAAAGGGAGACAAGTGTTTTTATTATTTTTTAAATAATTTTTAAACTTTTTTTTTTCTTTTTAATTTTTTTTTTGTCCCTTTAGGGGACTTCCACAGGGACCCATCAGGACCCCTGATCACATTCCGGGGGTCCGATGGTGACAGCCCTTTACATGATGCAGTGACAGCCCTTTACATGCTGCAGTCACATAGACTGCAGCATGTAAAGGGTTAACACAGCAGAGATCGGAGGTTTTCTCTGATCTCTGCTGTAAGAGCAGGTACCTAGCTGTCCTCTCACAGCCAAGCGCTAGCTCTCCCTGCCACAGAGACCATCGGCTTGCTTCTGACAAGCCGATGGTCTCTATGGCAACCTGTAAACAAAGCAGGAGATTGCCAGCATATCGGCAATATCTTCTGCTGGTTTTTCAAAGCCGTTGCTTTGTTCTCTGTGGGTCTGTGCAGGCAGAGCACAATGTCACAGCTTGTGGCATTGTGCTCTGCAGCTCTCATAGTGATACATAGCCCGGAAATCTTCCGGGCTATGTTGCTATGAGCAGTGGAGCTCGTCCCGGAAAATTTCCGGGCGTGCTACTCAAGGGGTTAAAGGGCATTTTCCATGAAAATAATACTATTGACAACTTCAATAGTTGATCGGTTGGGGTCTGTTGCTCGGGACCCTGACTGATCATCTCAGCAAGTGCATGCTGTCAGCGCAGCAAATACACAGTGGTTGGACTTGAAGCAGCGGAAGTCTCCGTGCCGACCTGTGAGTAGTGGGCAACGCTTGTAACTGCAGGCACTGCTTGCGTTGATTTCAATGAGTGCCGTGCCTGCAGTTACAAGAGCCGGCCACTACACAGCGACTTCCACTCCGACCTCTGTATATTTGCGGCGCTGACAGCATGCATTCACTCAGTTGATCAGTTGGGGTCCCAATCAACTATTGATGACTAGAGATGAGCGAGCACCAAAATGCTCGGGTGCTCGTTACTCGAGTCGAACTTTCAGTGATGCTCGAGAGTTCGTTTCGAGTAACGAACCCCATTAAAGTAAATGGGCGACTCGAGCATTTTTGTATATCACCGATGCTTGCTAAGGTTTTCATTGGTGAAAATCTGCAAAACCCAAGAAAGTGCTGGAAACGACAGAGAAACAGATAGGGCAGGCGAGGGGCAACATGCTGGGCTGCATTTCAGGTTCCCAGGTCCCACTATTCAGTCACAATAGCGGCAAGAGTGGGCCACCCCGCACTGTCAGCATAAAGATCGTTCTCCTCTGCCACAGCTGTAACAGATGTTAGCCCATTGAATTCAATGGAGCCGGCAATACAGCCGGCTCCATTGAAAGCAATGAGCTGCCGGCGAGCACGGGATGAATTTTCGGGAAGGGCTTAAAAATATAAGCCCTTCCCTGAAATTCATCCAGAAATGTGTAAAAACAAAAAAAATATATATACTCACCCGGTCCCGGCAGACGGAGTTCAGCCGCGGCCGGCGGCAGTTCTCCTGAACTGCTCTGACTAGTATTAAGCTGCCGGGGATTTAAAATCCCCGCCTGCTGAATGAGCTGCCTCTGATTGGTCACAGCCTGACCAATCAAAGGCAGCTTTCACTCACACCCATTCATGACTGTTGAGTGTTTTAGTAATCAATACTAGTACTGTGTAAAAGGACCCTTAACTAGTCCAGGTGTTTAATGTGTTTATTCTTAAGCACACCTGATGTAAGCAAACACTTGATAAGTTGTATCAGGTGTGTTTCAGCCAATACTTTGACTTGCAAATGTGTGTTCTTATGAGGGATTCTGTTCAGGAGGTTGAATATGTCTTGTAGTGCAGTGGTCATTAAAAGTGGCATTTTGAATTTGAAGAAACGTGTTCTATTAGTTATATTGAGATGTTTAAATTGTTCCTGTTTGACTGCTTTTTGCAAACAGTTAGAAGTTTGTGAATTTCGCAAATAAATCGAATTTGCAATGGGGTTAAATAATTTACCTGGGGTAAATGGGCCATTAGGCTTCAGCAAAAAAAACTTTGAATTGTTATCTGAACATAGCCCAGACTCTCCAGCATTATTCACGTTATATATTGGAATATTATTTTTCTAGCTGTTTGCTTATGAAAATGAATGTTCAGATTTTATTTTGTATCTTTTTTATGTTTTACAGTTTTTAACAATGGAACAAGAAATATATGAAAACCTGTGTTATCTGACAATTGACATATACAGCTCTCCAGATCTAAGAGCCTTAATACCTAACACAACCCACCCAAGTGCCATCCAGTACTCCAGCTTTGTGCTGTCCATAGTCACTTCAATCATCGGACTTCTCACCAACATTATTGTCATCTTCGTCACTGGATTCTTAATGAAGAAGAACAAATATAAAATCTGGTTCCTGAACTTGGCTCTAGCAGATTTCACTTTTCTTTTGTTTCTACCGCTTTATGCCGCGTCTGTATTAAGAGAATGGTCATATGGATCCATCATGTGCAAAATCTACCATTTTCTTACCTTTATTAATATGTATTGCAGTATTTACATCCTCACAGCGCTAAATATTGATCGCGCCTTGTCCATAGCTAAACCAGTATGGCACCTGAGGTTTCAATCCCGGAGATTTTGCTGGTGTGTGTGTGGAGTCATCTGGGCATCATCCATCCTATGTAGTATTCCAGCCATCGTCTACAGTGATGTACATGAAGAAAATATATGCAGTCTCTCTTTCTATGACCCCACCGCTATTGCAGACATTTTTAGTTTTGATCTAGAAGATGTAGAAGAAGGTCTGCCAATCGATTTGATACCACAAGAAATATGTAAAAATGCCTCAGTCGAATACTCAAATCAACAGATTGTAACAGAGTGGAGGGAAGTCATTTTTACAGCAGTGCGTCTTGTAGTTCCACTTGCAGTGGTTGGTTATATTATCCCGCTGTGTGTTATCCTGTTCTCCAATATCATCATTGCTCTTAATGTGAAGAATTCTAAGATGGCGGCAACATCCAGGCTGTACCGAGTGGTGATTGTCACCATTATGAGCTTTTTCTGTAGTAAGACGCCATATGTTTTAGCATTTATCACTTACTTGGTGTCTGTTTACACTATAAAGTTTACTTTAATGTATAAACTTTCTATCGTTCTGCCACTATTGTTCAGCATTGCTGCTACTAACAGTCTCCTAAATCCACTGGTGTATGTTCTAGTAGGGAAGGAAGTGAGGAGTGAAATTATTACATTTTATAGGAAGAAATATACTCAAGTAGAGAGCAAGAAAAGAGAGATGAGACAGGAAGAGGGGAGAGATTTCTGGCCTCAACCTGCTGCTGATGTGATTATTTTAGAAGATTTTGCTACGGCTCCTTCAGTAAGTAATAGGATGTAGTTTAATAAGTATGACATTCACTTACAGAGATTATAGTCCTTATTCTTCTTTTAGCTACTCTGTTGTATTTCAGTCTCAGTGGCCACCATTTCAGGGCATATAGTAAGATATACAGAAGTCACAGGAAATTCTCCTGTCTGTAATATAGTTTGTATCCTACATAAGCTTTTAGTAGGTCCCTTTCTCAGACACGAGAATCAGGAGTAGATAGTGGAAGAAATAATGTAGTTTCCAGTTAAAGGTTTTGTAGAATCATACAATTTGATTGAAATGTGCGTTAAGAACTCCCCATGTATTAGTAAATATAGCAATAAAAGAAATTATGCATGGCTGTGCATGCCTTAGTGCCACAAGTATATGAAGACTTGGGAACACAGTTGTGTGTGAAAATAATTCCTGCTTTATTAAACAAAGGTGCTCATTTTTCAGGATGCACACAGAGAACGCATTTCAATTCCAAAGAATCTTGTTCATCTCGTTCTTACATCACATCCTATTTTCTTATACCCTGTTTCCCCGAAATTAAGACCTATCCTGAAAGTAAGCCCTACCTCTGTTTTCAGGGGAAGGTTTGAAATATAAGCCCTCACCCCCAAAATAAGCCCTAGCTAAAAAATACTCACCTGGCCCGCAGTGTCTGAGTCCCTCGCGACGACCCCCGGCGCTGCGGCAGGCTGCTGTGTCCTCTGTGCTGAGAAATCCTCTTCTTTCTGGTGACAGGATTTTTAATACCCCGTCTCCAGCAAAGTGAGCGCTGTGATTGGATGGAGCGCCTGCTATTCAGAACCGGTGCTTGATCATTCACAGCCATTTAGTGAATGACATCACTGAATGGCTGTGATTGGCTCATCGAGCGCCGATATTCAAAGCCCCGTCACCAGAAAGAAGAAGATACCTCAGCGTGGAGGACACAGCAGACTGCCGCATCGCATGTATCATAAAATTATCTATAAATAAATTACTGTTATTACTATAAAAATGATTATTGTCAAACTATCATATTTAATATACCGTATATACTCGAGTATAAGCCGAGTCAAAAAACTGGTAAAACTTATTGACTCGAGTATAAACTGAGCTATACTTGAGTATATACTGGGTTAAGAAAAAAAACCTCCATACTCACCTACCAGCCGGCATCTGTGTCCCCAGCAGCGGTGCGGAAAGCTGCTTCAATTTCTGTGTTCCTGGTGGCGGTGCGGAAAGCTGCTTGAATTCTCCCCGCTGTCATCCCCCGCCGTCCTCTCTGTTCAGCTCTGTCATTCCCTGCCATCAGGCTGTGATTGGCTGTGAATTATCAAGCCGGCGCTCGATCCAATCACAGTGCTTACTTACACAGCGGTGACACAGGGGATTTGAAAGCCGAGCAGGGAGATGACAGCGGGAGAATTCTAAAGCAGCTTGCCTAACTCAAGTATAAGCCTAGGGGGGCTTTTTCAGCACAAAAAAAATGTGCTGAAAAACTCGGCTTATACTAGAGTATATACGGTACATACAGAATATCAGTTTTTATATTCATACCTTTCGGTAATCTGGTGCCAAGCATCATAATCCAGAAACCTTTTTTTTAATACATTAGCTTGATTAACATTTAGTTTTCTTTTATTTCTAACCTTCTCTATTCCATAATATATGAAATTGTTGATGATACCAGAGTGCTGTTCTACAAAATATTTTATTGCTCCTGAATTATTGATATTAGATTTTTCTTATGTGACGGATATGTTCTGTAATGCATGTTCTTAGCTTTCTAGTTGTACAGCCTACATAATGTAAATTGGATGCAGTGCATGTTATTAAATAAATGACATTATTTGAATCACAGTTTATATATAGAGATGAGCGAACGTGTTCGGCTCCGCCCCTTTTCACCCGAGCACCGAACTTTGCGAGCAATTCCGTGCTCGGGCGAAAAAAGTTCGGGGGTCGCCGTGGCAGCGCGGGGGGGTGCGGCGGGGAGTGGGGGGGAGAGGGAGAGAGAGAGGGCTCCCCCCTGTTCCCCGCTGCTGCCGCCCGCGCCGCCGCACCTCCCCCCGCCGCCCGGCGCCGGCCGAATACTTACGCGCGGACACTGAAGTCCTCGGATAAGCCGGTGTCTGGGTGCGTAAGTGTTCGTTAAGAACACGTTCGCTCATCTCTATTTATATAGCTATTTATGCTGAATTCTTTTGTTTCTGTACTATCGGTAAATGTATCCGCCTGCTAGCTAAATGACACACGCTGAACCTGGAATTCCCACATTTGACAAAACCCTTGTGCAAGAGCCAATGTGATTTTTTTCTCTTGTGTGGAAAAAAGACTTTGAGAAAAAATGTCTCCTAAACTTTTATTCTTTTTTGCTACTACCATTGTGCCCTTGTCTAAAATGTCATTTGTTATTTCGCCCTGTTTCAATTTTGAAAGAAATTTCTTAAAAAGATTTTTAATAGTATAAAAATTCTTACTGTAGGCTGTAGAAAAAATTGTATAATGCTTCTTTTTATTCTTTTTTTTTGCTAGAACTATAATTCGCTAATAAATCTTCTCTCATCATATTATCAACTACACTGGATGAGTTATTTAATAAAGATTTTTTGTAACCTCTCTCGGATAATCTGTGTTTAATATCTTTTTTTATAATTGTGTAATCACTTTCTTTTGTACATGCCCGTTCGGCTCTAATGAATTCACCGGTGGGTATTGCCTTTATTACATGGTTTGGGTGTCCACTTTTTGCGTGAAGAATTGTATTCCCTGCAGACGGTCTTCTATACAGTTTGGATTCCACAACTCCTTTCTCCCTATTGCCAGTTGACTATAACTTAAGATGTGGAATTTCCTTTTCTTCCTGCATACATATGACTTTTAAATTGATTGCATTGTCGTTGATATAACAAGAGAAACGTTCAATTTCCACTGTAATATCCGCCTCTATAGCATCTTTTCCTCAAATAATGATAATATTATCGATTAAGCGGGCATACCACATCATGCGGCTAGAAAAGGGATTATTGTGGAAAAAATGTACATATGTTTCCACCAGCTCATCGTTAAATTAGCTATAGTAGATGAAAAATGAGATCCCCTCGTGGCCCCCGATAGCTGTAAATATATGTATTATCAAAAGAAAAAAAATTATGATGTAACAAAAATTCCACTGACAAAATAATGAATTCCTTCAATTCATTCGTATATTTGCTATGCTGACTTAAATGATATTTTCTTGCCTGTATAGCCGCATGGTGTGGTATGCTTGAGTAGAGGTCTTTCACATCACAGGTTAACCAATGGCAGTTTTTATTCCATTTTAAATGTTGTAATTGCTGTATGACTGACTTACTATCCTGGAGAAAGCCTGGAGCCCTACTAACTAATGGTTGCAGGGATCGATCCACCCACGAACTAAGAAATTCACAGGGTGAATCGACCCCTGCAACTATGGGACGCAATGGGGACGGAAACTCTCCTTTATGGAGTTTAGGCAAGCCGTGAAATATGGCAAATCTGGATTGTCAGGGCATAATTAACCCCTTAATGACACGGCCTATTTTGGCGTTGAGGACCAAGCGATTTTTTGGTATTTTTCCATCTCCATTTTTCAAAAGCCATAACTTTTTTATTTTTCCGTGGACGCGGCCGTATAAGGGCTTGTTTTTTGCGTGGCGATCTGTAGTTTTTATCGGTGCCACTTTTGGGTATATAGACAATATCGTAAATTTTTTTTTTTTTTTTTTTTAATGATAACAGGGAGAGAAAACGCATCAATTCTGCCATAGATTTTTTTTTTTTTTTACAGCGTTAATCATGCAGCATAAATGACACACTAAATTTTTTCTGCGGGTCGGTACGGTAACAACGATACCAAAATTGTTATTTTTTTTTAGGTTTTTACACTTTTTTGCAATAAAACCCCCTTTTTTTGGAAATCTTTTTTTTTTCTCTATAGCTGCATTCAAAGTCATGTAACTTTTTTATTTTTCTATGTACGGAGCTTTATAAGGGCTTATTTTTTGCGAGACGAGCTGTAGTTTTTATTGGTACCATTTTGGGAAATGTACGGCTTTTTTGATCACTTTTATTGCATTTTTTGTGAGGCAAAATGCTAAAAATTAGCATTTTGCCTCTGTTTTTTAGCGTTTTTTTTTACGCTTTTTGTCGTACAAAATAAAAAGCGTGTTCAACTTTTTGTACACGTCGTTACGGACGCGTCAATATCCAATATGTGGGGTTTTAGTTTTTTTTTCCCTTTTTTTATGCTAATATTAGAAAAAGCATAAAAAAGGGGTTTTTTACATTTTTTTTTTTACATTTTTTTTTTTTTTACACTTTTCTTTTCTTTTTTTTATACTATTTGAGTCCCTCTGAGGGACTTACATCACTGTGCCTATGATCGCTGTCATAAGGCATGGCAAAGCTACTGCTCTCCCATGCCTTATCGCTTGTACAGCGATTATAGGCACAGGCAATACAGGACGCCAGTGTCTGGCGTCCTGTTGCCATGGTGACAGGCCGGGCTCTCGCGATCACATCGCGAGTTCCGGCCGGAGACACACAGGGATCGCGATCCCTCTGTGAACTCTTTCCCTGCCGCGATCTACTTAGATCGCGGCAGGGAAGGGGTTAACAGCGGCGGGCGCATCTCCGATGTCCCCCCGCTGTTGGAGCGGGACGCCGGCTGTGACTGACAGCCGGCTCCCGCTGCGGGATAGCGCGGGATCTTATGTGATCCCGCGCTATCTCCAGGACGTACCAGGTACGTCATGTTGCGGGAAGTATCCCGCTACCATGACGTACCAGGTACGTCCAGGAGCGGGAAGGGGTTAATGGGCTTCCTTTTCACTCCGCATGCCCGTACTCACTCCTAATTCAAATAATTTCCTTAACTTTACAAAACATTCCTGTATGGGATTGGATTCTAACCTTCTGTAAATCTTAACATCATGTAATATTGTTTCTACCTGTAAAGCATAACATTTTGAATCCATGATAATGATGTTCCCCCTTTATCTGATTTTGTAATAGTTATGTTTAGAGATGAGCGAGCACCAAAATGCTCGGGTGCTCGTTACTCGAGTCGAACTTCCGGCGATGCTGGAGGGTTCGTTTCGAGTAACGAACCCCATTGAAGTCAATGGGCGACTCCAGCATTTTTGTATATCGCCGATGCTTGCTAAGGTTTTCATTTGTGAAAATCTGGGAAATTCAAGAAAGTGATGGGAACGACACAGAAACGGATAGGGCAGGCGAGGGGCTACATGTTGGGCTGCATCTCAAGTTCCCAGGTCCCACTATTAAGCCACAATAGCGGCAAGAGTGCCCCCCCCCCTACAATTTTTACTTCTGAAAAACCCTCATTAGCAAGGCATACCTTAGCTAAGCACCACACTACCTCCAACAAAGCACAATCACTGCCTGCATGACACTCCGCTGCCACTTCTCCTGGGTTACATGCTGCCCAACCCCCCCGCACGACCCAGTGTCCACAGCGCACAAAAAAGTGTCCCTGCGCAGCCTTCAGCTGCCCTCATGCCACACGCTGGCCTCATAGCCACACCACCCTCATGTCTATTTATAAGCGCATCTGCCATGAGGAGGAACCGGAGGCACACACTGCAGAGGGTTGGCAGGGCCAGGCAGCGACCCTCTTTAAAAGGGGCGGGGCGATAGCCCACAATGCTGTACCAAAGCAATGAGAACTCCAATCCTGTGCCACCTCCGTCAGGAGCTGCAAACGTGGCACAGCAATGGGGAATCCATGTGCCACACAGTATTCATTCTGTCAAGGTGTCGCATAGCTCAATCCACACTGCAAGGGGAAAGCCGTCAGCGCTCTGCCCCCTACCCAAGTCAGTCAGTGCCTTTGTGCCAGACAGGTCAAACACCGCAATGGGAATTAAGTTTGCACCAACAGCATAGGTGGGTCCTAGGAAACCCAAGACATGAACAAAAAATTGATCTGAGCGGCCAAACATGGCAGACTTGCACCGCGCCCACGGCATAGGCCTCGGCCCACAGATTCAGCAATCCTAGGCTGGAAGCAGACTTTCACTGCACCCAGGACATAGGCCTCTGCACAAACCCTCAGCAATCGCGTGCCTACAGCGGACTCCAATGCTAGCGTAGCTGTGCACGTCTCATTAGCGCTGTATTGCTCCTGTAGTTTGACCCAATGCAGTGCCCCGGATAGTAGAGCTAACGTCAGATCAAATACAGGTGGGCTTCGGCCCACACTGCATGCCCCAGTCAGACTGCGGTTCTTTATAAGTAGACACAGGCAGGTACAACTCCCTAATGTGAAGTCCATGTGGACCCAAAGCATGGGTGGCTCCCTGGAACCCACCGGCGGTACATAAACAAATCCCATTGCAGTGCCCAGCACAGCTTAGGTAACGTCAGATTAAATGCAGGTGGGCTTCGGCCCACACTGCATGCCCCAGTCTGACCCGGGTTTTTAATACATAGACACTGGCAGGTACAAATCCGTAATGTGAAGTCCCTGTGGACCCACAGCATGGGTGGCTCCCTGGAACCCATCGGTGGTACATAAATGTATCCCATTGCAGTGCCCTGCTCAGCAGAGCTAACGTCAGATACAATACAGGTGGGCTTCGGCCCACAGTGCATGCCCCAGTCAGACTGGTAATATGTACCTTAACAGTAACCTCGTTGGTGGGAATGTGGTGGCGACTGCGGACCTAGTAGCGCAGTTTTATTTAGTTGGTTTTCGGAATGTGGCCATGATTAAGTGGGCCGTGGCGGGGGGATGGTGGGGGGGCTCTCTTGTTGTGTCGTTAAAGGTGAAATTCTTGGACTGCCAGCAGACGGACCAATGCAAAGGTATTTGCCAAGAATGTTTTCATTGTTGGAGGAGGAGGGGGATGTTTTTGAGGCACTAGGTGTCCTGTCCACGTGTCCGTGGTTATATGCACCTTAACAGTAACCGCGTTGGTGGGAAATGGCCTCGCCGCCATCATGTCTTTGGGAAGCCTCCGTTTCCACACCCCAGTGACATAGCATTAGCAGCGGTATAGGCAGAGCCCAGAATTAGTAACATTTCAGCGGTAGCATTAGGGACAGGCCCCAGTAACATATCACTAGCAGCAGTATATGGGGAGCACAGTATTAGTTCCATTTCAGTAGTAGTAGCAGTCAAGACAGGCCCCAGTAACAATTCCAAAGCAACAGTAGAGGGGGAGCACAGTATTAGTTCCATTTCAGTAATAGTAGCAGTCAAGACAGGCCCCAGTAACATATCACTAGCAGCAGTACAGAGGGAGCACAGTATTAGTTCCATTTCAGTAATAGTAGCAGTCAAGACAGGCCCCAGTAACATATCACTAGCAGCAGTAAAGGGGGGAGCACAGTATTAGTTCCATTTCAGTAGTAGTAGCAGTCTGGACAGGCCACAGTAACATTCCCGTTGCAGCAGTTTAGGGAGATAACAGTCTCTTTCACATTTCAGTAGTTGCAGTATAGACAAGGCCCCAGTTGCATTTATGTAGCAAAAGTGTAGGCCAACCCCACACACCTTGCTGTACCATGAGTGCAGGCGAAGCCCATAAAAATTACTAGGATTACACTGTAGGCGATGGCCCCAAAAAATTGGTTTACCAACAGTACTAATGTACCTCAGAAAAATTGCCCATGCCCAACCAAGAGGGCAGGTGAAACCCATTAATCGCTTTGGTTACTGTGGCTTAATTTGTAACTAGGCCTGGAGGCAGCCCAGTTAAAATAAAAATTGGTTCAGGTGCAAGTTTCAACGCTTTAATGAGAATTGAAACGTAAAAACATTGTTTAACAAGGCCTAAGAAAAATTGCCCGTTCGGCGTGATTACGTCAGGTTTCAGGAGGAGGAGCAGGAGGAGGAGGATGAATATAATACACAGATTGATGAAGCTAAAAGGTCCCCGTTTTTTATGGTGATAGAGAACGATGCTTCCATCCGCGGGTGCAGCCTACAAATTGTTTAGGTACCGCTGCTGTCCGCTGGTGGAGAAGAGAAGTCTGGGGAAATCCAGGCTTTGTTCATCTTTATGAGTGTAAGCCTGTCGGCACTGTCAGTTGACAGGTGGGTACGCTTATCCGTGATGATTCCCCCAGCCGCACTAAACAAGACGCTGACAAGACGCTAGCCGCAGGGCAAGCAAGCACCTCCAGGGCATACAGCGCGAGTTCAGGCCACGTGTCCAGCTTCGACACCCAGTAGTTGTAGGGAGCAGAGGCGTCACGGAGGACGGTCGTGCGATCGGCTACGTACTCCCTCACCATCCTTTTACAGTGCTCCCGACGACTCAGCCTTGACTGGGGAGCGGTGACACAGTCTTGCTGGGGAGCCATAAAGCTGGCAAAGGACTTGGAGAGTGTTCCCCTGCCTGCGCTGTACATGCCGCCTGATCTCCGCGCCTCCCCTGCTACCTGGCCCTCGGAACTGCGCCTTCTGCAACTAGCGCTGTCGGATGGGAATTTTACCATCAGTTTGTCCACCAGGGTCCTGTGGTATAGCATCACTCTCGAACCCCTTTCCTCTTCGGGTATGAGAGTGGAAAGGTTCTCCTTATACTGTGGGTCGAGCAGTGTGTACACCCAGTAATCTGTAGTGGCCAGAATGCGTGTAACGCGAGGGTCACGAGAAAGGCATCCTAACATTAAGTCAGCCATGTGTGCCAGGGTACCTGTACGCAACACATGGCTGTCCTCACTAGGAAGATCACTTTCAGGATCCTCCTCCTCCTCCTCCTCAGGCCATACACGCTGAAAGGATGACAGGCAAGCAGCATGGGTACCCTCAGCAGTGGACCAAGCTGTCTCTTCCCCCTCCTCCTCATGCTCCTCCCCCTCCTCCTCCTCCAAAACGCGCTGAGATATAGACAGGAGGGTGCTCTGACTATCCAGCGACATACTGTCTTCCCCCGCCTCCGTTTCCGAGCGCAAAGCGTCTGCCTTTATGCTTTGCAGGAAACTTCTCAAGAGGCAAAGCAGAGGAATGGTGACGCTAATGATTGCAGCATCGCCGCTCACCATCTGGGTAGACTCCTCAAAGTTTCCAAGGACCTGGCAGATGTCTGCCAACCAGGCCCACTCTTCTGTAAAGAATTGAGGAGGCTGACTCCCACTACGCCGCCCATGTTGGAGTTGGTATTCCACTATAGCTCTACGCTGCTCATAGAGCCTGGCCAACATGTGGAGCGTAGAGTTCCACTGTGTGGGCACGTTGCACAGCAGTCGGTGCACTGGCAAATTAACCGATGTTGCAGGGTCCGCAGGGTGGCAGCGTCCGTGTTGGACTTGCGGAAATGTGCGCAGAGCCAGCGCACCTTTCCGAGCAGGTCTGACAAGCGTGGGTAGCTTTTCAGAAACCGCTGAACCACCAAATTAAAGACGTGGGCCAGGCATGGCACGTGCGTGAGGCTGCTGAGCTGCAGAGCCGCCACCAGGTTACGGCCGTTGTCACACACGACCATGCCCGGTTGGAGGCTCAGCGGCGAAAGCCAGCGGTCGGTCTGCTCTGTCAGACCCTGCAGCAGTTCATGGGCCATGTGCCTCTTCTCTCCTAAGCTAAGTAGTTTCAGCACGGCCTGCTGACGCTTGGCCACCGCTGTGCTGCCGCGCCGCGCGACACCGACTGCTGGCGACGTGCTGCTGCTGACACATCTTGATTGCGAGACAGAGGTTGCGTAGGAGGAGGAGGAGGGTGGTTTAGTGGAGGAAGCATACACCGCCGCAGATACCACCACCGAGCTGGGGCCCGCAATTCTGGGGGTGGGTAGGACGTGAGCGGTCCCAGGCTCTGACTCGGTCCCAGCCTCCACTAAATTCACCCAATGTGCCGTCAGGGAGATATAGTGGCCCTGCCCGCCTGTGCTTGTCCACGTGTCTTTTGTTAAGTGGACCTTGGCAGTAACCGCGTTGGTGAGGGCGCGTACAATGTTGCGGGAGACGTGGTCATGCAGGGCTGGGACGGCACATCGGGAAAAGTAGTGGCGACTGGGAACCGAGTAGTGCGGGGCCGCCGCCGCCATCATGCTTTTGAAAGCCTCCGTTTCCACAAGCCTATACGGCAGCATCTCCAGGCTGATCAATTTGGCTATGTGCACGTTTAACGCTTGAGCGTGCGTGTGCATGGCGGTGTACTTGCGCTTGCGCTCAAACACTTGCGCTAGCGACGGCTGGACACTGCGCTGAGAGACATTGCTGGATGGGGCCGAGGACAGCTGAGGTGAGCGTGTGGGTGCAGGCCGGGAGACGGTCGTGCCTGTGTCCTGAGAGGGGGGTTGTATCTCAGTGGCAGGTTGGGGCACAGGGGGAGAGGCAGTGGTGCAAACCGGAGGCAGTGAACGGCCTTCGTCCCACCTTGTGGGGTGCTTGGCCATCATATGCCTGCGCATGCTGGTGGTGGTGAGGCTGGTGGTGGTGGCTCCCTGGCTGATCTTGGCACGACAAACCTTGCACACCACAGTTTGTCGGTCGTCTGCACTCTCAGTGAAAAACTGCCACACCTTTGAGCACCTCGGCCTCTGCAGGGTGGCATGGCGCGAGGGGGCGCTTTTGGAAACAGTTGGTGGATTATTCGGTCTGGCCCTGCCTCTACCCCTGGCCACCGCACTGCCTCTTCCAACCTGCCCTGCTGCTGCACTTGCCTCCCCCTCTGAAGACCTGTCCTCAGTAGGCTTAGCAAACCAGGTGGGGTCAGTCACCTCATCGTCCAGCTGCTCTTTCTCCGAATCCTCTGTGCGCTCCTCCCTCGGACTTACTGCCCTTACTACTACCTCACTGATAGACTGTGTCTCATCATCATCGTCCTCCTCACCCACTGAAAGCTCTTAAGACAGTTGCCGGAAGTCCCCAGCCTCATCCCCCGGACCCCGGGAACTTTCCAAAGGTTGGGCATTGGTCACGACAAACTTCTCCGGTGGGAGAGGAACCATTGCTGCCCAATCTCGGCAGGGGCCCGAGAACAGTTCCTGGGAGTCTGCCTGCTCCTCAGAATGTGTCATTTTCATGGAGTGAGGAGGCTGGGAGGAAGGAGGAGCAGCAGCCAGAGGATTCAGAGTTGCAGCTGTGGACGGCGTAGGAGACTGGGTGGTCGATAGATTGCTGGATGCACTTTCTGCCATCCACGACAGGACCTGCTCACACTGCTCAGTTTCTAATAAAGGTCTACCGCGTGGACCCATTAATTGTGAGATGAATCTGGGGACCCCAGAAACTTGCCTCTCTCCTAATCCCGCAGCAGTCGGCTGCGATACACCTGGACCAGGAGCTTGGCCTGTGCCCACACCCTGACTTGGGCCTCCGCGTCCTCGCCCCGTCCACATCCTCTAGGCCTACCCCTACCCCTCAGCATGGTGTATTACGAGTAGAGCAGAAACAGAACGCTGTAATTAAATGTGCCGCTTATTGGCCTGTGGTTGGAGGCTGACTTCGCTTACGGAACGCACAGCAGAGCCAGGAAACAATTATGCGCAAGCCTGTAGTCAGACCTAGGTGCGTATGACTGAGCTACTGGAATTCACATGGCAGAACCAGTCAAGTGGCCAAAGGCCAGTGGTAGGCCTTAAGTATTTTGCTTCAATTTTTTAAAATGGTGAGGTGAAAAACCAGACAGACACTGTATGCAGCGTATATATGTATACTCTTTCCCTCTGGCGGGATGACGGCGATCATGTAACGGACACAGCAGAGCCAGGAAATAATTATGCGCAAGGATGGGTATTAATCAGCGACTACTACCCCCAGCACACACGCCGTAAACTGAAGACAATCACAGGCAGGCCAAATATAGTATTTTTTTACCACTTTTTGGGAAAAAGCCCACTGCCTCTGATATACCCTGTATTTGAATTTCCCTGTTGGAGGATGACTGTGGTTACTGAAAGCCCAGTGCAGCCAGGAAACAATTATGCGCAAGGCTGGGTATTAATCAGCAACTACTACCCCCAGCACACACGCTGTAAACTGAAGACGGTCACAGGCAGGCCAAATATAGTATTTTTTTACCACTTTTTGGGAAAAAGCCCACTGCCTCTGATATACCCTGTATTTGAATTTCCCTGTTGGAGGATGACTGTGGTTACTGAAAGCCCAGTGCAGCCAGGAAACAATTATGCGCAAGGCTGGGTATTAATCAGCGACTACTACCCCCAGCAGACACGCAGTAAACTGAAGACGGTCACAGGCAGGCCAAATATAGTTTTTTTTCCACTTTTTGAGAAAAAGCCCACTGCCTATATAGCCAGTATACCTCTTTCCCTGTACCCCTGTCCCTGTCTCACCAGTACTGCCCCTATACTCTGTAAAATGACTGCAGACTGAGGACGCTATGGTCTGCACGCCCAATATACAAAAAAATAAATAAATTGTGCAACACTGCTAAAAGCAGCCTCAACAGTACTGCACACAGTCAGATGTGGCCCTAAGAAGGACCGTTGGGGTTCTTGAAGACTAAAATAACACCTAACACTCTCCCTATAGCAGCTACAGCGAGACAGCACTTTCCCTGATCTCTCTCAGCGTGCATCTGTGGCGAGCTGCGGGCGGGGCAGATTTAAATACTGGGGTGTCATCTGATATCCCCAGCCACTCACTGCAGCGGGGTGGGATAGGGCTGGAATGTCACAGGAGGAAGTTGTAATGCCTTCCCTGTGTTTCTATTGGCCAGAAAAGCGCGCAAATTTCTCAGGAGCATGGTGCTCGTCTCGAGTAACGAGCATCTCGAACACCCTAATACTCGAACGAGTATCAAGCTCGGACGAGTACGCTCGCTCATCTCTAATAATAACACAAACCAGCACCAGGAACTTCCTTCTCTATGCACAATTTTAATTCTTGCATTACAGCGTTCACAACCTGAATTTATTATGATAAAATATATTTTAGCTATAGCTTAGAAGACAATCATATTTATCTAGAATCTTGTGCCTTTCTGTATCAACTTGTTACATACTGTATTGTCATCTCACAGTGTTTTATGGACAAAAGCCGTTTCCTGAAAATGACAGTAATCACATGCAGAGGTCAAATGGGATAGAAGCTGAAAACTTCTGTGGTCAAACAGCCAATAGAATTTAAGATACATTGATAAACCCCAAGATATATTACAGAAGATATGACTATTCTGGGACACTTAGAGCATCATAACCAGTAGGATTGTAGTATGTAACTTCCTATGAATGCTAAAACATTCTAAAATCTTTTACTTTTTATGAACAGAAACGCAGGTCTAACAAGGCATGAATATACGGTAAGGATATATGTATATATCTATGAATCTTGGATTTGTATTGCTCTTTTACTAACTCTAAATATGGAATGCTTGTAATTCCATTGACAAGAAATGCTAACTGGGGTAACAGCAAAATATTGGGAATGTAGAGAGAATAACTTACTGTATTGATATGCTTTGGTATAAATAGAAGTATCCTTATGTTTGCCTCCAGAATTATAGGGGTGGTAGACTGTCAAGTATCATTTTAAAGGGGTTGTCCTGCGACAGCAAGTGGGGTTATGCACTTCTGTATGGCCATATTAATGCACTTTGTAATATACATCGTGCATTAAATATTGGCCATACAGATGTTATACACTTACCCCCTCCGGCGCTGGCGTCCCCGTCTCCATGGCGACGATGAAGCCTCTTCTCTGGTCGCACGAACAGTCGGGCTTGCGCACTGAAGGATTCCTCTTCTCTCTCCCTCCGGGCTCACGAGCTGCGTCCTGGCTCCTCCCTCTTCTCCGCGTCATCGTAGCTCCGCCTCCGTCACGTGGTGCCGATCAGCGAATGAAGTGGCTGTAATCGGCAGTGGAACGCAAGACTGGAGAAGAAAATCCACGGTGCACCATGGGAGAAGACCCGTGGTCCACCGTGGGAGAAGACCAGCGGCGCCATCTTTGAAAGAAGAAAAGAAGAATCTTCAAAGCTGCAGAACGGGGATGCAGGTAAGCGATTTTTTTTTTTTAAATAACAAATGGATTCTTTTTAACTGTGCACAATGTGGGGTTCTGTTGAAAAAAAATTTTTTGATTTCGGCGCGGGACACCCCTTTAAGTCCAATAAAATGCAATGAGCCTTATACCAACATAGAAAATTAATGCTCATCTACTACCATAGATAAGGAATTGCAGAAAGCTGTTTTTTTTCTAATATATACCTGAATTTACTTTCAAATCTTCATATTAAAATTTTTGTTTGACATGTAATTAATATCTTTATTGGGATAGTTCTTTAAAACATAGTCAGTTACAAATAACTTAATTATTGCATGTACTGAATTGAATCAAACAAAGGATCCATTATACTTTACCTATGGGGCCAAACTGAACAGAGATAACATGAATTTACTTGAAACGCTAATACTGCCCATTGTTTTGTTAAACTTTAAGCTTCATGTACAGAAAATGTTAAAAGGGGAGACTTCTCTGTAGAAATGCTGTGGCAGTTACCGATTAAGGTTGTGGGAGACACACAACACTCTGTAGAGATTTGTGGTATTGTAATGATAGCAGGAACTGCAGTCGTGGATCTTCCCCGCTTGTCTGTTGCTTACTTGGGTGGACACTGATGTCCGGAAAGATGGGTGTCTTTGACAGTGTTCCAAGTGTTTAAAAATCATTCCTGTTATTAAGATAACTAGATTGAACCGATGCTCGCTACGTGAACATAAAATGTTTCAAAAGTGGTGGTTGTGAACTTCTAAATCTGCTTAGGTGAATATTTAGAGTGTTACTTTGTATTTAAAGCAGATATTTAATATAAAAAAAGCCTACAGGTCTCTCTCTGTTTCTCTGTCTTTCTCTGGGTCTGTCTGTCTCTGTCTTTCTCTCTATTTTTCTCTCTGGCTCTCACTGTCTGTCTCTTTCTCTTTGTTTGTCTGTCTCTCTCTCTCTGTCTCTCTATCTGTCTCTTTTGTTGTCTGTCTCTCTCTTTCTATGTCTATCTCTATCTGTCTCTGTATCGCTCTGTCTGTCTCCTTTGTTCTCTTTCTGTCCCTTATTATCACACAAACAACATTTTCCCAAAGAGTGGCCATCTACTTCACAGCTGGGTTGAGTCAGCCAGTGAAGGAGCAACTCTTTTAGATGGTCTTTCCATTCTGGCTAACAGAGGGGATGCCCTTTGTGATATCCACATACCTTAACCCTTTCCAATCCACTGTCTGACATCTAAAGACATTATGATTTAAGGCTGTACAGCTCCGATGTTGGAAGACGTCTGTCGGGGTTCTCTTACTGTATATTGCCAGCCTCTCTGCTGTCGGAGGCTATGTAACGTGTCACCTCATGCAGTGCTGGCTTATAGCGCTGTTGTGTAATGGCAGAAAAAGAGTAAGCATCCTAGGAGAATCGGGATACAAATTGGATTAGAAAGGGTTAATAGAGTATATGGATGAGGGTTGTCTTCATGGAGCAGCCACCTTTTTCCTTACACTATGGGTATTTTGGTGCAGAGTTTTATGTAGATTTGCCATGCATTTCATCCTTTCACTTGTAGAGCAAAAACAGTGTGGAATCGTTTTAGGCATACAGAATTTTTCTGGTTGGCCAATAAAGGTAACATTTTTATAATACTTGTGTCTTTTTTATACAAGAGTATTTAACATTAATGAGATCCCTTCATTTGAGCAGGTAAAATTCACTTCTATTGAGTGCACATGAACAGCCTGGAGCTTTGAGTCTGCTGCACGATCTGCATGTTGACATTCAGGGGCGACAGTGCTGCTACCGGCAGGTGGGTAAATGTAGAACCTGGGGACTTTCTCTATGAGAACCCTAACTTAGATCATGGTGCTAATAGCCGGTGACAGTTTACCTTTAAGCTTAAAAAATATGTCACATCTGAGACAATTATCTAAGCTTACAACTAGGTTCTAGTGCATGGATCAACCAGACTTTACTGTGCATTTCACTAACGCTACAAGAATAATCTTCCTTCATAGTAACTTGGAGTCATTGTTCACAATACGCCAAAGCTTTATGATTGACACATACATCAGAAAACTCTCCTGGCATGTTTTGAACAAAAAGTCCCAACCTTTGCCACTGTATCTCTTACGGTAGAATACATATCCATAGGATCCCGCATGATGTCCCTACAATTGAGAATGCTTTTACAATTAAAACAATGGTATGCCAGCTCATAATCCCTAATGTATCTTAATCCTAAAGACACTCTGTAGGCATAAAGTTGCAATCAAAATGATTTGACAATCAAATATGAACATTTTATATAGCTCAATGCAACATATATAACAAGTGGTTTTACCAAATTCAACACAAAATGCCACTTTTAAGAACTGCTGCAATCTCAAAATGATTCAACCCCTTCAGGTCAAGCGTCTTTAGTACTTAGTAGAGTACCTTTTAACTGTTATTACCTGTTGCAAATGTGATGCATAGCCAGACACCAGCTACTGATAAGATTCCTGAAGAATCTTAGCCAATTCCTCATGGGCAATGGCCTCCAGTTCACTAATACTCTTAAGTTTTCATCAGAGGTGAAACTTGAAGGTTCCGGGCCCCAGTGCAAAATCTGTAACAGGGCCCCCAACTATAATGCTTTATTCATAGTACTTGGCACCCTATATGGAGAAGAGAGGCCTTATGGGCCTGCTAAGGCTCCTGGACCCAAGTACAACCACATCCATTGCATCCCCTGTAGTTACGCCAGTAGTATCTGCCTTCTTCAAATCCCACCAAAAGTTTCTATGAGGTTCAAGTCAGGCAACTGCAACAGTCAAGCCAGAATCCTTTAGAACCTCTTCTAAAATGGAGCCTTTGAGGACTTTGAGGTTTAGTTGGGATCACTGTTCTATTACAAGGTCCAATGATGCCCAAGCTCCAGCTTACAAATTACAGAAGGCATGACATTTTCTCCTAAGATTTTTGATCCTTAAAGGAGATGTCCCGAGGCAGCAAGTGGGTCTATACACTTCTGTATGGCCATAATAATGCACTTTGTAATGTACATTGTGCATTAATTATGAGCCATACAGAAGTTATAAAAAGTTTTATACTTACCTGCTCCGTTGCTGGCGTCCTCGTCTCCATGGTGCCGACTAATTTTCGCCCTCCGATGGCCAAATTAGCCGCGCTTGCGCAGTCCGGGTCTTCTCCTCTTCTCTATGGGGCTCCGTGTAGCTCCGTGTAGCTCCGCCCCGTCACGTGCCGATTCCAGCCAATCAGGAGGCTGGAATCGGCAATGGACCGCACAGAAGCCCTGCGGTCCATGAAGATAGAGGATCCCGGCGGCCATCTTCAGCAGGTGAGTATGAAGACGCCGGACCGCCGGGATTCAGGTAAGCGCTGTGCGGGTGGTTTTTTTAACCCCTGCATCGGGGTTGTCTCGCGCCGAACGGGGGGGGGGTTTAAAAAAAAAAAAAACCCGTTTCGGCGCGGGACATCTCCTTTAATTGAATCCATCTTGTCCTCTACATGCTGCAGGTTTCCAGTGCTAAAGGAAGCAAAGCATCCCCAGAGCATCACAAGCCACTGCCATGCTTTAATGTAGGTAGGAAGTTGTTTTCAGCATATGCTTCGTTCTTCCTCCTTCAGTCATACCACTGATCCATAAGCCCAAAATTTACCAGTATGTTCCTTCGCTCCACAGAGCAGAACCCCAAAACTTCTATTGCTTATTTATATGATTTTGAGCATATTTCTTGTGTTTTTGGGTCAGTAGAGGTATATGTTTTGAAGTTAGGGGAATAAAGACCTTCAGCATTTATTAAGCGTCGTGTCATGAAAACGGAAACCTCAGTGCCTTCTGTCACCAAATGCTGCTGCACGTCTGTTGCAGTCACTCAAGTGTTTTGACCACCTGCTTCCTCAGGAATCTGGTGGCAGTCCGTGATAGCTATCATTTTCTGCCATGTCCAGGTAGTTTAGCTAGTGCTCCTTTAAATTTGAATTTGCAAACTTTAGTGCCAACTGTATCTCTAGGGACATACGGTGCATTTGCTATCTTTTTGTATCCTTTTCCTTGTTTATACAAGACAATTATCTCTCCTCTTAAAGGGGTTTTCCATGGAAAATTCTATAGATGACTTATCCTCAGGATAGCTCATCAACAGTTGATCGGCTGGGGTCTGTTGCTCAGGACCCCGACTGATCAGTTGAGCGGGCTCATGCTGTCAGGGCAGCAAATACACAGAGGTTGGACCTGGAGCAGTGTAAGTCTCCGCGCAGACCTCTGTGTAGTGGCCAGCGCTTGTAACTGCAGGCACAGCTTGCGTTGATTTCAATGAGTGCCGTGCCTGCAGTTACAAGAGCCGGCCACTACACAGAGGTCAGCACGGCGATTTCCGCTTCAACCTCTGTATATTTGCGGCGCTGACAGCATGTGCCCAATCAGCTGATCATTTGTGCTCCCAATCAACTATTGATGACCTATCCTGAGGATAGGTCATCAAAAGTATATTCCACGGAAAACCCTTTTAACTTTTAGGACAACTCTACCAACATATTTCTAACATGCAGTCAAATGTCACAGCCAACAAAGACTTGGAGCCCTTTTTACACAGAACAATTATCATTTAGATAGTAGGTAGATCACAATAATCATTCAGTGTAGATGCTACCAGCAACTGAACACCAAACAAAAATTCAGTGGCTTATCATTCATCATTCTGTTTGTGCAAGCATTAAAATCAAATGACTGTTTACTGTGAATGGAGACGGATGATAGGAACGATTTTTGGCCTACTCCACCTCCATTCACTAAGTAATAATTGCTCTTGTGTGAAAGCACAGGAGCTATTATCACTGGGCTGACTGTTGAGTGCTTTAGTAATCAATACTAGTACTGTGTAAAAAGACCCTTAACTAGTCCAGGTGTTTAATGTGTTTATTCTTAAGCACACCTGATGTAACCAATCACTTGTTTAGTTGTATCAGGTGTGTTTCAGACAACACTTGATTTGCAAATGTGTGTTCTTATGAGGGATTCTGTTCAGGAGGTTGAATATTTCTTGGAGTGCAGTGGTCATTAAAAGTGGCATTTTGAATTTGGAGAAACTTGTTATATTGGGCCATTTGGCTTAACCCCTTAAGGACCAGGTTGTTTTGTACCTTAAGGACCAGACACTTTTTAGGGATTTTACCCATGTGGCGGTTTTACTGCTCTATTTTTTTTCCTTTAGCTACCAAAATTATTTTTGCTGCGTTTTTTTTTCCGTGACATATAGGACTATTTTTTTAATATCTTTTTCACTGACTTTTTTTTTCCGTTTTTTAGTTTTATTGGGGGTAAAATGCTAAAAAAAATGATTTTTTTAACATTTATAGTTTTTTTTTAAATTATTTTTATATTTACACTAAAATAAAGTATGGAAATGGGTTCCTCTATTTATTTCGGACGTTTTGATATATAGTATGTATGGTTTTGGTTCACAGGGCGCATACGGTGACGGTTTTTGTTGGCGTCTGCTTTGTGTTATTCTCTTTCTTATGTATGTATTGTTGTTTTATTCTGTTGTTTTGTTTTACTTATGTATGTAATTGTGTTTTTTACTATCTGTGTCCCAGATGACGTCACATAAGACCTCTAGGGGACACTCACTTTTTTTTTTTTAACTTTATTTGACATTTTCCCATTGTAGCTGGGGCGTCCATAGCATCCCCAGTTGCAGGGGAAAGCAACCCCTGTGGTGACATTAGTCACCTGCAGACCTGTCAGGGTCTAAGTCTGACCCTCCAGCTCTGCAGTAGCAGGGAATCCCAGGAGGTCACATGACCCCCCAGGCTCCCGTAGTGAAAGAACTTCTTACTTTCACTTTGCCCAGACAGTGCTCATTGAGCACTGTATATCGGGGAAGCAGAAGGCAGGAAGGGTTAAAAACCCCTCCTGCCTTCTGCTCCGGGTTATCAGCTGTCACTGACAGCTGATAACCCGTTCCTGCCTCTGACTAATTGCAGAGGCAGGAGACTTAGAGCATCGCCGTATTTTTACGATCGGTGGTCCTCTAAGCCCAGCACCAGCCGCCGTATATATACAGTGGCTGGTCGTAAATGGCTTAAGCAGAAAATACTATGAAATGTTATATGAACATAGCCCAGGCTCTCCAGCATTATTCACGTTATATATTGGAATACTATTTTTCTAGCTGTTTGCTTATGAAAATGAATGTTCAGATTTTATTTTGTATCTTTTTTATGTTTTACAGTTTTTAACAATGGAACAAGAAATATATGAAAACCTGTGTTATCTCAGCTTTGACATATACAACTCTCCAGATCTAAGAGCCTTATCTCCTAGCACAACCCACCCAAGTGCCATCCAGTACTCCAGCTTTGTGCTGTCCATAGTCACTTCAATCATCGGACTTCTTGCCAATATTATTGTCATCTTCATCACTGGATTCTTAATGAAGAAGAACAAATATAAAATCTGGTTCCTGAACTTGGCTCTAGCAGATTTCACTTTTCTTTTGTTTCTACCGCTTTATGCTGCGTCTGTATTAAGAGAATGGACATATGGATCCAGTATGTGCAAAATCTACCATTTTCTTACCTTTATTAATATGTATTGCAGTATTTACATCCTCACAGCGCTAAATATTGATCGCGCCTTGTCTGTAGCTAAACCAGTATGGCACCTGAGGTTTCATTCCCGGAGATTTTGCTGGTGTATGTGTGCAGTCATCTGGGCATCATCCATCCTATGTAGTATTCCAGCCATCGTCTACAGTGATTTACATGGAGAAAATGTATGCAGTCTCTCTATCTATGATCCCTCTGTGCTTGTGAATATTTTTAGTTTTGATCTAGAAGATGTAGAAGAAGATCTGCCAATCGATTTGATACCACGAGAAATATGTAAAAATGCCTCAGTCTTCGACTCAAATCAACAAATTGTAACATTTTGGAGGGAAGCCATTTTTACAGCAGAGCGTCTTGTAGTTCCACTTGCAGTTGTTGGTTATATTATCCCGCTGTGTGTTATCCTGTTCTCCAATATCATCATTGCTCTTCATGTGAAGAATTCTAAGATGGCGGCAACATCCAGACTGTACCGAGTGGTGATTGTCACCATTATGAGCTTTTTCTTTAGTAAGACGCCATATGTTTTAGCATTTATCACTTACTTGGTGTCTGTTTACACTATAAAGTTTACTTTAATGTATAAACTTTCTATCGTTCTGCCGCTATTGTTCAGCATTGCTGCTACTAACAGTCTCTTAAATCCACTGGTGTATGTTCTAGTAGGGAAGGAAGTGAGGAGTGAAATTATTACATTTTTTAGGAAGAAATATAGTCAAGAAAAGATAGATGAGAGAGGAACAGAGAGATTTCCAACCTCAACCTACTGCTGATGTGATTATTTTAGCAGATTTTGCCATGGCTCCTTCAGTAAGTAATAGGATATATCTTAATAAGTACGACGTTCACCTATAAGTTTATAGTCCTTATTCTTCTTTTAGCTACTCTCAGGAAATTCTTCTGTGTGTAATATCGTTTGTATCCTACATAAGCTTTTAGTTGGTCCCTTCTCAGACACAAGAATCAGGAGTAGATAGTGGAAGAAATAATGTAGCTTCCAGTTAAAGGTGTTGTAGAATCATACAATTTGATTGAAATGTGCGTAAGAACCTCACATGTATTAGTAAATATAGCAATAAAAGAAATTATGCATGGCTGTGCATGTCTTAGTGCCACAAGTATATGAAGACTTGCGAACACAGTTGCATGTGAAAATAATTCCTGCTTTATTAAACAAAGGTGCTCATTTTTCAGGGTGCACACGGAGAACACATTTCAATTCCAAAGAATCTTGTTCACCTCGTTCTTACATCACATACTATTTTCTTATACTATGTTTCCCTGAAATTAAGACCTGCCCCGAAAGTAAGCCCTACCCCTGTTTTCGGGGGAAAAGCTTGAAATATAAGCCCTCCCACGAAAATAAGCCCTAGCTAAAAAAAAAAAAAATACCTGGCCCGTGGCGTCTGAGTCCCTCGCGATGACCACCCGATGCTGCGGCAGGCTGCCATGTTCTATGCGCTGAGAAATCCTCTTCTTTCTGGTGACAGGATTTTGAATACCCTGTCTCCAGCAAAGCATGCACTGTGATTGGATGGAGCGCCAGCTAATTAGAATCGATGCTTGATCATTCACAGCCATTCAGTGAATGACCTCACGGAATGGCTGTGATTGGCTCATCAAGCGCTGGTATTAAAAGCCCCGTCACCAGAAAGAAGAAGATACCTCAGCGTGGAGGAAACAGCAGACTGCCGCATCGCCGCCGGAGACTAGCAGCTCTGCGGAAAGCTCCTTCAATTTTTGTGTTCCTGGTGGGGGTGCGGCAAGCTGCTTGAATTCTCCCTGCTGTCATCCCCCGCCGTCCTCTCTGTTCGGCTTTGTCATCCCCTGCTATCAGGCTGTGCTTGGCTGTTAATGATCGAGCGCCAGCTGTGATTGGCCGGCGCTCGATCCAATCACAGTGCTTACTTACACAGTGCTGACACGGGGGATGTGAAAGCAGAGCAGGGAGATGACAGCAGGGAGAATTCTAAAGCAGCTTGCCAGAATCAAGTATAAGCCGAGGGGTGCTTTTTCAGCACAAAAAATGTGCTGAAAAACTCGGCTTATACTACAGTGTATACGGTACATACAGAATATCACTTTTTATATTCATACCTTTCGGTAATCTGGTGCCAAGCATCATAATCCAGAAACCTTCTCTTTTAATACATTAGCTTGATTAACATTTAGTTTTCTTTTATTTCTAACCTTCTCTATTCCATAATATATGAAATTGTTGATGATACCAGAGTGCTGTTCTACAAAATATTTTATATTTATATTGAAGTCAATGGGCGACTCGAGCATTTTTGTATATCGCCGATGCTTGCTAAGGTTTTCATTTGTGAAAATCTGGGAAATTCAAGAAAGTTATGGGAACGACACAGAAACGGATAGGGCAGGCGAGGGGCTGCATGTTGGGCTGCATCTCAAGTTCCCAGGTCCCACTATTAAGCCACAATAGCGGCAAGAGTGCCCCCCCCCCCTAAAATTTTTGCTTCTGAAAAACCCTCATTAGCAAGGCATACCTTAGCTAAGCACCACAATACCTCCAACAAAGCACAATCACTGCCTACATGACACTCCGCTGCCACATCTCCTGGGTTACATGCTGCCCAACCCCCCGCACGACCCAGTGTCCACAGCGCACACCAAAGTGTCCCTGCGCAGCCTTCAGCTGCCCTCATGCCACACGCTGGCCTCATAGCCACACCACCCTCATGTCTATTTATAAGTGCGTCTGCCATGAGGAGGAACCGGAGGCACACACTGCAGAGGGTTGGCAGCGACCCTCTTTAAAAGGGGCGGGGCGATAGCCCACATTGCTGTACAGAAGCAATGAGAACTCCAATCCTGTGCCACCTCCGTCAGGAGCTGCAAACATGGGCATAGCAATGGGGAATCCATGTGCCACACAGTATTCATTCTGTCAAGGTGTCGCATAGCTCAATCCACACTGCAAGGGGAAAGCCGTCAGCGCTCTGCCTCCTACCCAAGTCAGTCAGTGCCTTTGTGCCAGACAGGTCAAACACCCCAATGGGAACTAAGTTTGCACCAACAGCATAGGTGGGTCCTAGGAAACCCAAGACATGAACAAAAAATTGATCTGAGCGGCCAAACATGGCAGACTTGCACCGCGCCCACGGCATAGGCCTCGGCCCACAGATTCAGCAATCCTAGGCTGGAAGCGGACTTTCACTGCACCCAGGACATAGGCCTCTGCACAAACCTTCAGCAATCGCGTGCCTACAGCGGACTCCAATGCTAGCGTAGCTGTGCACGTCTCATTAGCGCTGTATTGCTCCTGTAGTTTGTCCCAATGCAGTGCCCCGGATAGTAGAGCTAACGTCAGATTAAATACAGGTGGGCTTCGGCCCACACTGCATGCCCAAGTCAGATTGCGGTTCTTTATAAGTAGACACAGGCAGGTACAACTCCCTAATGTGAAGTCCGTGTGGACCCAAAGCATGGGTGGCTCCCTGGAACCCACCGGCGGTACATAAACAAATCCCATTGCAGTGCCCAGCACAGCTAAGGTAACGTCAGATTAAATGCAGGTGGGCTTCGGCCCACACTGCATGCCCCAGTCTGACCCGGGTTTTTAATACATAGACACTGGCAGGTACAAATCTGTAATGTGAAGTCCCTGTGGACCCACAGCATGGGTGGCTCCCTGGAACCCATCGGCGGTACATACATGTATCCCATTGCAGTGCCCTGCTCAGCAGAGCTAACGTCAGATACAATACAGGTGGGCTTCGGCCCACAGTGCATGCCCCAGTCAGACTGGTAATATGTACCTTAAGAGTAACCAGTGACATAGCATTAGCAGTGGTATAGGCAGAGCCCAGAATTAGTAACATTTCAGTGGTAGGATTAGGGACAGGCCCCAGTAACATATCACTAGCAGCAGTATAGGGGGAGCACAGTATTAGTTCCATTTCAGTAATAGTAGCAGTCAAGACAGGCCCCAGTAACATATCACTAGCAGCAGTATAGAGGGAGCACAGTATTAGTTCCATTTCAGTAATAGTAGCAGTCAAGACAGGCCCCAGTAACATATCACTAGCAGCAGTAAAGGGGGGAGCACAGTATTAGTTCCATTTCAGTAGTAGTAGCAGTCTGGACAGGCCACAGTAACATTCCCGTTGCAGCAGTTTAGGGAGATAACAGTCTCTTTCACATTTCAGTAGTTGAGGAATAGACAAGGCCCCAGTTGCATTTATGTAGTAAAAGTGTAGGCCAACCCCACACACCTTGCTGTACCATGAGTGCAGGCGAAGCCCATAAAAATTACTAGGATTACACTGTAAGCGATGTCCCAAAAAAATTGGTGTACCAACAGTACTAATGTACCTCAGAAAAATTGCCCATGCCCAACCAAGAGGGCAGGTGAAACCCATTAATCGCTTTGGTTACTGTGGCTTAATTTGTAACTAGGCCTGGAGGCAGCCCAGTTAAAATAAAAATTGGTTCAGGTGCAAGTTTCAACGCTTTAATGAGAATTGAAATGTAAAAACATTGTTTAATAAGGCCTAAGAAAAATTGCCCGTTCGGCGTGATTACGTGAGGTTTCAGGAGGAGGAGCAGTAGGAGGAGGATGAATATAATACACAGATTGATGAAGCTAAAAGGTCCCCGTTTTTTATGGTGATAGAGAACAATGCTTCCATCTGCGGGTGCAGCCTACGTATTGTTTAGGTACCGCTGCTGTCCGCTGGTGGAGAAGAGAAGTCTGGGGAAATCCAGGCTTTGTTCATCTTTATGAGTGTAAGCTTGTCGGCACTGTCAGTTGACAGGCGGGTACGCTTATCCGTGATGATTCCCCCAGCCGCACTAAACACCCTCTCTGACAAGATGCTAGCCGCAGGGCAAGCAAGCACCTCCAGGGCATACAGCGCGAGTTCAGGCCACGTGTCCAGCTTCGACACCCAGTAGTTGTAGGGAGCAGAGGCGTCACGGAGGACGGTCGTGCGATCGGCTATGTACTCCCTCACCATCTTTTTACAGTGCTCCCGCCGACTCAGCCTTGACTGGGGAGCGGTGACACAGTCTTGCTGGGGAGCCATAAAGCTGGCAAAGGCCTTGGAGAGTGTTCCCCTGCCTGCGCAGTACATGCTACCTGATCTCCGCGCCTCCCCTGCTACCTGGCCCTTGGAACTGCGCCTTCTGCCACTAGCGCTGTCGGATGGGAATTTTACCATCAGTTTGTCCACCAGGGTCCTGTGGTATAGCATCACTCTCGAACCCATTTCCTCTTCGGGTATGAGAGTGGAAAGGTTCTCCTTATACCATGGGTCGAGCAGTGTGTACCCCAGTAATCCGTAGTGGCCAGAATGCATGTAACGCGAGGGTCACGAGAAAGGCATCCTAACATGAAGTCCGCCATGTGTGCCAGGGTACCTGTACGCAACACATGGCTGTCCTCACCAGGAAGATCACTTTCAGGATCCTCCTCCTCCTCAGGCCATACACGCTGAAAGGATGACAGGCAAGCAGCATGGGTACCCTCAGCAGTGGACCAAGCTATCTCTTCCCCCTCCTCCTCATGCTCCTCCCCCTCCTCCAAAACGCACTGAGATACAGACATGAGGGTGCTCTGACTATCCAGCGACATACTGTCTTCCCCCTTCTCCGTTTCCGAGCGCAAAGCGTCTGCCTTTATGCTTTGCAGGAAACTTCTCAAGAGGCATAGCAGAGCAATGGTGACGCTAATGATTGCAGCATCGCCGCTCACCATCTGGGTAGACTCCGCAAAGTTTCCAAGGACCTGGCAGATGTCTGCCAACCAGGCCCACTCTTCTGTAAAGAATTGAGGAGGCTGACTCCCTCTATGCCGCCCATGTTGGAGTTGGTATTCCACTATAGCTCTACGCTGCTCATAGAGCCTGGCCAACATGTGGAGCGTAGAGTTCCACCGTGTGGGCACGTCGCACAGCAGTCGGTGCACTGGCAAATTAAACCGATGTTGCAGGGTCCGCAGGGTGGCAGCGTCCGTGTTGGACTTGCGGAAATGTGCGCAGAGCCGGCGCACCTTTCCGAGCAGGTCTGACAAGCGTGGGTAGCTTTTCAGAAACCGCTGAACCACCAAATTAAAGACGTGAGCCAGGCATGGCACGTGCGTGAGGCTGCTGAGCTGCAGAGCCGCCACCAGGTTACGGCCGTTGTCACACACGACCATGCCCGGTTGGAGGCTCAGCGGCGAAAGCCAGCGGTCGGTCTGCTCTGTCAGACCCTGCAGCAGTTCATGGGCCATGTGCCTCTTCTCTCCTGAGCTGAGTAGTTTCAGCACGGCCTGCTAACGCTTGGCCACCGCTGTGCTGCCACGCCGCGCGACACCGACTGCTCGTGACGTGCTGCTGCTTACACATCTTGATTGCGAGACAGAGATTGCGTAGGAGGAGGAGGGTGGTTTAGCGGAGGAAGCATACACCGCCGCAGATAACACCACCGAGCTGGGGCCCGCAATTCTGGGGGTGGGTAGGACGTGAGCGGTCCCAGGCTCTGACTCGGTCCCAGCCTCCACTAAATTCACCCAATGTGGCGTCAGGGAGATATAGTGGCCCTGCCCGCCTGTGCTTGTCCACGTGTCCGGTGTTAAGTGGACCTTGGCAGTTGGTGAGGGCGCGTACAATGTTGCGGGAGACGTGGTCGTGCAGGGCTGGGTTGGCACATCAGGAAAAGTAGTGGCGACTGGGAACCGAGTAGCGCGGGGCCGCCGCCGCCATCATGCTTTTGAAAGCCTCCGTTTCCACAAGCCTATACGGCAGCATCTCCAGGCTGATCAATTTGGCTATGTGCACGTTTAACGCTTGAGCGTGCGGGTGCATGGCGGCGTACTTGCGCTTGCTCTCAAACAGTTGCACTAGCGACGGCTGGACGCTGCGCTGAGAGACATTGTTGGATGGGGCTGAGGACACCAGAGGTGAGCGTGTGGGTGCAGGCCGGGAGACGGTTGTGCCTGTGTCCTGAGAGGGGGGTTGGTCATCAGTGGCAGGTTGGGGCACAGTGGTGCAAACCGGGGGCGGTGAACGGCCTTCGTCCCACCTTGTGGGGTGCTTGGCCATCATATGCCTGCGCATGCTGGTGGTGGTGGCTCCCTGGCTGATCTTGGCACGACAAACCTTGCACACCACAGTTCGTCGGTCGTCTGCACTCTCAGTGAAAAACTGCCACACCTTTGAGCACCTCGGCCTCTGCAGGGTGGCATGGCGCGAGGGGGCGCTTTGGGAAACAGTTGATGGAATATTCGGTCTGGCCCTGCCTCTACCCCTGGCCACCGCACTGCCTCTTCCAACCTGCCCAGCTGCTGCACTTGCCTCCCCCTCTGAAGACCTGTCCTCAATAGGCTTAGCAAATCAGGTGGGGTCAGTCACCTCATCGTCCAGCTGCTCTTTCTCCGAATCCTCTGTGCGCTCCTCCCTCGGACTTAAAGCCCTTACTACTACCTCACTGATAGACAACTGTGTCTCATCGTCATCGTCCTCCTCACCCACTGAAAGCTCTTAAGACAGTTGCCGGAAGTCCCCAGCTTCATCCCCCGGACCCCGGGAACTTTCCAAAGGTTGGGCATTGGTCACGACAAACTCCTCCGGTGGGAGAGGAACCATTGCTGCCCAATCTCGGCAGGGGCCCGAAAACAGTTCCTGGGAGTCTGCCTGCTCCTCAGAATGTGTCATTTTCATGGAGTGAGGAGGCTGGGAGGAAGGAGGAGCAGCAGCCAGAGGATTCAGAGTTGCAGCTGTGGACGGCGTAGAAGACTGGGTGGTCGATAGATTGCTGGATGCACTTTCTGCCATCCACGACAGGACCTGCTCACACTGCTCAGTTTCTAATAAAGGTCTACCGCGTGGACCCATTAATTGTGAGATGAATCTGGGGACCCCAGAAACTTGCCTCTCTCCTAATCCCGCAGCAGTCAGCTGCGATACACCTGGACCAGGAGCTCAGCCTGTGCCCACACCCTGACTTGGGCCTCCGTGTCCTCGCCCCCGTCCACATCCTCTAGACCTACCCCTACCCCTCAGCATTGTGTATTACGAGTAGAGCAGAATTGGCCTGTGGTTGGAGGCTGACTTCGCTTACGGAACGCACAGCAGAGCCAGGAAACAATTATGCGCAAGCCGGTAGTCGGACCTAGGTGCGTATGACTAAGCTACTGGAATTCACAGGGCAGAACCAGTCAAGTGGCCAAAGGCCAGTGGTAGGCCTTAAGTATTTTGCTTCAATTTTTTAAAATGGTGAGGTGAAAAACCAGACAGACACTGTATGCAGCGTATATATGTATACTCTTTCCCTCTAGCGGGATGACGGTGATCATGTAACGGACACAGCAGAGCCAGGAAATAATTATGCGCAAGGATGGGTATTAATCAGCGACTACTACCCCCAGCACACACGCAGTAAACTGAAGACGGTCACAGGCAGGCCAAATATAGTATTTTTTTCCACTTTTTGGGAAAAAGCCCACTGCCTCTGATATACCCTGTATTTGGATTTCCCTGTTGGAGGATGACTGTGGTTACTGAAAGCCCAGTGCAGCCAGAAACAATTATGCGCAAGGCTGGGTATTAATCAGCGACTACTACCCCCAGCACACACGCTGTAAACTGAAGACGGTCACAGGCAGGCCAAATATAGTATTTTTTACCACTTTTTGGGAAAAAGCCCACTGCCTCTGATATACCCTGTATTTGAATTTCCTTGTTGGAGGATGACTGTGGTTACTGAAAGCCCAGTGCAGCCAGGAAACAATTATGCGCAAGGCTGGGTATTAATCAGCGACTACTACCCCCAGCAGACACGCAGTAAACTGAAGACGGTCACAGGCAGGCCAAATATAGTTTTTTTCCACTTTTTGAGAAAAAGCCCACTGCCTATATAGCCAGTATACCTCTTTCCCTGTTCCACTGTCCCTGCCTTACCAGTACTGCCGCTATACTCTGTACAATGACTGCAGACTGAGGACGCTATGGTCTGCACGCCCAATATACAAAAAAAAATAATAAATTGTGCAACACTGCTAAAAGCAGCCTCAACAGTACTGCACACAGTCAGATGTGGCCCTAAGAAGGACCGTTGGGGTTCTTGAAGACTAAAATAACACCTAACACTCTCCCTATAGCAGCTACAGCAAGACAGCACTTTCCCCGATCTCTCTCAGCGTGCATCTGTGGCGAGCCACGGGCGGGGCAGATTTAAATACTGGGGTGTCATCTGATCTCCCCAGCCACTCACTGCAGGGGGGTGGGATAGGGCTGGAATGTCACAGGAGGAAGTTGTAATGCCTTCCCTGTGTTTCTATTGGCCAGAAAAGCGCGCAAATTTCTCAGGGAAGGAAATGTAATGGAGTCGAGCACCGCATGGTGCTCGTCTCGAGTAACGAGCATCTCGAACACCCTAGTACTCGAACGAGTATCAAGCTCGGACGAGTACGCTCGCTCATCTCTAATAATAAAACAAACCAGCACCAGGAACTTCCTTCTCTATGCACAATTTTAATTCTTGCATTACAGCGTTCACAACCTGAATTTATTATGATAAAATATATTTTAGCTATAGCTTAGAAGACAATCATATTTATCTAGAATCTTGTGCCTTTCTGTATCATCTTGTTACATACTGTATTGTCATCTCACAGTGTTTTAGGGACAAAAGCCGTTTCCTGAAAATGACAGTAATCACATGCAGATGTCAAATGGGATAGAAGCTGAAAACTTCTGTGGTCAAACAGCCAATAGAATTTAAGATACGTTGATAAACCCCAAGATATATTACAGAAGATATGACTATTCTGGGACACTTACAGCATCGTAACCAGTAAGATTGTAGTATGTAACTTCCTATGAATGCTAAAACATTCTAAAATCTTTTACTTTTTATGAACAGAAACGCAAGTCTAACAAGGCATGAATATACGGTAAGGATATATGTATATATCTATGAATCTTGGATTTGTATTGCTCTTTTACTAACTCTAAATATGGAATGCTTGTAATTCCATTGACAAGAAATGCTAACTGGAGTAACAGCAAAATAATGGGGAATGCAGAGAGAATAACTTAGTGTATTGATATGCTTTGGCATAAACAGAAGTATCCTTATGTTTGCCTCCAGAATTATAGGGGTGGTAGACTGTCAAGTATCATTTTAAAGGGGTTGTCCCGCGACAGCAAGTAATATACATCGTGCATTAAATATTGGCCATACAGATGTTATACACTTACCCCCTCCGGAGCTGGCATCCCCGTCTCCATGGCGACGATGAAGCCTCTTCTCTGGTCGCACGAACAGTCGGGCTTGCGCACTGAAGGATTCCTCTTCTGTCAGGGTAATAAATCAATACAGCATCAATCAAAGCCCACCCTAAAATCCCGTGGTCGACGGTAAGGAAAAACACCACACACAGGTCTGGTATGCTTCCCTGTACGGGAGTAATGGTGAGTGACTTTACTTGCTTACACAGGGTTTTATCCCCTCCTGTTGCAACACAAAGCATATAGCATCTCATTGGTCCAGATATATATAGCATTATCATATATGTCCATAATACTGTCCACAGCAAAAATTAATTAGACAGGCAGCTGCATCAATCATATGGTCCTTAGTCGCAGTAGACACTTCTCTTTTTTCTTCAGACAAGATGTTGCAACTTCCTTAAACTGCCAAGCTAATCGCCGTTGTATCTTGTCCCTTTTTGTAATTCCAAAGACACAAAGCTCTTTGTCATATCTGATATGATTTTTTAAGGATGCATATTACGTATTTGAATATTTAAGTTTTTTTCACAAAACATTGCATAAAATTTGCACGCAGGTATAAAGATATAAAAAGAAAACATATAGCAATATATACACGTGCCCTCACAAACCCCCCTAAAAAACTTAATATGAAAATCCCGCATCACGTCCCACATCTGTTCCTGGTCATCCCTCCTGTGTCAGGGTTCCCCCACCGCCCACAAAGCCCTACTCCTAGGGGTGATTCCTACCTCACCTCAGAAGGAGGACATGGACCCCCCGGACTATGTTTTTCAGGTATCCATGTCCTCTATCTGTACGAGTTAACACCCTGCAGGGTGTGCCCTCGTTCGATCCTATGGCCTTCTACACTATCCCTAGGCGTATGGGAAATCCACTGACATTTTTAAAACAGGGGACCGGAACAGACGCAGTCTTAGATGTCAGGCATCTCCACCACATCTCCATCTTTTTGATAACGTACTGTAGTTGGCATCAATGGGACCGGTTCTTTTTCTGCTTCTTCTATCTCAACCAGGGGGAATGTCGGTGTCACATTGTCTAGTCCCTTACTCATACTTTTCTTGATCAGGGGGATAATACACGTACAGGAAATTACTAGGACTAACAGAACAATATCTAGGACCACACCTACTTGTACCAGCATTTTCTGCCATCCTTTCAACCACGAAAAGTACTGGTCCCAGGGATCTGTGACCCCGGAATTTCTCTTGAGTTCCTCTGACAAATCGGTTAGTTTCTTAATGGCAACAGTCACTTTACCTGTAGGCCCAGTATTATCAGGGATATAGGTGCAACAAGTCTCACCAATCATTTTACATACTCCACCTTTTTCTGCTAGAATCATATCCAGGGCCATTCTATTCTGGAACGTCATGGATGCAGTAGGCCCTAATTGGTCAGCTAATCCCTGCAGAGCATCTCTAGTGTAATTGACAAACCTTTGCTGATTGTAATAGATGTAATTTATCCAGGCTACATTTTTGTTAGCAGTGACAATAGTGAACAAAGATTCAAATCCTGCCTTCACTTGATCCCTAGCCTTGAATTCGTCTGGCACCCCCCTAGGCACTCCTATTGTATCTATGTACACATGGGGATCAAAACTAGCACCTGGGACCTTAACTTCTCTCTTGATACGGTGTGGTGTGGAATTCTCATCCTTTGTGCCGTCAACTGATAATATGTGTAAGGGCATTAAGGCTTTGGCTAAGGCACATTCTCCTGTCCAGTCTCCTTCTAGCCTACTACGTATCTTGCCATCTCCACATATCCAGTAAATATCTCCTAGAGACTGGACTTGTCTCTGGGCACAGGTACCGTTCTTCCTTTTTGCACAATATTTGTTAGTGAAGTTTCCCAGAAATCTATCAGTGCCATAATTAACGAAACAAGTGTAATTACCGGGGTATATTGTAATTTTCTCTCCCGATCGAGGCACCTGTGTAAGGATGGGGTATTCTTTCTTCCACTTCTCACAGTCTGACTCATTAATGGTGACATTGGTAAACAGGCTAATAAAACAGTTCTCATAATTCTCTGGCAGTTCAAGGGGGACCGTACCCAAATGGGGCCTAGCACTACCGCAGACATAGCAATCAGTTTGATTATGGGTCTCTGCACTATATTTCATCCATTCCAACCACAGGTTGTGGTCGGAGAAACCTGTTTCCATGGATATAGTGTCCTCAAAAGTAGGGTTAGCTATGGCCATGACTCCATCTAGCCGTTTTAATTTATGAGTCACTGTACTGTGTCCGACGGAAACTATTGTATCAAACTCAAAAGGTGCAGAAACAGGTGAATCAGTTGACTCAGTCGGGTTTGTTAGTTGTGTCCATCTGATGTCACCTTTCATGTCTGCAAGTTTGAATGTACCAAGGGGATAATTGCTTCCACTAGATGACCCCCATGTCCCAATTAGGTAGGCACCTGTATCCCCGCCCTGGATTCTCAATGGTCAATATCAATGGTATGTTATACTCTAACGTCTGTTCATTGTAATAACCCTTTCCCTTCCTGGATAATGTCATGCGTTGAATCAGTGACCTCCCACTTTTGTCTCTCCTGTCCTGAGCACTTTGGGGCTTGTATCCCCAATCCTGGCCTGTATTCCAACCCACTGCTCCCCAACTTTTACAATCTGTCCCCTAATAATCATCTGTAACACATATATATACCTCTTTTGAGCCATACATGCTCATTCTTCTGAGTGATTGTCTAATCTTGGTTATATCTTTAAAACAAGGGGCTAATGTACAATAATCAAAGGTATATGTGGCTACGTGTGTGTTTGAAGAATTGTACCACAATGTCACTGTGACATTCACTTCCGCCCAGGTCCCAAACTCTGCCCATAGCATGTAAAGGATATGCAGGATCATGAGTTCTGTGCTCCGGGACCCAGGGCCTTTTTGCAGTGCGAGGTGTGGATCCAAGTGGGCTTTCCTTCGAGCTTGACTGCAGTTGGGGTTGTGAGCAACATCTGGTAGGGACCTTTAAACCGGGCTTTTCTCTCAAACTTTTTCACATAGACTCTGTCACCTTGTTTCAGATTGTGACACTCGTCTGTAGGACCTGAGAGAGAAGCAGAGACTACAGAATGCGTTATTGACAATTCCTTGGAGAGACCTATGACAAAATTATCAAGAGAATCATTTCCCAAACTCGGCCACTGTGGCATGTACCCTCTGGAGAAAAAGAAAAACTAATGGAAGACACTCAATTCAAAATTTGCCCATTTCCTCCATTGTCTTTTGGATCTACTTTCCCCCTACTCTGTGGATGGTAGAGTGTGTGAAAGGCCTTGCATATACCCAAAGTAGACATGATGTATTGCATTATTTCACCTGTGAAGTGTGTACCTCTGTTGACTTAATCACTTCCGGTGCCCCGTATCTGCAGATTACCTCATTTATGAGCTTCTGTGTGGTTATCTGCTCATTTACCTTAGTATCAGGGTGGGCCTCCAACCTGAAAAGAAATCAACAACAACAAGCACGTATTCATGCTTCCCAACAAGTAGGAGCTGAGTGTAGCCAATTTGCAATCCCTGAAATGGGCAGAGTGGTCTAGGCAAGTGTGATGTGGCAAATTTACTTCTGCCCTGTTGCTTTACGGCAAAGATCATGCAAAATTGGACAAATGATGCAGCAGCTACAGAAAACCCAGGAGCCACCCGTCCTCGTTCAAGCGTCGATATCATTACTGCTTTGAGAGGTGCGTCTTTCCGTGCGTCAGCTGGGCCATCATGGGGCACAGGGACTATGGTAAGCAAGTTCTGTTGACTGTTCACCATACGCCGTCCCTTTTTTAGTCAATTTTTCCTTTTCTTCCTTGCTGGCTTGTAACTGCAAAGACTTTAGCATATCAAAGTTATTATCAAAGTCCAAATTTATTATCAAAGTCCAAGTTCATGTCAAAGTCAAAGTTATCATCAAATTTCAAAGTGTAGTCAAAGTCCAAAGTTATTGTCAAATTCTTCTTTTCTTCTGTTCTTCCACGGCTTGAGGGCCGCTGCTTTTGCTGTGTGGCCTGTGATGGCGTTGCCTCTCGCTTCTCTGGTGTAGGAATTGGTTTGAGCTTTCCACCTTGTCAGGTAGAAGTAGGGCCTCCATGAGACCGCTGCATCATTCTTAATTGGCTGTCCTGCTGAGGTAAAAAACTGTCTGGCCTTCCATTTTGGGCCGTAATCATGAGCTATGCCAAATGCATACCGGGAGTCAGTGTAAATGTTTGCCGTCTTACCTTCCTCCACTCTACACGCCTCAGTGAGGGCCTTTAGTTCCGCTTCTTGTACTGGGGCATGCGGAGGCAGAGCTTCTGCGTTTAGGACATCTTGTTGTGTGACCTCTGCATATCCGGTTTGGAGTCATCAATCCTCACCCTGATACCATCTACAAAAGAAAACTCAAAATATGCATTGTTAACAGTGGGTTCCAATAACAGTTGTTTTTTTTTTTGTTTTTTTTTGTATGAATTTTCTTGTTGCATCAATGCTAGACAATCATGCTGATATTCTATTTCAAATAGATCAGAATCTTACATATATTATATATATATATACATATCTTATATACACGTGCCCTCACACTTCTGTCTCCCTCCGGGCTCACAAGCTGCATCCTGGCTCCTCCCTCTTCTCCGCGTCATCGTAGCTCCGCCTCCGTCACGTGGTGCCGATCAGCCAATGAAGTGGCTGTAATTGGCAGTGGAACGCAAGACTGGAGAAGAAAATCCACGGTGCACCATGGGAGAAGACCCGCGGTGCACCGTGGGAGAAGACCAGCGGCGCCATCTTTGAAAGAAGAAAAGAAGAATCTTCAAAGCTGTAGAACGGGGATGCAGGTAAGCGATTTTTTTTTTTTTTTAAATAACAAATGGATTCTTTGTAACTGTGCACAATGTGGGGTTGTGTTGAAAAAAAATATTTTGATTTCGGCGCGGGACACCCCTTTAAGTCCCATGAAATGCAATGAGCGTTATACCAACGTAGAAAATTAATGCTCATCTACTATCATAGATAAGGAATTGCAGAAAGCAGTTTTTTTTCTAATATATACCTGAATTTACTTTAAAATCTTCATATTAAAATTTTTGTTTGACATGTAATTAATATCTTTATTGGGATAGTTCTTTAAAACATAGTCAGTTACAAATAACTTAATTATTGCATGTACTGAATTGAATCAAACAAAGGATCCATTATACTTTACCTATGGGGCCAAACTGAACAGAGATAACATGAATTTACTTGAAACGCTAATACTGTCCATTGTTTTGTTAAACTTTAAGCTTCATGTACAGAAAATGTTAAAAGGGGAGACTTCTCTGTAGAAATGCTGTGGCAGTTAACGATTAAGGTTGTGGGAGACACACAACACTCTGTAGAGATTTGTGGTATTGTAATGATAGCAGGAACTGCAGTCGTGGATCTTCCTCGCTTGTCTGTTGCTTACTTGGGTGGACACTGATGTCAGGAAAGATGGGTGTCTTTGACAGTGTTCCAAGAGTTTAAAAATCATTCCTGTTATTAAGATAACCAGATTGAACCGATGCTCGCTACGTGAACATAAAATGTTTCAAAAGTGGTGGTTGTGAACTTCTAAATCTGCTTAGGTGAATATTTTGAGTGTTACTTTGTATTTAAAGCAGATATTTAATATAAAAAAAGCCTACAGGTCTCTCTCTGTTTGTCTGTCTTTCTCTCGGTCTGTCTGTCTGTCTCTGTCTTTCTCTCTATTTTTCTCTCTGGCTCTCACTGTCTGTCTCTTTCTCTTTGTTTGTCTGTCTCTCTCTGTCTCTCTATCTGTCTCTTTTGTTGTCTGTCTCTCTCTTTCTATGTCTATCTCTCTCTGGCTCTCACTGTCTGTCTCTTTCTCTTTGTTTGTCTGTCTCTCTCTGTCTCTCTATCTGTCTCTTTTGTTGTCTGTCTCTCTCTTTCTATGTCTATCTCTCTCTGTCTCTGTATCGCTCTGTCTGTCTCCTTTGTTCTCTTTCTGTCCCTTATTATCACACAAACAACATTTTCCCAAAGAGTGGCCATCTACTTCACAGCTGGGTTGAGTCAGCCAGTGAAGGAGCAACTCTTTTAGATGGTCTTTCCATTCTGGCTAACAGAGGGGATGCCCTTTGTGATATCCACATACCTTAACCCTTTCCAATCCACTGTCTGACATCTAAAGACATTATGATTTAAGGCTGTACAGCTCCGATGTTGGAAGACGTCTGTCGGGGTTCTCTTACTGTATATTGCCAGCCTCTCTGCTGTCGGAGGCTATGTAACGTGTCACCTCATGCAGTGCTGGCTTATAGCGCTGTTGTGTAATGGCAGAAAAAGAGTAAGCATCCTAGGAGAATCGGGATACAAATTGGATTAGAAAGGGTTAATAGAGTATATGGATGAGGGTTGTCTTCATGGAGCAGCCACTTTTTTCCTTACACTATGGGTATTTTGGTGCAGAGTTTTATGTAGATTTGCCATGCATTTCATCCTTTCATTTGTAGAGCAAAAACAGTGTGGAATCGTTTTAGGCATACAGAATTTTTCTGGTTGGCCAATAAAGGTAACATTTTTATAATACTTGTGTCTTTTTTATACAAGAGTATTTAACATTAATGCGATCCCTTCATTTGAGCAGGTAAAATTCACTTCTATTGAGTACGCATGAACAGCCTGGAGCTTTGAGTCTGCTGCACGATCTGCGTGTTGACATTCAGGGGCGACAGCGCTGGTGCCGGTAGGCGGGTATGTGTAAAACCTGAGGACTTTCCCTATGAGAACCCTAACTTAGATCATGGTGCTAATAGCCGGTGACAGTTTACCTTTAAGCTTAAAAAATATGTCATATCTGAGACAATTATCTAAGCTCATAACTAGGTTCTAGTGCATGGATCAACCAGACTTTACTGTGCATTTCACCATAGCTACAAGAATAATCTTCCTTCATAGTAACTTGGAGTCATTCATTGAACTTGTTCACAATACGACAAAGCTTTATGATTGACACATACATCAGAAAACTCTCCTGGCATGTTCTGAACAAAAAGTCCCAACCTTTGCCACTGTATCTCTTACGGTAGAATACATATCCATAGGATCCCGCAGGGTGTCCCTACAATTAAAAATGCTTTTACAATTGAAACAATGGTACGCCAGCACATAATCCCTAATGTATCTTAATCCTAAAGACACTCTGTAGGCATAAAGTTGCAATCAAAATTATTTGACAATCAAATATGAACATTTTATATAGCTCAATGCAACATATATAACAAGTGGTTTTACCAAATTCAACACAAAATGCCACTTTTAAGAACTGCTGCAATCTCAAAATGATTCAACCCCTTCAGGTCAAGCGTCTTTAGTACTTAGTAGAGTACCTTTTAACTGTTATTACCTGTTGCAAATGTGATGCATAGCCAGACACCAGCTACTGATAAGATTCCTGAAGAATCTTAGCCAATTCCTCATGGGCAATGGCCTCCAGTTCACTAATACTCTTAAGTTTTCATCAGAGGTGAAACTTGAAGGTTCCGGGCCCCAGTGCAAAATCTGTAACAGGGCCCCCAACTATAATGCTTTATTCATAGTACTTCGCACCCTATATGGGCCTTATGGGCCTGCTAAGGCTCCTGGACCCAGGTACAACCACATCCCTTGCATCCCCTGTAGTTACGCCAGTAGTATCTGCCTTCTTCAAATCCCACCAAAAGTTTCTATGAGGTTCAAGTCAGGCAACTGCAACAGTCAAGCCAGAATCCTTTAGAACCTCTTCTGAAATGGAGCCTTTGAGGACTTTGAGGTTTAGTTGGGATCACTGTTCTATTACAAGGTCCAATGATGCCCAAGCTCCAGCTTACAGTTTACAGAAGGCATGACATTTTCTCCTAAGATTTCCTGATCCTTAATTGAATCCATCTTGTCCTCTACATGCTGCAGGTTTCCAGTGCCAAAGGAAGCAAAGCAGCCCCAGAGCATCACAAGCCACTGCCATGCTTTAATGTAGGTAGGAAGTTGTTTTCAGCATATGCTTCATTCTTCCTCCTCCAGACATACCGCTGATCCATAAGCCCAAAATTTACCAGTATGTTCCTTCGCTCCACAGAGCAGAACCCCAAAACTTCTATTGCTTATTTATATGATTTTGAGCATATTTCTTGTGTTTTTGGGTCAGTAGAGGTGTATGTTTTGAAGTTAGGGGAATAAAGGCCTTCAGCATTTATTAAGCGTCGTGTCATGAAAACTGAAACCTCAGTGCCTTCTGTCACCAAATCCTGTTGCAGGTCTGTTGTAGTCACTCAAGTGTTTTGACCACCTGCCTTTTCAGGAATCTGGTAGCAGTCCATGCTAGCTATCATTTTCTGCCATGTCCAGGTAGTTTAGCCAGTGTTCCTTTAACTTTGAATTTGCAAACTTTAGTGCCAACTGTATCTCTAGGGACATACGGTGCATTTGCTATCTTTTTGTATCCTTTTCCTTGTTTATACAAGACAATTATCTCTCCTCTTAAAGGGGTTTTCCATGGAAAATTCTATAGATGACTTATCCTCAGAATAGGTCATCAACAGTTGATCGGCTGGGGTCCGTTGCTCGGGACCCCGACTGATCAGTTGAGCGGGCTCATGCTGTCAGGGCAGCAAATACACAGAGGTTGGACCTGGAGCAGTGTAAGTCTCCGCGCAGACCTCTGTGTAGTGGCCAGCGCTTGTAACTGCAGGCACAGCTTGCGTTGAATTCAATCAGTGCCGTGCCTGCAGTTACAAGAGGCGGCCACTACACAGAGGTCAGCACGGCGATTTCCGCTCCAACCTCTGTATATTTGCGGCGCTGACAGCATGTGCCCAATCAGCTGATCATTTGTGGTCCCAATCAACTATTGATGACCTATCCTGAGGATAGGTCATCAAAAGTATATTCCACGGAAAACCCTTTTAACTTTTAGGACAACTCTACCAACATATTTCTAACATGCAGTCAAATGTCACAGCCAACAAAGACTTGGAGCCCTTTTTACACAGAACAATTATCATTTAGATACTAGGTAGATCACAATAATCATTCAGTATAGATGCTACCAGCAACTGAACACCAAACAAAAATTCAGTGGGTTATCATTCATCATTCTGTTTGTGCAAGCATTAAAATCAAATGACTGTTTACTGTGAATGGAGACGGATGATAGGAACGATTTTTGGCCTACTCCACCTCCATTCACTAAGTAATAATTGCTCTTGTGTGAAAGCACAGGAGCTATTATCACTGGGCTGACTGTTGAGTGCTTTAGTAATCAATACTAGTACTGTGTAAAAAGACCCTTAACTAGTCCAGGTGTTTAATGTCTTTATTCTTAAGCACACCTGATGTAACCAATCACTTGTTTAGTTGTATCAGGTGTGTTTCAGACAACACTTGATTTGCAAATGTGTGTTCTTATGAGGGATTCTGTTCAGGAGGTTGAATATTTCTTGGAGTGCAGTGGTCATTAAAAGTGGCATTTTGAATTTGGAGAAACTTGTTATATTGGGCCATTTGGCTTAACCCCTTAAGGACCAGGTTGTTTTGTACCTTAAGGACTAGACACTTTTTAGGGATTTTACCCATGTGGCGGTTTTACTGCTCTATTTTTTTTCCTTTAGCTACCAAAATTATTTTTGCTGCGTTTTTTTTCCCGTGACATATAGGACTATTTTTTTAATATCTTTTTCACTGACTTTTTTTTCCGTTTTTTAGTTTTATTGGGGGTAAAATGCTAAAAAAAAATGATTTTTTTTAACATTTATAGTTTTTTTTTAAAATTATTTTTATATTTACACTAAAATAAAGTATGGAAATGGGTTCCTCTATTTATTTCGGACGTTTTGATATATAGTATGTATGGTTTTGGTTTACAGGGCGCATACGGTGACGGTTTTTGTTGGCGTCTGCTTTGTTTTATTCTCTTTCTTATGTATGTATTGTTGTTTTATTCTGTTGTTTTGTTTTACTTATGTATGTAATTATGTTTTTTACTATCTGTGTCCCCCATGACGTCATATAAGACCTCTAGGGGACACTCACTTTTTTTTATAACTTTATATGACATTTTCCCACTGTAGCTGGGGCGTCCATAGGATCCCCAGTTGCAGGGGAAAGCAACCCATGTGGTGACATTAGTCACCTGCAGAGCTGCCACCGTCTAAGTCTGACCCTCCAGCTCTGCAGTAGCAGGGAATCCCAGGAGGTCACATGACCCCCCCACCCCCTCACCCTCCAAGGCTCCCGTAGTGAAAGAACTTCTTACTTTCACTTTGCCCAGACAGTGCTCATTGAGCACTGTATATCGGGGAAGCAGAAGGCAGGAAGGGTTAAAAAACCCTCCTGCCTTCTGCTCCGGGTTATCAGCTGTCACTGACAGCTGATAACCTGTTCCTGCTCTGACTAAGTACAGAGGCAGGAGACTTAGAGCACCGCCGTATTTTTACGATCGGTGGTCCTCTAAGCACAGCAGCAGCCGCCGTATATATACAGTGGCTGGTCGTAAATGGGTTAAGCAGAAAATACTATGAAATGTTATATGAACATAGCCCAGACTCACCAGCATTATTCACATTATATATTGGAATATTATTTTTCTAGCTGTTTGCTTATGAAAATGAATGTTCAGATTTTATTTTGTATCTTTTTTATGTTTTACAGTTTTTAACAATGGAACAAGAAATATATGAAAACCTGTGTTATCTCAGCTTTGACATAAACAGCTTTCCAGATCTAAGAGCCTTATCTCCTAGCACAACCCACCCAAGTGCCATCCAGTACTCCAGCTTTGTGCTGTCCATAGTCACTTCAATCATCGGACTTCTTGCCAATATTATTGTCATCTTCGTCACTGGATTCTTAATGAAGAAGAACAAATATAAAATCTGGTTCCTGAACTTGGCTCTAGCAGATTTCACTTTTCTTTTGTTTCTACTGCTTTATGCCACATCTGTATTAAGAGAATGGACATATGGATCCAGTATGTGCAAAATCTACCATTTTCTTACCTTTATTAATATGTATTGCAGTATTTACATCCTCACAGCGCTAAATATTGATCGCACCTTGTCTGTAGCTAAACCAGTATGGCACCTGAGGTTTCATTCCCGGAGATTCTGTTGGTGTATGTGTGGAGTCATCTGGGCATCATCCATCCTATGTAGTATTCCAGCCATCGTCTACAGTGATGTACATGAAGAAAATATATGCAGTCTCTCTTTCTATGACCCCTCTGCGCTTGTAAATATTTTTAGTTTTGATCTAGAAGATGTAGAAGAAGATCTGCCAATCGATTTGATACCACAAGAAATATGCAAAAATGCCTCAGTCGTATACTCAAATCAAGAGATTGTAACATTTGGGAGGGAAGTCATTTTTACAGCAGAGCGTCTTGTAGTTCCACTTGCAGTGGTTGGTTATATTATCCCGCTGTGTATTATTCTGCTCTCCAATATAATCATTGCTCTACATGTGAAGAATTCTAAGATGGTGGCAACATCCAGACTGTACCGAGTGGTGATTGTCACCATTATGAGCTTTTTCTTTAGTAAGACGCCATATGTTTTAGCATTTATCATTTACTTGGTGTCTGTTTACACGTTAAAGTTCACTTCGATGTATAAACTTTCTATCGTTCTGCCGCTGTTATTCAGCATTGCTGCTACTAACAGTCTCTTAAATCCACTGGTGTATGTTCTAGTAGGGAAGGAAGTGAGGAGTGAAATTATTACATTTTTTAGGAAGAAATATGCCCAAGAAAAGAGAGATGAGAGAGGAAGAACAGAGAGATTTCCAACCTCAACCTGCTGCTGATGTGATTATTTTAGCAGATTTTGCTATGGCTCCTTCAGTAAGTAATAGGATATAATTTAATAAGTACGACGTTCACTTATAAGTTTATAGTCCTTATTTTTCTTTTAGCTACTCTGTTGTATTTCAGTCTCAGTGGCCACCATTTCAGGGCATATAGTAAGATATACAGAAGTCACAGGAAATTCTCCTGTCTGTAATATAGTTTGTATCCTACATAAGCTTGTAGTAGGTCCCTTCCTCAGGCACGAGAGTCAGGAGTAGATAGTGGAAGAAATAATGTCTTTTCCAGTTAAAGGTGTTGTAGAGTCATACAATTGGATTGAAATGTGCGTTAAGAACCCCCCATGTATTAGTAAATATAGCAATAAAAGAAATTATGCATGGCTGTGCATGTCTTAGTGCCACAAGTATATGAAGACTTGGGAACACAGTTGTATGTGAAAATAAAGGTGCTCATTTTTCAGGGTGCGCACGAAGAACACATTTCAATTCCAAAGAATCTAGATTGTTCACCTTGTTCTTACATCACATACTATTTTCTTGTACTACGTTTCCCTGAAATTAAGACCTACCCCGAAAGTAAGCCCTACCCCTGTTTTCGGGGGAAAGCTTGAAATATAAGCCCTCCCACAAAAATAAGCCCTAGCTAAAAAAAAAAAATACTCACCTGGCCCGTGGCGTCTGAGTCCCTCGCGATGCCCCCCCCCCCCCCCCCCCCCCGACGCTGCTGCAGGCTGCAGTGTTCTATGTGCTGAGAAATCCTCTTCTTTCTGGTGACAGGATTTTGAATACCCTGTCTCCAGCAAAGTGTGCACTGTGATTGGATGGAGCGCCAGCTAATCAGAATCGATGCTTGATCATTCACAGCCATTCAGTGAATGACATCACTGAATGGCTGTGATTGGCTCATCAAGCGCTGGTATTAAAAGCCCCGTCACCAGAAAGAAGAAGATACCTCAGCGTGCAGGAAACAGCAGACTGCCGCATCGCCGCCGAAGACTAGCAGCGCTGCGGAAAGCTGCTTCAATTTTTGTGTTTCTGGCGGCGGTGCGGCAAGCTGCTTGAATTCTCCCTGCTGTCATCCCCCGCCGCCCTCTCTGTTTGGCTCTGTCATCCCCTGCAGTCAGGCTGTGATTGGCTGTGAATTATCAAGCGCCGGCTGTGATTGGCCGGCGCTCGATCCAATCACAGTGCTTACTTACACAGCGGTGACACGGGATTTGAAAGCCGAGCAGGGAGATGACAGCGGGAGAATTCTAAAGCAGCTTGCCTGACTCAAGTATAAGCCGAGGGGGGCTTTTTCAGCACAAAAAAATGTGCTGAAAAACCTGGCTTATACTCGAGTATATACAGTACATACAGAAGATCAGTTTTTATATTCATACCTTTTGGGAATCTGGTGCCAAGCATCATAATCCAGAAACCTTCTCTTTTTAATACATTAGCTTGATTAACATTTAGTTTTCTTTTATTTCTAACCTTCTCTATTCCATAATATATGAAATTGTTGATGATACCAGAGTGCTGTTCTACAAAATGTTTTACTGCTCCTGAATTATTGATATTTTCTGTAATGCGCGTTCTTAGCGTTCTAGTTGTACAGCCTACATAATGTAAATTGGATGCAGTGCATGTTATTAAATAAATGACATAATTTGAATCACAGTTTATATAGCTATTTATGCTGAATTCTTTTGTTTTTGTACTATCGGTAAATTTATCCGCTTGCTAGCTAAGTGACACACGCTGAACCTGGAATTCCTGCATTTGACAAAACTAGAGATGAGCGAGCATACTCGCTAAGGACAATAGCTTGAACGAGCATTGTCCTTAGCGAGTACCTGCCCGCTGAGAAGAAAAGGTTCGGCTGCCAGCGGAGGGTGGGGAGCGGCAGAGGAGAGCGAGGAGGAACAGAGGGGAGATCTCTCTCTCCCTCTCTCCCCCCGCTCCCCCCTGCTCACCACCGCAACTCCCCTCTCACTCGCACCCACAGCCAAACCTTTTCTCCCGAGTGGGCAGGCACTCGCTAAGGACAATGCTCGATCAAGCAATTGTCCTTAGCGAGTATGCTCGCTCATCTCTAGACAAAACCCTTGTGCAAGAGCCAATGTGATTTTTTTTCTCTTGTGTGGAAAAAAGACTTCGAGAAAAAATGTCTCCTAAACTTTTATTCTTTTTTGCTACTACCATTGTGCCCTTGTCTAAAATGTAATTTGTTATTAGCCCTGTTTCAATTTTGAAAGACATTTCTTAAAAAGATTTTTATTAGCATAAAAATTCTTACTGTAGGCTGTAGAAAAAATTGTATAATGATTCTTTTTATTATTATTTTTTTTTGCTAGAACTATAATTCGCTAATAAATCTTCTCTCATCATATTATCAACTACACTGGATGAGTTATTTAATAAAGATTTTTTGTAACCTCTCTGGCATAATCTGTGTTTAATTTCTTAATTAAATAATTTTTTATAATTGTGTAATCACTAGAGATGAGCGAGCACCAAAATGCTCGGGTGCTCGTTACTCGGGACGAAATTATCGCGATGCTCGAGGGTTCGTTTCGAGTAACGAACCCCATTGAAGTCAATGGGCGACCAGAGCATTTTTGTATTTCGCCGATGCTCGCTAAGGTTTTCATGTGTGAAAATCTGGGCAATTCAAGAAAGTGATGGGAACGACACAGAAACGGATAGGGCAGGCGAGGGACTACATGTTGGGCTGCATCTCAAGTTCACAGGTCCCACTATTAAGCCACAATACCGGCAAGAGTGGGCCCCCCCCTCCCAACAACTTTTACTTCTGAAAAGTTCTCATTAGCAATGCACACCTTAGCTAAGCACCACACTACCTCCAACAAAGCACAATCACTGCCTGCATGACACTCCGCTGCCACTTCTCCTGGGTTACATGCTGCCCAACCCCCCCCCCCCCCCCGCGCACGACCCAGTGTCCACAGCGCACACCAAACTGTCCCTGCCCAGCCTTCAGCTGCCCTCATGCCACACCACCCTCATGTCTATGTATAAGTGCGTCTGCCACAGGAAAAGCAGGCACACACTGCAGAGGGTTGGCATGGCTAGGCAGCGACCCCCCCATAAAAGGGGCGGGCTGATAGTCCACAATGCTGTACAGAAGCAATGAGAAATCCAATCCTGTGCCACCTCCATCTGGAGCTGCACACGTGGGCATAGCAATGGGGAACCTATGTGCCACACACTATTCATTCTGTCAAGGTGTCTGCACGCCCCAGTCAGACCGCGGTTTTTTATAAATAGTCACAGGCAGGTACAACTCCGCAATAGGAATTCCGTGTGCACCCACAGCATGGGTGGCTCCCTGGAACCCACCGGCGGTACATAGAAATATCCCATTGCATTGCCCAACACAGCTGAGGTAGTAATGTCGTGCTTAATGCAGGTGGGCTTCGGCCCACACTGCATTCCCCAGTCAGACTGGGGTTCTTTTCAAGTGTACAGATGTAGTAAAAACTCCGTGTGCACCTACAGCATGGGTGGGTGCCAGGAAGCCACCGGCGGTACATAGAAATATCCCATTGCATTGCCCAACACAGCTGAGGTAGTAATGTCGTGCTTAATGTAGGTGGGCTTCGGCCCACACTCCATGCCCCAGTCTGACTGGGGTTCTTTTCAAGTGTACAGATGTAGTAAAAACTCTGTGTGCACCTACAGCATGGGTGGGTGCCAGGAAGCCACCGGCGGTACATAGAAATATCCCATTGCATTGCCCAACACAGCTGAGGTAGTAATGTCGTGCTTAATGCAGGTGGGCTTCGGCCCACACTGCATGCCCCAGTCAGACTGGGGTTCTTTTCAAGTGTACAGATGTAGTAAAAACTCCGTGTGCACCTACAGCATGGGTGGGTGCCAGGAAGCCACCGGTGGTACATAGAAATATCCCATTGCATTGCCCAACACAGCTGAGGTAGTAATGTCGTGCTTAATGCAGGTGGGCTAAAAATTTATTTGATTACACTGTAGGCGAGGGCCCACAAAAATTGCTGTATCAACAGTACTAATGTACCTGAAAAAAATTGGCCATGGCCAGCCAAGAGGGCAGGTGAAACCCATTAATCGCTTTGGTTAATGTGGCTTAAGTGGTAACTAGGCCTGGAGGCAGCCCAGTTTAACGAAAAATTGGTTCAAGTTAAAGTTCCAACGCTTTTCAGAGCATTGAAACATCTAAAAATTGTTTAGAAAAATTATGAGTGAGCCTTGTGGCCCTAAGAAAAATTGCCCGTTCAGCGTGATTACATGAGGTTTCAGGAGGAGGAGCAGGAGGAGGAATATTAGACACAGATTGATGAAGCAGAAATGTCCCCGTTTTGGATGGTGAGAGAGAACGTAGCTTCCATCCGCGGGTGCATAATACGTATTGCTTACGTATCGCTGCTGTCCGCTGGTGGAGAAGAGAAGTCTGGGGAAATCCAGGCTTTGTTCATCTTGATGAGTGTAAGCCTGTCGGCACTGTCGTTTGACAGGTGGGTACGCTTATCCGTGATGATTCCCCCAGCCACACTAAACACACTCTCTGACAAGACGCTAGCCGCAGGACAAGCAAGCACCTCCAGGGCATACAGCGCGAGTTCAGGCCACGTGTCCAACTTCGACACCCAGTAGTTGTAGGGGGCAGAGGCGTCACGGAGGACGGTCGTGCGATCGGCTACGTATTCCCTCACCATCCTTTTACAGTGCTCCCGCCGACTCAGCCTTGACTGGGGAGCGGTGACACAGTCTTGCTGGGGAGCCATAAAGCTGGCAAAGGCCTTGGAGAATGTTCCCCTGCCTGCGCTGTACATGCTGCCTGATCTCTGCGCCTCCCCTGCTACCTGGCCCTCGGAACTGCGCCTTCTGCCACTAGCGCTGTCGGATGGGAAGTTTACCATCAGTTTGTCCACCAGCGCCCTGTGGTATAGCAACACTCTCGAACCCCTTTCCTCTTCGGGAATGAGAGTGGGAAGGTTCTCCTTATAGCGTGGGTCGAGCAGTGTGTACACCCAGTAATCCGTAGTGGCCAGAATGCGTGTAACGCGAGGGTCACGAGAAAGGCATCCTAACATGAAGTCAGCCATGTGTGCCAGGGTACCTGTACGCAACACATGGCTGTCTTCACTAGGAAGATCACTTTCAGGATCCTCCTCCTCCTCCTCTTCCTCCTCCTCAGGCCATACACGCTGAAAGGATGACAGCCCAGCAGCATGTGTACCCTCACCAGTGGGCCAAGCTGTCTCTTCCCCCTCCTCCTCATCCTCCTCATGCTCCTCCTCCTCCTCCTCAACGCGCTGAGATATAGACAGGCGGGTGCTCTGACTATCCAGCGACATACTGTCTTCCCCCGGCTCTGTTTCCGAGCGCAAAGCGTCTGCCTTTATGCTTTGCAGGGAACTTCTCAAGATGCATAGCAGAGGAATGGTGACGCTAATGATTGCAGCATCGCCGCTCACCACCTGGGTAGACTCCTCAAATTTTCCAAGGACCTGGCAGATGGCTGCCAACCAGGGCCACTCTTCTGTAAATAATTGAGGAGGCTGACTCCCACTGCGCCGCGCAAGTTGGAGTTGGTATTCCACTATAGCTCTACGCTGCTCATAGAGTCTGGCCAACATGTGGAGCATAGAGTTCCACTGTGTGGGCACGTCGCACAGCAGTCGGTGCACTGGCAGATTAAACCTATGTTGCAGTGTCCGCAGGGTGGCAGCGTGCGTGTGGGATTTGCGGAAATGTGCGCAGAGCTGGCGCACCTTTCCGAGCAGGTATGACAAGTGGGGGTAGCTTTTCAGAAAGCGCTGAACCACCAAATTAAAGACATGGGCCAGGCATGGCACGTGCGTGAGGCTGCCGAGCTGCAGAGCCGCCACCAACTTACGGCCGTTGTCACACACGACCATGCCCGGTTGGAGGCTCAGCGGCGCAAGCCAGTGGTCGGTCTGCTCTGTCAGACCCTGCAGCAGTTCGTGGGCCGTGTGCCTCTTCTCTCCTAAGCTGAGTAGTTTCAGCACGGCCTGCTGACGCTTGCCCACCGCTGTGCTGCCACGCCGCGTGACACCGACTGCTGGCGACGTGCTGCTGACACATCTTGATTGCGAGACAGAGGTTGCGTTGGAGGAGGAGGAGGAGGAGGAAGGTGCTTTAGTGGAGGAAGCATACACCGCCGCAGATACCACCACCGAGCTGTGGCCCGCAATTCTGGGGGTGGGTAGGACGTGAGCGGTCCCAGGCTCGGACTCTGTCCCAGCCTCCACTAAATTCACCCAATGTGCCGTCAGGGAGATATAGTGGCCCTGCCCGCCTGTGCTTGTCCACGTGTCCGTTGTTAAGTGGACCTTGGCAGTAACCGCAATGGTGAGGGCGCGTACAATGTTGCGGGAGACGTGGTCGTGCAGGGCTGGGACGGCACATCGGGAAAAGTAGTGGCGACTGGGAACCGAGTAGCGCGGGGCAGCCGCCGCCATCATGCTTTTGAAAGCTTCCGTTTCCACAAGCCTATACGGCAGCATCTCTAGGCTGATCAATTTTGCAATGTGCACGTTTAACGCTTGAGCGTGCGGGTGCGTGGCGTCGTACTTGCGATTGCGCTCAAACTGTGGCACTAGCGACGTCTGGACGCTGCGCTGAGAGACATTGCTGGATGGGGCCGAGGACAGCGGAGGTGAGGGTGTGGGTGCAGGCCAGGAGACGGTAGTGCCTGTGTCCTCAGAGGGGGGTTGGATCTCAGTGGCAGGTTGGGGCACAGGGGGAGAGGCAGTGGTGCAAACCGGAGGCGGTGAACGGGCATCGTCCCACCTTGTGGGGTGCTTGGCCATCATATGCCTGCGCATGCTGTTGGTGGTGCCTCCCCAGCTGATCTTGGCGCGACAAAGGTTGCACACCACTGTTCGTCGGTCGTCAGGCGTCTCTGTGAAAAACTGCCACACCGTAGAGCACCTTGACCTCTGCAGGGTGGCATGGCGCGAGGGGGCGCTTTGGGAAACAGTTGGTGGATTATTCGGTCTGGCCCTGCCTCTACCCCTGGCCACCGCACTGGCTCGGCCTGTGCCCACACCCTCACTTGGCCCTCCGCGTCCTCGGCCGCGTCCACATCCTCTAGGCCTACCCTTACCCCTCAGCATGCTGTATTACCAGTGATTTGATTTCCCAGGCAGGAAAGAAATTGGCGCAAGGCTGCACTCAACCGTAGCTGGTTGCGTCTGATTTTTGTACGTTGTACACGCAGCACACACGTACACGGAGACCTTAGGACTGACACAGGCAGGCCAAATATAATTTTTTTCCTTTTTAGCTTAGGGAAGACCCCACTGCGTGTATTCAATGAAAAACAAGAAGTTTAATATCTGTGGTGTGGCCCTCAAAAAGTGTCACACAACTATAGTGTAGCAGAGTTATTAACTCTAGCAGAGCAGGTATTTGCCAGTCAGGAAAGACAATGGCGCAAGCCTGCAGTAAAGCGTAGCTGGTTGCGTCTGATTTTTGTACGTTGTACACGCAGCACACACGTACACGGAGACCTTAGGACTGACACAGGCAGGCCAAATATAATTTTTTTCCTTTTTAGCTTAGGGAAGACCCCACTGCGTGTATTCAATGAAAAACAAGAAGTTTAATATCTGTGGTGTGGCCCTCAAAAAGTGTCACACAACTATAGTGTAGCAGAGTTATTAACTCTAGCAGAGCAGGTATTTGCCAGTCAGGAAAGACAATGGCGCAAGCCTGCAGTAAAGCGTAGCTGGTTGCGTCTGATTTTTGTACGTTGTACACGCAGCACACACGTACACGGAGACCTTAGGACTGACACAGGCAGGCCAAATATAATTTTTTTCCTTTTTAGCTTAGGGAAGACCCCACTGCGTGTATTCAATGAAAAACAAGAAGTTTAATATCTGTGGTGTGGCCCTCAAAAAGTGTCACACAACTATAGTGTAGCAGAGTTATTAACTCTAGCAGAGCAGGTATTTGCCAGTCAGGAAAGACAATGGCGCAAGCCTGCAGTAAAGCGTAGCTGGTTGCGTCTGATTTTTGTACGTTGTACACGCAGCACACACGTACACGGAGACCTTAGGACTGACACAGGCAGGCCAAATATAATTTTTTTCCTTTTTAGCAAAGGGAAGACCCCACTGCGTGTATTCAATGAATAATAAATGTCTTCTGGCCCTGCCTACACAATTCTATCCCTGTAGTATTAATGCCGGGTGCAATGCTCTGCACAGCCGGTTTTGAGAAAAAAAAAAAAAATGCAACACTGCTAACAGCAGCCTGGACAGTACTGCACACGGATAGAAGTGGCCCTAGAAAGGACCGTTGGGGTTCTTGAAGCCTACACTAACTCCTAACACTCTCCCTGCCTAACCCCCACTTCTGTCCCTATTGCAGGGCGCAATGCTCTGCAGATCCAATTTTGGACAAAAAAAAAAAAAATACTGTGCTAACACAGTACTGCACACTAGTAGATGTGGCCCTGAGAAGGGCCGTTGGGGTTCTTGAAGCCTACACTGACTCCTAACGCTCTCCCTACAGCAGCACCAGCAGCAGCACTTTCCCTCAGCTAACTCACAAGGCATCTGTGGCGAGCCGCGGGAGGGGCCGACTTTTATACTCGGGTGACATCTGATCGCCCAAGGCACTCACAGCAGGGGGGTGGTATAGGGCTTGAATGTCACAGGGGGAAGTTGTAATGCCTTCCCTGTCTTTCAATTGGCCAGAAAAGCGCGCTAACGTCTCAGAGAGGAAACTGAAAGTAACCAGAACACCGCGTGGTGCTCGTTACGAGTAACGAACATCCCGAACACCCTAATATTCGCACGAATATCAAGCTCGGACGAGTACGTTCGCTCATCTCTAGTAATCACTTTCTTTCGTACATGCCTGTTCGGCTCTAATGAATTCACCGGTGGGTATTGCCTTTATTACATGGTTTGGGCTTCCACTTTTTGAATGAAGAATTGTATTCCCTGCAGACGGTCTTCTATACAGTTTGGATTCCACAACTCCTGTCTCCCTATTGCCAATTAACCATAAATTAATGTGGCATTTCCTTTTCTTCCTGCATACATATGACTTTTAAATTGATTGCAGTGTCGTTGATATAACAAGAGAAACGTTCAAATTCCACTGTAATATCCGCCTCTATAGCATCTTTTCCCCAAATGATGATAATATTATCGATTAAGCGGGCATACCACATCATGCGGCTAGAAAAGGGATTATTGTGGAAAAAATGTACATATGTTCCCACCAGCTCATGGTTAAATTAGCTATAGTAGGTGAAAAATGAGATCCCCTAGTGGCCCCCGATAGCTGTAAATATATGTATTATCAAAAGAAAAAAAATTATGATGTAGCAAAAATTCCACTGACAAAATAATGAATTCCTTCAATTCATTCGTATATTTGCTATGCTGATTTAAATGATATTTTCTTGCCTGTATAGCTGCATGGTGTGGTATGCTTGAGTTAATCATTGGCAGTTTTTATTCCATTTTAAACGTTGTAATTGCTGTATGACTGACTTACTATCCTGGAGAAAGCCTGGAGCCCTACTGACTAATGGTTGCAGGGAACGATCCACCCACGAACTAAGACGTTCACAGGGTGAATCGATCCCTGCAACTATGGGACGCAATGGGGACGGAAACTCTCCTTTATGGAGTTTAGGCAAGCCGTGAAATATGGCAAATCTGGATTGTCAGGGCATAATTAATGGGCTTCCTTTTCACTCCACATGCCTGTACTCACTCCTAATTCAAATAATTTCCTTAACTTTACAAGACATTCCTGTTTGGGATTGGATTCTAACCTTCTGTAAATCTTATCATCATGTAATATTGTTTCTACCTGTAAAGCATAACATTTTGAATCCATGATAATGATGTTTCCCCCTTTATCTGATTTTGTAATAGTTATGTTCTTATTGGATGCCGGCTTCTTTAGTTCTCTTCTTTCTTCAGGCGTGAGATTGTCCTTCTCTGAATGGTTTCTCTCATTAGATTGCTTCATTTTTATAAGTTCCTTTTCTAATACATACTGAAAGTCATCTATGAATCTGGATCTAGATACCAGAGGGTAGAATTCAGGATTCGGAATATCAAATTCAATATTGCTTGTTTCCATTATTTCTTGTGACGTTGAACTCACTTTCCAATTGTATGAGATCTAAGGTAGCCATCATTTCTTTAAACGTTTTGTTCACAAATTCATTAGCCCACACCATATTGTTAGCAGTTGGATTATTTTCTTTTTTACTTGTTTCGTGGCTCTCCTTCATGAGAATATGCCTTTTAATCGTGAGAGATCTAACAAATTTATTCAAGTCCAACAATGTCTCAAATAGATTAAACTCATTGTCTGGAGAGAAACATAAACCTTTTTCAAGAATCTGTAACTGGCGTGCTGTTACAACAAGAGGGGTTAATATTATAACATTGTTCCCTACTGTCTTCTGCTTCGAAGGTCATTCATTGAATTCAATAAAAGGCCAGGTGCTGCCTGTGATTGGCTAAGTGCTGTGACCAATCACAGGTAGCACTCAGCGGCAGCACTCAGCTGTCATTCAATGAATGGCTGAGAGCTGCCTATGATTGGCTGAGCGCTCAGCTAATCAGATATAGCCCTTTTAACAGGCGGGGATTTTAAATCCCCGACTGCTGAAAGAGCTTCAGAACAGTGTAGTGAGAAAACAGGCTAGACGCACCTGAGCCTCGGCAGCTGAGGAGAAATGAGTATAATTTTTTTTTATTTTTAACACATTCTAGGGATGATTTTCAGGGATGATTTAAAGCCCTTCCCTGAAAATCCCGGCAGAGCTTGCTGGCATCCCATTGCTTTCAATGGGACTGCAGAAGTGTCGGTCCCATTGAAAGCAATGGGAGAACATTGCAATCCTCTGCCACAGCTGCCACAGCTGTGGCAGGGGATTCTTTACTCCCTGCGAAGGTGAAGAAATCATCTGCCACATCTGTCACAGCTATCACAGCTGTGGCAGGGGATTCTTGACTCCCTGGGAGGAGTCCCATTGCCACTGAACACTTTGACAGTGCTGTCACAGTGTTCAGTGACAAGGGGACTTCCCGTGCGGAATATTTACACGGCAGCGGTGAAGTAATGAGTATATATATATATATATATTTTTTTTTTTTTATTTTTTTTTTCTTAACACAAACAGGGTTGATTTTCAAGGAAGGTCATATATTTAAAGCCCTTCCCCGAAAATCACTGCAGGGGTTGCCGGCAGCCCATTGCTTTCAATAGAACCGCTAGCAGCAGCCGTGGCCCCATTGAAAGCAATGGGCACAGACCTGCATTCACGCGTATTTGTGCACATACGTCACCTGTACATAGGCGCGATTTTTGTGCGCACCTAAGTACAGCACGCGCACACGCTCGTGTGAATGCACCCCTAGGCTTTACAACTAGCAAGCTAAAAACACGCATTACACATAAGAATTCTAACATCAATAATTCAGGAGCTGTAAAACATTTTGTAGAACAGCACTCTGGTATCATCAACAATTTCATATATAATGGAATAGAGAAGGTTAGAAATAAAAAAAACCTAAATGTTGATCAAGCTAATATATTAAAAAGAGAAGGTTTCTGGATTATGACACTTGGCAGCAGATTTCCGAAAGGTATGAATATAAAAACTGATATTCTGTATGTATATTAAATATGATTGTTTGACAATACTAATTTTTATAGTAATAACAGTACTTTTATAGATAATTTTATGATATATGCAATATCAGACACATGACTACATTTTATAGAAAATTATTAATATTAATAACTATAGATGAGCAAGTATACTCGTTTAAGGCGATTGCTCGAGCGAGCATTGCCTTTAGCGAGTATCTCCCCCGCTCGACACTGCAGGTTCGGGTGTCGGCAGCGGGCACAGAGCCGCGGGGGAGAGCGGGGCGGAACGGAGGGGAGATCTCTCTCTCCCTCCCCCCCCCCCCCCCCGCTCCCTCTTGCTGAGTGCCGCTACTCACCGCTCCCCCGCGCTTGCACCCGAACCTTCTGTCTCGAGCAGGGAGATACTCGCTAAAGGCAATGCTCGCTCGAGCAATTGCCTTTAGCGAATATACTCGCTCATCTCTATTAATAACATTATTATAGCACATATAGAATGAATTTATGTTTACTGTTCTGACGTGGCTTCTTTTTTGATATGGTAAAGATATTTTAGTGACGAACATCAATTTCAAATATCTTTTGGATTTTATGATATGAAACACCAATTTATTGGTTTAATAATGAGTTTATGGGTTATAGAATAATTCATGGATTTAGGTTATTCATTTATATGATATTCAATAAGGATCGTTGTTAGAGATGAGCGAGCACCAAAATGCTCGGGTGCTCGTTACTCGAGACAAAATTTTCGCGATGCTCGAGGGTTCGTTTCGAGTAACGAACCCCATTGAAGTCAATGGGCGACTCGAGCATTTTTGTATATCGCCGATGCTTGCTAAGGTTTCCATTTGTGAAAATCTGGGCAATTCAAGAAAGTGATGGGAACGACACAGCAACGGATAGGGCAGGCGAGGGGCTACATGTTGGGCTGCATCTCAAGTTCACAGGTCCCACTATTAAGCCACAATAGTGGCAAGAGTGGGCCCCCCCCCTCCCAACAATTTTTACTTCTGAAAAACTCTTCAGCTGCCCTCATGCCACACCACCCTCATGTCTATTTATAAGCGCGTCTGCCATGAGGTGGAACCACATGCACACACTGCAATGGGTTGGCACGGCCAGGCAGCGACCTTCTTTAAAAGGGGCGAGGCGATAGCCCATAATGCTGTACAGAAGCAATGAGAAATCCAATCCTGTGCCACCTCCATCAGGAGCTGCACACGTGGGCAGAGCAATGGGGAACCCATGTGCCACACACTATTCATTCTGTCAAGGTGTCTGCATGCCCCAGTCAGACCGCGGTTTTTTATAAATAGTCACAGGCAGGTACAACTCCGCAATGGGAATTCCATGTGCACCCACAGCATGGGTGGCTCCCTGGAACCCACCGGCTGTACATAAATAAATCCCATTGCAGTGCCCATCACAGCTGAGGTAACGTCAGGTTTAATGCAGGTGGTCTTCGGCCCACACTGCATACCCCAGTCAGACTGGGGTTCTTTAGAAGTGGAAACATGCAGTTACAACTCCGTGTGGACCGACAGCATGGGTGGCTCCCTGGAACCCACCGGCGGTACATAAATATATCCCATTGCAGTGCCCAGCACAGCTGAGGTAACGTCCGATTAAATGCAGGTGGTCTTCGGCCCACAGTGCATGCCCCAGTCTGACCGGGGTTTTTAATACATAGACACTGGCAGGTACAAATCCCTAATGTGAAGTCCCTGTGGACCCACAGCATGGGTGGCTCCCTGGAACCCACCGGCGGTACATAAATATATCCCATTGCAGTGCCCAGCACAGCTGAGGTAACGTCAGCTTTAATGCAGGTGGGCTAAAAATTACTAGGATTACAATGTAGGCGAGGGCCCAAAAAAAATTGGTGTACCAACAGTACAAATGTACTTCAGAAAAATTGCCCATGCCTAACCAAGAGGGCAGGTGAAACCCATTAATCGCTTTGGTTAATGTGGCTTAATTTGTAACTAGGCCTGTAGGCGGCCCAGTTAAAATAAAAATTGGTTCAGGTGCAAGTTTCAACGCTTTATTGAATTGAGAATTGAAACGTATAAACATTGTTTACTAAAGTCATATGACTGAGCCTTGTGGGCCTAAGAAAAATTGCCCGTTTGGCGTGATTACGTGAGGTTTCAAGAGGAGGAGCAGGAGAAGGAGGATGAATATAATACACAGATTGATGAAGCTAAAAGGTCCCCGTTTTTTATGGTGATAGAGAATGATGCTTCCATCCGCGGGTGCAGCCTACGTATTGTTTAGGTACCGCTGCTGTCCGCTGGTGGAGAAGAGAAGTCTGGGGAAATCCAGGCTTTGTTCATCTTTATGATTGTAAGCCTGTCGGCACTGTCGGTTGACTTGCGGGTACGCTTATCCGTGATGATTCCCCCAGCCGCACTAAACACCCTCTCTGACAAGACGCTAGCCGCAGGACAAGCAAGCACCTCCAGAGCATACAGCGCGACTTCAGGCCACGTGTCCAGCTTCGACACCCAGTAGTTGTAGGGGGCAGAGGCGTCACGGAGGACGGTCGTGCGATCGGCTACGTACTCCCTCACCATCCTTTTACAGTGCTCCTGCCGACTCAGCCTTGACTGGGGAGCGGTGACACAGTCTTGCTGGGGAGCCAGAAAGCTGTCAAAGGCCTTGGACAGTGTTCCCCTGCCTGTGCTGTACATGCTGCCTGATCTCTGCGCCTCCCCTGCTACCTGGCCCTCGGAACTGCGTCTTCGGCCACTAGCGCTGTCGTATGGGAATTTTACCATCAGTTTGTCCGCCAGGGTCCTGTGGTATAGCATCACTCTCGAACCCCTTTCCTCTTCGGGTATGAGAGTGGAAAGGTTCTCCTTATACCGTGGGTCGAGCAGTGTGTACACCCAGTAATCCGTAGTGGCCAGAATGCGTCTAACGCGAGGGTCACGAGAAAGGCATCCTAACATGAAGTCAGCCATGTGTGCCAGGGTACCTGTACGCAACACATGGCTGTCTTCACTAGGAAGATCACTTTCAGGATCCTCCTCCTCCTCCTCCTCCTCAGGCCATACACGCTGAAAGGATGACAGGCAAGCAGCATGGGTACCGTCAGCAGTGGGCCAAGCTGTCTCTTCCCCCTCCTCCTCATCCTCCTCATGCTCCTCCTCCTCCTTCTGAACGCGCTGAGATATAGACAGGAGGGTGCTCTGACTATCCAGCGACATACTGTCTTCCCCCGCCTCCGTTTCCGAGCGCAAAGCGTCTGCCTTTATGCTTTGCAGGGAACTTCTCAAGAGGCATAGCAGAGGAATGGTGACGCTAATGATTGCAGCATCGCCGCTCACAATCTGGGTAGACTCCTCAAAGTTTCCAAGGACCTGGCAGATGTCTGCCAACCAGGCCCACTCTTCTGTAAAGAATTGAGGAGGCTGACTCCCACTACGCCGCCCATGTTGGAGTTGGTATTCCACTATAGCTCTACGCTGCTCATAGAGCCTGGCCAACATGTGGAGCGTAGAGTTCCACCATGTGGGCACGTCGCACAGCAGTCGGTGCACTGGCAGATTAAACCGATGTTGCAGGGTGCGCAGGGTGGCAGCGTCCGTGTTGGACTTGCGGAAATGTGCGCTGAGCCGGCGCACCTTTCCGAGCAGGTCTGACAAGCGTGGGTAGCTTTTCAGAAAGCGCTGAACCACCAAATTAAAGACGTGGGCCAGGCAGGGCATGTGCGTGAGGCTGCTGAGCTGCAGAGCCGCCACCAGGTTACGGCCGTTGTCACACACGACCATGCCCGGTTGGAGGCTCAGCGGCGAAAGCCAGTGGTCAGTCTGCTCTGTCAGACCCTGCAGCAGTTCGTGGGCCGTGTGCCTCTTCTCTCCTAAGCTGAGTAGTTTCAGCACGGCCTGCTGACGCTTGCCCACCGCTGTGCTGCCACGCCGCGCGACACCGACTGCTGGCGACGTGCTGCTGCTGACACATCTTGATTGCGAGACAGAGGTTGCGTAGGAGGAGAAGGAGGAGTAGGGTGGTTTAGTGGAGGAAGCATACACCGCCGCAGATACCAGCACTGAGCTGGGGCCCGCAATTCTGGGGGTGGGTTGGACGTGAGCGGTCCCAGGCTCTGACGCGGTCCCAGCCTCCACTAAATTCACCCAATGTGCCATCAGGGAGATATAGTGGCCCTGCCCGCCTGTGCTTGTCCACGTGTCCGTTGTTAAGTGGACCTTGGCAGTAACCGCGTTGGTGAGGGCGCGTAGAATGTTGCGGGAGACGTGGTCGTGCAGGGCTGGGAAAGCACATCGGGAAATGTAGTGGCGACTGGGAACCGAATAGTGCAGGGCTGCCGCCGCCATCATGTTTTTGAAAGCCTCTGTTTCCACAAGCCTATACGGCAGCATCTCCAGCCTGATCAATTTGGCTATGTGCACGTTTAACGCTTGAGCGTGCGGGTGCGTGGCAGCATACTTGCGCTTGCGCTCAAACACTTGCGCTAGCGACGGCTGGACGGTGCGCTGAGTGACATTGGTGGATGGGGCCGAGAACAGCGGAGGTGAGGGTGTGGGTGCAGGCCGGTAGAGAGTCGTGTCTATGTCCTGAGAGGGGGGTTGGATCTCAGTGGCAGGTTGGGGCACAGGGGGAGAGGCAGTGGTGCAAACCGGAGGCAGTGAACGGCCTTCGTCCCACCTTGTGGGGTGCTTGGCCATCATATGTCTGCGCATGCTGGTGGTGGTGAGGCTGGTGGTGGTGGCTCCCTGGCTGATCTTGGCGCGACAAAGGTTGCACACCACTGTTCGTCGGTCATCTGCACTCTCAGTGAAAAACTTCCAGACCTTTGAGCACCTCGGCCTCTGCATGGTGGCATGGCGCGAGGGGGCGCTTTGGGAAACAGTTGGTGGATTATTCGGTCTGGCCCTGCCTCTACCCCTGGCCACCGCACTGCCTCTTCCAACCTGCCCTGCTGCTGCACTTGCCTCCCCCTCTGAAGACCTGTCCTCAGTAGCAAACCAGGTGGGGTCAGTCACCTCATCGTCCTGCTGCTCTTCCTCCGAATCCTCTGTGCGCTCCTCCCTCGGACTTACTGCAATTACTACTACCTGAGTGATAGACAACTGTGTCTCATCGTCGTCGTCCTCCTCACCCACTGAAAGCTCTTGAGACAGTTGCCGGAAGTCCCCAGCCTCATCCCCCGGACCCTGGGAACTTTCCAAAGGTTGGGCATCGGTCACGACAAACTCCTCCGGTGGGATAGGAACCATTGCTGCCCATTCTGGGCAGGGGCCCGAGAACAGTTCCTGGGAGTCTGCCTGCTCCTCAGAATGTGTCATTGTAATGGAGTGAGGAGGCTGGGAGGAAGGAGGAGCAGCAGCCAGAGGATTCAGAGTTGCAGCAGTGGACGGCGCAGAACTCTGGGTGGTCGATAGATTGCTGGATGCACTTTCTGCCATCCACGACAGGACCTGCTCACACTGCTCAGTTTCTAATAAAGGTCTACCGCGTGGACCCATTAATTGTGAGAATAATCTTGGGACCCCAGAAACGTGCCTCTCTCTTAGACCCGCAGCGGTCGGCTGCAATACACCTGGATCAGGAGCTCGGCCTGTGCCCACACCCTGACTTGGGCCTCCGCGTCCTCGCCCACGTCCACGTCCTCTAGGCCTACCCCTACCCCTCAGCATGGTGTATTACCAGTAGTGCAGAAACAGAACGCTGTAATTAAATGTGCCGCTTATTGGCCTGTGGTTGGAGGCTGACTTTGCTTACGGAACGCACAGCAGAGCCAGGAAAGAATTTTGCGCAAGCCTGTAGTGAGACGTAGGTGCATATGACTGAGCTAGTGGAATTCACAGCGCAGAAGCAGTCAAGCGTCCAAAGGCCACTAGTAGGCCTTAAGTGTTTTGCTTCTATTTTTTTAAAGGCCGAGCTGAGACAGCAGACAGATACTGTAGGCAGTGTATATATGTATACTGTTTCCCTCTGGACGGGATGACGGCGGTGATGTAACAGGCAACGCAGAGCCAGGAAAGAATTTTGCGCGAGCCTGCTGTAACACTTAGCTGCGTATTAATTAGGACTACTACCCCCAGCAGAGACGCAGTACACTCAAGACGGTCACAGGCAGCCCAAATATAGTATTTTCCCCAAATTTTTGGGAAAAAGCCCACTGCCTATATAGACAGTATATCTGTTTCGCCTTTCCCACTGTCCCTGCCTCATCACTACTGGCCCTATACTATGTAAAATTACTGCAGACTGTTTCCCTCTGGACGGGATGACGGCGGTAATGTAACGGGCAACGCAGAGCCAGGAAACACTTTTGCGCAAGCCTGCTGTAACACTTAGCTGCGTATTAATTAGGACTACTACCCCCAGCAGAGACGCAGTACACTCAAGACGGTCACAGGCAGCCCAAATATATTTTTTTTCCCCAAATTTGTTTGAAAAAGCCCACTGCCTATATAGTCAGTATATCTCTTTCACCTTTCCCACTGTCCCTGCCTCACCAGTACTGGCCCTATACTATGTACAATGACTGCAGACTGAGGACGCAATGTTCTGCACGGCCGATATACAAAAAAAAAATGTGCAACACTGCAAAAAGCAGCCTCAACAGTACTGCACACGGTCAGATGTGGCCCTAAGAAGGACCGTTGGGGTTCTTGAAACCTAAAATAACTCCTAACGCTTTCCCTATAGCAGCAGCAGCATCAGTAGCACTTTCCCTGATCTATGTCAGAATGCATCTGTGGCGAGCCGCGGGAGGGGCCGATTTAAATATTCGGGTGACACCTGATCTCGCCAGCCACTCACTGCAGGGGGGTGGTATAGGGCTTGAACGTCGCAGGGGGAAGTTGTAATGCCTTCCCTGTCTTTCTATTGGCCAGAAAAGCGTGCTAACATCTCAGAGATGAAAGTGAAAGTAACTCGAACATCGTGTGGTGCTCGCCTCGAGTAACGAGCATCTCGAACACCCTAATACTCGAACGAGTATCAAGCTCGGACAAGTACGTTCGCTCATCTCTAATCGTTGTGGATTCACAGTATATATAATTTTTTTTCTCCAGTCATTTTACAAATAATAATTTTGATAGAACAAATAAGCTAATCTAAAAAGAACATAAAAACATTGCCAATGTATTAAGATATCTTTGTGGTGGTTATAATATGTTGGTTTCTGTAATTTATTTAATTCATTTAAATTACAAAAATTAGGTAATGATGTTACATATCAGGATATTTTAAAGGGGTTGTCTCGCGAAAGCAAGTGGGGTTAAGCACTTCTGTATGGCCATATTAATGCACTTTGTAATACACATCGTGCATTAAATATGAGCCATACAGAAGTTATTCACTTACCTTCCCTGCGCTGGCATCCCCGTCTCCATTGCTCCGTCTAACTTCAGCGTCTAATCGCCCGATTAGACGCGCTTGCGCAGAAGGGTCTTCTGCGTTCGGCTCGGTTCGTCAGCAGCGGCGTTCTGGCTCTGCCCCCTTCTACGCGTCATCGCGTAGCTCCGCCCCATGACGTGTGCCGATTCCAGCCTCCTTAAACACACAACAACACAAATGAACAAAAATTGGGCTATCTCTACAGTTCTCATACACTTTTAGATTTTCAAACAATAGACTACAGAAAAGATTTTTCTTTGGGATATAAATGCCCCATGATTCAATATCCCCACTTGGTGGACTGAGGGAGATAAATCTACTCAGGATTATGAATCAATACACTCCAGCTGAGGATGATCCACTCAGAAGGGGTAATCACACATCCAATTTTTTACTCAGATGAGTGTCACATCCACTCTACTCCAAATCATTACGATTATGTATAATCAACACTATACTTTATTCCTGCAGCACTTGGGAGTATTCTTGGATTGGAGATTACCTTTTTATATTTGTAGTCTAAAGAGATACATTCTTAATCTCCAAAGGAATTTTCTTATCATGTATATGCACTTGAACTCCTTTCTTTACAAGGGTGTAGATTATTAGGGTACCCAAGAATGATCGGTCACGGCAGATGACAAAAGTTCGGTCACATACGTTATTAGATGTGACCATATTTTTGCTACGAGTTTCTATGTCAACTTGGTTTCCTTGAGAAATAAAAAGATGTAACTTTTCTCATTTATATGTACAACTTGTGGACTGATTAAAGTGTACCGTTGTAATTGTCCTGCGATTTTTACACTCACATGTCAATCTCCAAACATCGACGCGTTTCCTCAACTGCTTATCAATCGCAGTTGATTCATCAGGATATTGGAGCAAAAATTTATTATGAGTCCACTCAAGGATCCATCTAGACTTATGCCTTCTGTTGTCCAAGGCAGATGAAAAGATGTTAAACTGTAAGTCCTATTTAGGACAATGATAATCTCCGCAATGCTCTTTTAATATAGAGTTTATGGACGTGCCACTATGTTTTCTACTATGCATAAGACGTATTAGGTGTGGATAGGACCAACTCAACAGTTTGAGCAAAGAATTGTGCCTCTCACTACATTTTGCATGGCAGCATGTTGTGCTGCTCGTTTACATAATGCTCTAGCTGCTAAGTCTCCAATATAAGAGCTAGATTCGATAGCTCAATTATAGTGTATCAAATAAGGCTGTTATTAGTATTCAGCCTGAGATACCATTCTGGTACTGATATTATAGCCAAGTCCAGAGTTTCCAGCCAGGCAATTCCAGCACTAAACCACACCCACATGCACACGTCCGATGAGATCAATGTCTCAGCACAATCTAACAGACCTGGTAAGCTAGAGGGTTGTAGGTGTTTAAATATAGATAGCTCCACCCCTCATCTCAGGGGCTCGTACTCACCAGCACCAATGATCATCGTGGAATGCCCACTGGGGCGTTCCAGCCATATGGTCACATGATTATTACCAATCTCATCCATATCACTAGGGTGTTCCAACCATATGGCTACATGATTATTAGCAATCTCATCCATATCATGAGAGTTCGCAAGGACGCTCCGTGTCAGTGCATGCGCCCTGTATGATTCGCATCAGGGAGCGCGCAATAAAAGTTCCGGCCGTGCGCTCATATATTAATGCGCACTGAACGTACCCGGAGTTTCATTGATGCCCGCGCATGCGTCCTACATACATATGATTATATGATACATTCAAAAATGTTCCATTCATACTCGCATAGCGATTACGCTGCGCTCATCTTCTTACCATGCAGCGAATATCTATTTCTAGAGATGGTGATTTAGGTCTAATACATTCTTCCAATTCCTGAAACTATATGGTTGGTATTGTTTTATCATGTGCTGGTTTCCACTGGTTTGTGGCAAGAAAATAAAAAAGATTAATTTAAGATGATCACGGTAAGTATTTCATGTCTCCAAAAAAAAACAAAAAACGCCCAGCTGGTCTTTAGAAATCTTACCACCCATTTGTGACACTTTTGAGAATTTGTACATACAGGTCAGACACAGTCATTTACAATCTGTTGGTGATGATTTAAACTCCTGGCCCAAGTATCACTAAGGTCTAGCATTTATCCCTTTATACACTTTTAGGATTTAAATGAAGGGGGCAAATGACAAACAGTCATTTAATCCATTAGGGGCACAGCAGTTGAGGCAGTGGATCCAAGCCGATTCCTTTTGCAAAAGCTTGCGATCCAGGTTTCCCCTACGAGCTGTAGATCTCAAGACTTCAATTCCTCGGAATTTTACCGTATGGGGGTCATTATCATGTATGTCTCGAATATGATTTGCTAGGCTTGTAGTTTCACCGCGATTGATGTTTCCTATATGAGACAGTACCCTTCTTCGCAGTTGTTGCATGGTCTTTCTGACATAGTCCTTGGGACAAGGACATGTCGCTACATAAATGACGGGCATAGATCTACAATTTATGAAGCTTCTGATTTTGTAGGTCTTCCCTGTTACGGCACTCGTAAAGGAGTTAGTTCTCTCCATGAAGGGGCATGCCTTACAGCCTGAACATCTAAATGACCCTATTAGTGGATGGTGGTTTAGCCAATTCTGTGTGTCGGGTGGTGGAACATAGTGGCTGTGGACCAAACGATCCCTCAAGCTCCTTCCCTTTCTGTAGGTTATTGACAGCTGTTCTACGAGATCACTATCCCTCCTGAGGATATTCTAATATTTATGGAAAATCCCTCTCACCAGGGTTGATTTTTCATCATAGGTGGCTATTAGAGATGAGCGAACGTGCTCGGCCCCGCCCCTTTTTCGCCCGAATACCGCGATTTTCGAGTACTTCCGTACTCGGGCGACAAAATTCGGGGGGCGCCGTGGCGGCGCGGGGGGTTGCAGCGAGGAGTGGGGGGGAGAGGGAGAGAGAGAGGGCTCCCCCCTGTTCCCCGCTGCTACCCCCCGCACCGCCGCGCCTCTCCCCGCCCCCCGGCGCCCCCCGAATCTTTACGCGCGAGTACTGAAGTACTCGAAAATGGCGGTACTCGGGTGTGTAAGTACTCATTACGAGTACGTTCGCTCATCTCTAGTGGCTATCAGTCGTATTATACCCTCCTCTTGTTTTCGGCTCTTCCTTGTCAAGAGGTCACTTCTAGATCTAGCAGAAGCCGACATCTGTGCCTCTCTGATGATTTCATTAGGATAGCCCGTCCTGTCAAATCTGTCAGCCATATCTGCAGCTTTCTCTTCAAACTCCAAGGGTTCAGAACAGTTCCTCTTCGTCCTCAGGAACTGTCCCTTTGGAATGCCCTTTTTAAGGGCCCATGGATGATGACTCTGGAAATGAAGCAGACTATTGGTAGCCGTCGGTTTTCTATAGATTGTTGTCTCGAGGGTACCATTTGTGGTTTAGAGATGTTGAGATCTAAAAAGGTAATTGAATAGGGATTGATTTCTGACATGAAGCTGAGTCCAAGATCGTTTCTATTAAGTTTTGTGACGAAATCCTTGAATAGATTGATATCTACGGACCATAGTATGAGCACATCATCGATGTATTTTAACCAAAGCTCCTCTTTGGACGTCCAACGCAAGTTTGATTCCTCGAACACAAATTACTCCTCCCACCAGCCCAGGTATAGATTTGCATAAGTGGTGGCATACGTGCTCCCCATAGCGGTACCCCTGAGCTGGTGGGAGTATTTGTTGTTAAAAAGAAATTAATTATGCTCGAGGACAAACTGCAGCAGTTCAAGTATGAACTCTTTATGCAGACTGAAATGTCTTCCTCTCTGACTGAGGAAATGCTCTACTGCCCTTAAGCCGCCTTGATGGGGAATAGATTGTAAGTTGTTTCAGGGACAAATACACCATCAAGCCTTCTCAGTACATCCGTGGTGTCTTGAAGATATGACGGTAAGGCTTCTACAAAGCTCCAGAGAACTTTGTCAATGTAGAGGCTTGGATTCTGTGTGATACTGTCGATTCCTGAAACTATAGGGCGGCCCTTTAGGGGGGACAAGCCTTTATGGACTTTAGGGATCGCATAAAACGTCGCCACTTGTGGGTGGTTTGTATTGAGGAATTCATATTCACGGTTGTCAATCAAACGCTTCTCCAAAGCTCTTGTTAGTATACCTCTTAATTCTGAAATGAATTTGTCTGTGGGATCTCTAGATAGTCTTTTATAGCTGGAGGCGTCCTTCTGTAGGCACATCTCCTGACATTTTTGACTGTCCATAATGACAATATTGCCCCCCTTGTCCGATTGCTTTATTGTGATGTTTTTATCTTGTTCAATCGATAGAAGGGCTTTTTTTTCCGCAGATGATAGGTTTTGGTGATGATGACATTTTTCTTGGGACAACGATTTCAGCTCCTCCTTGACTAGTGTTTCAAAAATGTCAATATGAGGGTTGTCCCCCAAAGGGGGTATGCTTGTACTCTTATTTTTCAAACTGGTGAAGGGGCCTTCGCCAGGAGGTCTCTGGGCCTCCTGTGAGAGTTGTACTAAATCATTAAGAGCAATAATGTCACTAGGATCTAAATACAATTCTGCACGTTTCTTACGGTCTTGTATTGGATAATATTTGTGCCAGCGTAGTTTCCTTAGAAAAAGAGAAAAAGTGCTAGATCCTTTTCCCAGGTAAATAGGTCAAATCATTATGTGGGTACGAATGAGAGGCCCTTTTCGAGGATCGCAATTTCGTCCCTAGATAATATTCTGCTTGACAGAGTCATAATACTTAGGTCTTTTCCTGGGTTCTGTATATTAGATATGCTCTTACTAGTGGTTCCTTCAACAGCTGCATGCTTGGTTCCTTCTGCCTGATTAATTGTTATTAGGGTGGTCCTCTGCGTTCCCTCAGTAGGTATGTTGACATTGGCCCTAAAAATCGATCTCCCACTGGATTAAAATTTCTCCCCCTTCCCCTGGTTCTACCACGTATAAAGCTTCTGCCTCTCATTTTTTTATAGTGTTGTCCCTTACGCGTAGATTCATTTCCTGAAAGGTCACTTTCTGAGGTGCTTGCCTCAGACTCAGTCTGTGATCCAAAATCATAGGCCCTATTTTCGGAGAAGTCGCGTAAGTCGCGATTAAACTGGTGGTATTTTCTTTCTTTGAGATAATTAGTATATTTATCAATCGTTTGTTTTAAACTCTTCTCCTTTTTTATTAAAGTCTGTTTCTTCTGAGATCCTATTGATCTCTTTTATGGCCTGTTGTTGTGTGTTTAAGAGTGGGCTCTATATTTTAATAATTCCTAATAAAGGTTAATTTTTAATATATCTATATAAAACAATTCTTTAGTGGGTCATTTTCAGTAAAGAACAATATTAAGTGGAACAAAATATCTATCTTTTCCAGTCAGAGAGGTGCAGTACTTGCTTTACAACCAATGGATGAAATCAGTTTTCAGGGTGATTGCTTGGTTATCCCCTTAGTGACAAAGCCTGTTTGTGCCTTAGTGATAGAGCCAAATTTTCGAAATCTGACATGTGCCACTTTAACATAGAATAACTCCGTAAAGGTTTTGCATATCCAAGTGATTCTGACATTATTTTTTCGCCACATGTTGTACTTTATTTATGTGGTAAAAATAGACCGATAGAATTTGTGTATATTTATTAAGTGCCAAAATTGGGAAAATATTGAAAAAAATATTAATTTTTCACATTTTCAACTGTAATATCTCAAATATGTGCAAACATACTGTGCACATTTTTGATAAGCTATATATTTCCATGTGTTTATTTTATTCTGAGTGCACATGTGAAAAACTTTAGGTATTTTTTAACGATTTTTAACATTACATTACTTATCAACATTTTGATAAACACCTTGTTTTCCTGCTCCAAGCCAAAAGATACCCCCGTAAATGAACCCATTTTAAAAATGACACCCCTTAATGTATTCACTGAGGGGTGTCATGAGTATTTTGACCCCACAGTTTTTTCGGGAGTTAATGCAATTTAGAGGGGAAAAAATAAAATTTCATATTTTTGCAAATATGACATTTTAAAGACATATTGTTTCTCTAAAGCACACATGATAATGAGGATTTACACCCCAAAATGAATACCCCTGTTTGTCCTGTGTTCAGAAACATACGCAAAGTGATCCTAATATTATTTCCATATGCACAACGGAGCCAAAACCGAGAGGAGCAACCGGAGGCTTTCAGAACAGACATTTTGCTTGAAAGTGTTTTAGGCCCCATTGCACATTTGCAAGAGCGCTTGAGCAGCCAAAATGACAGAAAACCTCCATAAATGACCCAATTTTGAAAACTAGACCCCTTAACAAATTCGTCTAGGGGTGTACTGTGTATTTTGACCCCAAGAGTTTTTAAATTAATCTAAGCAAAGCAGAAGGAAAAAATTGCAATTTTCATTTTTTGCCAATTGTGTCATTTAATTTTTTTTTCTGTACAGCACACATATGAATGAAGACCTTCACCCCAAAATAAATCCCCCTGTTTGTCCTGTGTTCATAAACATACCCATTGTCACCCTAATCTTATGCCCATATGCACAACAGGGCCCAAATCGAAAGGAGCAGCCGGTGGCTTTCAGAATAGAAATTTTGCTTGGAGGCGTTTTAGGCTCCATTGCCCACTTGTAGAGCGCTTAGAACGACAGAGAACCCCCACAAATGACCCCTTAACAAATTCATCTAGGGGTGTACTGCGTATTTTGAACCTACAGTTTTTGAATTAATTAAAGCAAAGCAGAAGGAAAAAAATTAAAATTTTCATGTTTTTGGCAATTGTGTCATTTTAAAAACCATTTATTTTTTTGTACAGCACACGTATGATTAACCCCTTAATGACGCGGCCATTTTTCGTTTTCCATTTTCGTTTTTTCCTCCCCCCTTTAAAAAAATCATAACTCCTTTATTTATCCATCCACGTCACTGTATGAGGGCTTGTTTTTTGCGGGATGAGTTGTATTTTTCAATGGTGCTATTTAAAGTACCATATAATGTACTGAAAAACTTTTAAAAAATTCTAAGTGGAGTAAAATGGAAAAAAAACGACATTTTGCCATCTTTTAGTACGTCTTGCTTCTACGGCGCACAAATGGCAACAAAAACGACATGATAACTTTATTCTATGGGTCGGTACGATTACTACGATGCCAAACTTGTTTAGGTTTTTTTTTACTATACTCCTCTTTTTTTTTTTTAAAGACATAAAATTTTTTTCAATTATTTTCTGTCGTCATTTTGTGCGCGCGATAACTTTTTTATTTTTACGTCGACGTAGTTGAGCAAGGTCACATTTTTTGCGGGATGTCCTGTAGTTTCTGATAGTACCATTTTGGAATACATATGACTTTTTGATCGCTTTTTATTGCGTTTTTTCTTGGAGACAGGGTAACTAAAAAAGTGCATTTCTGGCGTTCTTCATTTTTTGTTTCGGACGACGTTCACCGTGCGGGAAAAATTATGTGCTACTTTGATAGATCGGACTTTTACGGACGCGGCGATATCAAATACATATTTTTAATTTATTATTTAGATTTTTTAATAATAGATATGGCAAAAGGGGGGTGATTTAAACTTTTACAACTTTTTTTTTTTTTTCAATTAAAAAAAAACTTTATTGATTCTTTTTTTTACTTTACTTTGAAGTCCCCCTGGGGGACTTTAAGATGCGATGCTTTGATCGCTCCTGCAGTATGACGTAATGCTATAGCATTACGTCATACTGCTTTTTGACAGGCAGCCTATGAAGTCACCCCACGGGGACGGCTTGATAGGCAGTCTGCTAAGGCAGCCCTGGGGCCTTTCATTAGGCCCCCGGCTGCCATGATACGTGCAAGGCTCCCCCGATCTCACCGCGGGGGAGCCGCGCGGGACCCCCGAACATCGTTCGGGGGATTTAAATGCCGCTGTCAGAACTGACAGCGGCGTTTAAATGGTTAATAGCCGCGATCGGCCGCGCGGCCGCTCGCGGCTATTGCCCGCGGGTGTCAGCTGTTATAAACAGCTGATGCCCGCACTGTATGAAGAGAGGTTGCCACGCAACCTCTCTTCATACATACCCCGACGCTCCATGACGTACCAGGTACGTCATTGGTCGTTAAGGGGTTAAAGAATTGCACCCCAAAATGGAACTCCCTGTTTGTTCTGTGTTCAGAAACACACCCTTTGTGGCCCTAATCTTATGTAAGTATGCACATTGGGGCCCAAACCGAAAGGAACATTACACTTTAACTGTTTTTAACCTTTACGTGATCGCCATTATCCGTCGGATAATGGCGATCACGCAACTGGGGACTGCTCACCGCGATCATTAGTCACAGCCAAGAGCAAGGAGATTTTAAATTTCACGGGCCCTCCTTAGCTTCTGCGCTCATGTCCACCATTGTGCTGATGGGCGCTTGCGCCGAAGTTGGGTAAAGGTCCACAGATAAAGATCCCATCAGGGGACATCGCCAGAGACCTTAGATAAGTAACTTCACCCTCCTCATGGATTGGATCCATGACGGGAGGTGAAATTTTAACTTTTTTTACTTTTACGTGATTGCTGTTATCCATTGGATAGCGGTGATCACATGACCAGAGACCGCGTACCAAAGCCCCCCGTGAAATCTCTAGGCTCTTGGCTATTTTTGCTAGCCAAGAGCAGAGAGAGTTAAATTACCCGGGCAATCCGCTGCTTTTGCGCATGCATCTGCCATTTTGGCAACGGGCACATGTGCAGAAGTCGAGGTAAGGTCCATGGATAAATCCGGGGGCCTTAGGTACATAATTGCATCCTCCCTTACAGATATGATACGTGAGGGGAGATGAAATGTAAGCTTTTCAAACTTTTTACAACTTTTTAAACTTTGGATATCGCCGATTACATTGCCAGGGGGCTCCCCACGGCCCAGAAGGAAAGCTCCATGTTCTCGGTTATCTCATAGCAGTTCCTCTGTATTGATGGTAGAAGTAACTCTTTTTATTAACATCTATCCCCAAAATCGAGAAATAAGTATGCATTCTGTTTGTGTTGACCTATGGGCCAGTGAGCCTGAGAATTAAGCAAATAATTTCTAAACATTGGCATATACTTTCAGGTTGTCATCCAGATGTTGCTGAGTTTAAAATGCCACTGATGATGGCTTATCGAAGAGCAAGTAATATAAAAGATAAATTGGTACTAGAGATGAGCGAGCATACTCGTCCGAGCTTGATGCTCGTTCGAGTATTAGGGTGCTCGAGATGCTCGTTACTCGAGACGAGCACCACGCAGTACTCGTCTCGATTAAACGAGCACTGACCATTGAATTCAATGGAGCCGGCAATACAGCCGGCTCCATTGAAAGCAATGGGCTGCCGGCGATCGCGGGATGATTTGTCAGGAAGGGCTTAAATATATAAGCCCTTCCCTGCAATTCATCCAGAAATGTGTAAAAATAAAAAAAATATATACTCACCTTGTCCCGGCAGAACGATGTTAGTCCATTGAATTCAATGGAGCCGGCAATACAGCCGGCTCCATTGAAAGCAATGGGCTTCCGGCGATCGCGGGATGAATTGTCGGGAAGGGCTTAAATATATAAGCCCTTCCATGCAATTCATCCAGAAATGTGTAAAAATAAAAAATATATATATATACTCACCTTGTCCCGACAGACGGAGTTCAGCGCGGCTGGCCTGCAGTGGGTGTGAAGGGGGTGTGAGTCAGATATGCCCCTGATTGGCTCAGCGCTAAGCCAATCAGAGGCAGATCTCACTCACACCCATTCATGAATTCATGAATGGGTGAGTGAATGTTGCCTCTGATTGGCTCAGCGCAGCTCTCAGCTGAATGACAGCAGTTCTGCACCACAGTGCAGGGGACAGGAGGAGAACACGCGGCTGTGCCCCGGCAGCTGAAGGGAGGTGAGTATCAATTTTTTTTGTTTTTTAAATCACTTTTAATTCATTTCCAGGGAATGGCTTATATGTAAAGTCCTTCCCTGAAAAAGAATTCAGGTGTGCCAGCGGACCATTGTCTTCAATTGAGTCGCCGGCAGCAGCAGCGGTTCCATTGAAGAGAATGCCTGCATTTTTATTCTTTTTTACACTAAAATCTTTCTTTTTCAGGTAAGGGCTTATATTTTTAAGCCCTTCCCGAAAATTCATCCCGCGCTCGCCGGCAGCCCATTGCTTTCAATGGAGCTGGCTGTATTGCCGGCTCTATTTAATTCAATGGGCTAACATCGTTCTTCTCTGCCACAGCTGTTACAGCTGTGGCAGAGGAGAACGATCGTTATGCTGACAGTGCGGGGGGGGGGGGGTCTCACTCTTGCCAGTATTGTGGCTTAATAGTGAGACCTCGGAGCCCGAAATGCAGCCCTGCATGTTGCTCCTCGCCTGCCCTATCCATTTCTGTGTTTTTACATGACTTTGGTGATTTGCTAAGATTTTCACAAATGAAAACCTTAGCGGAGCACCAGTCATATACAAAAATGCTCGAGTCGCCCATTGACTTCAATGGGGTTCGTTACTCGAAACGAACTCTCGAGCATCACTGAAAGTTCGACTCGAGTAACGAGCACCCGAGCATTTTGGTGCTCGCTCATCTCTAATTGGTACACAATATGCGGTCTACTAGGCCAGGTCCAATTCAGTGAACATTGGCGCTTGTAAAAAATGGTTGCTTTCTCTGTTTGGGGTGTGTCTCGTGTGGCAACCTGATACGGGGAAATAAATTTACACATCCGCATACAGGGACCATTTATCATATTAAAGGCTATTATACTTGCTCTTCGGCATACGTCATCTACATAATAACTTGTCCTTGTGGTCTGATGTATGTCGGAGAAACTACCACCGAAATATGCAAACGGATTGCTAATCACAAAAGTAACATCAGAACACGCAAAACCGATTTGCTGGTTCCAAAACATTTCATCAGTTGCAGGCAATCAATAAGTCAACTTCGGTTTAGGGTGATCAATTCAGTACCCTTGAGTACTAGAGAAGGCGATAGGGAGAAGAGGCTTAAGGCCCATTTAGACACAACGATTATCGCTCAAGAGATGTATTTTGAGTGATAATCGTTGTGTCATTTACATTGCAAGATGATCACTCAAATGTTGAGTAATCACCTTGCACTTTGAAGGATGCAGAAGACAATCGAGGGGCCACTTGTTCTCTGCATCCAGCTGTTCCCCGCTGGGAGCGCCCGACTGTCATACAGCCAAGCACTCTGAGCAGAGGATGCAGAGAACAAACGGGGGGAAAATACAGGCCTGTGAGCCTGACTTCTATACTGGGAAAGATCTTTGAACAAGGTATTAAACAGCATATTTTCAAGTACTTGGATGAGAATGGAGTAATTAACCAGAGCCAGCATGGATTTGTAACAAACAAGTCATGTCAGACGAATATAATTTCCTTCTATAACAGAATCACCGACTGGGTTGATCAGGGAAATGCAATAGATGTAGTATAACTTGACTTTGGTAAAGCATTTGACAAAGTATCTTATACTCAAAGATTGCTGCACATTCAACTGGAAAAATGCTTCAAGTGTGGTACCACAAGGCTCTGTCCTGGACCCACTGTTGTTCAACATTTTTATAAATGACCTAGATGAGAGAATTTAGCAAGGCAAGGAGAGATCGCTAATGCAAGAGAAGAGAGAAAGAGAGGATTCAAAAAGCTCTAAACAAGCTTGAACAGTGGGATGCGAGTGCGACTAACAGAATGGTACTTAACAAAGAGAAATGCAAAATCCTATATCTAAGCAATAAAAATGAAAAAAGCACATACAGAATGGGAGGAATTGAGCTAAGCTTAGCACATATAAAAAAGACTTGGGTATACTAATAGATCACAGACTGAACATGAGTCAACAGTGTGATACAGCAGGAAAATAAGCAAACACAATTCTGGCATGAACGAAGAGAAGCACAGAGTCTAGATCATGTGAGCTAATTATCCCCCTCTATTCTTCCTTATTCAGACCTCATCTGGAATACTGTGTCCAGTTCTAGGCACGCTAAATTAAATAAGACATCAACAGATTCGAGCTAGTTACCAAGATGGTGAGTAGTCTGCAAACCATGTTCTATGAGGAATGTTCAGCTTGCAAATAAGAAGGCTGTGAGGAGACTTAATAGCTGACTACAAATATCTGAAGGGCTGTCACAGTGCAGAGGGATCCACCCTATTCACATTTACACAAGGAAAGACTAGAAATAATGGGATGAAATTCAAAGGGAGAAGACACAAATTAAATATTAGAAAAAACTTTCTAACAGTGAGGGTGATTAATGAGTGGAACATGTTGCCAGGAAAGGGGGTGAATCTCCTTTAACAGAAGTCTTTGTACGGAGGCTGGACAGACATCTAGTCTGTTTAGTGAATTCTGCATTGACCAGATGATCCTAGAGGTCCCTTCCAACTCTACCCTTCTATGATTCTATGAGAGTTCTTTGAGTGAATAAAGCAGTAGACCACATGCATGATCAGCATTTCATTCACTGTATAACACAATTCTCTCACTCCCCCCCCCCCGCGCTCCCCTCCGCTCCCGCTGCCCACTGTTCAAGTTTTTCTAGATCTTTTTGAATACTCTCTCTCTCTCTCTCTCTCTCTCTCTCTCTTCTCTCCCCCCCCCCCCCCCCCCCAGTGTACTGTGACTAACGAAGTGTCATTTCTATGTGTGGCTTTTATTTATGACGGCGTATAAAGAACTGGCTTGCAAGTACATTAGAGAAAAATCTTCTAAGCTGGACAGAATCCAAGAGCACTAGTATTGCTATGGAGCTTTACACATTACTTTGCTACAAAGGCTAGTGATATAAGATTAGTGGAATGAACGTTACTGTTTCTTACTGTGAGGAGAAACACACTGTTACCATACACAAAAATATAAAAAGGCGACTGGCAGGAAAAAGAGAGCAAAAATATAATCAGATCAGTTAGTAGCTTAAAAAGGGGTTGTCCCGCGGCAGCAAGTGGGTCTATACACTTCTGTATGGCCATATTAATGCACTTTGTAATGTACATTACATTAGAAGTTATAAGAAGTTTTTCACTTACCTGCTCCGTTGCTAGCGTCCTCGTTTCCATGGAGCCGACTAATTTTCGCCGTCTAATGGCCAAATTAGCCGCGCTTGCGCAGTCCGGGTCTTCTTCTTTCCTCAATGGGGCTCCGTGTAGCTCCGTGTAGCTCCGCCCCGTCACGTGCCGATTCCAGCCAATCAGGAGGCTGGAATCGGCAATGGACCGCACAGAAGCCCTGCGGTCCACCGAGGGTGAAGATCCCGGCGGCCATCTTCAGCAGGTAAGTAAGAAGTCACCGGAGCGCGGGGATTCAGGTAAGCACTCTCCGGTGTTCTTTTTTAACCCCTGCATCGGGGTTGTCTCGCGCCGAACGGGGGGGGGGGGGGGGGTTTGAAAAAAAAAAAACCCGTTTCGGCGCGGGACAACCCCTTTAAGTCAATACCGCTGTCCATGATTTGAATGAGATAAATGAAATGCCCTGCCCACTGTGACAGACTGAACAGGCTGGTAAACACTTAAGACTGGACTAATGGGTACATGAAAGATCTCCAGTCATACACATATAACTATCATACCATACACACAGTCTCAAGCATACGTTGACTGCATTGAATTTGCATAAATTTGCATGAATTGATTACATTAAGACTAAACATTAATTGTGCATGAAAAATATGAACTGACTTTAAGCATGAAAAATTACTTTTAGAGAGAGAGCATGAGCAAATAAACTTTTAACTTTCAATACGCCTTTACTTTATTTTACTTTACTTCTTGCAGCACATGGTTAAACATTTTTAACCTTACATAACTTTTCAACATGAAAAAGAATATTACTTTTCAGTCTCTTGCGTTATTAAAAAAGCAAGAAAAACCAACTGTCTCTTACATAAAGAGTTCTATGGAAACTGGAAGTCGTTCTGTGGTAGCAGCATACTCCCATTTTCTGCCCAGCATTGCTCTCGGCTTTTCACATCAGCCGCAGCTGCTGCAGCACCGTCTTCCACCAGTGACCCCTCATTGTCCTCCATCCTTGTGGAGCTGGTAGATGCAGTGACCATGCTGAGGGGACACAGCGGGTTTCCTTAGCGGTGTCTGTGGGAGTAAACGAGATGGAGTCTCATTCCCCCATAAAAAGGAAGCTGAAGTTGGCGTCCCCATTCATAAGCATGAATGGACACAGTAGTTTTGGGATGTACTCCCGGATGACTCCATTGCCCCGGTGAATCAGGATCCATACCGGGTGTGATGCTTAGGCAGTCACTCCATTTCTCCTGAAGAAATGCTGTATCAGAGGAGGCCTTGAAGAGCCTTCCACATCCTCTGGCATTGGGAAGGTGGGCAGCCTAGTGATCTGTGGGTCCTCCTCCCAGTACATTGGCAGCTTCTGAGGAGCCGCTCCACAGCAGCCACAGGAACTCGGTGCAGCCTACTTGTTCTACCAGTGGGATTCTTTTTGTTGATTGCCTGGCCCAAAATGCTCTGAGCCCAGGAGTCTGCAGCGGCAGTAAGTTCCTCCCACTTTGGGCACCAGCAAGTCCAATCAGTAGGGGTATCCCCCCCCCCCCTACTCTGCGCCAAGCCAGGGTGTTGTCTTTTTGGTGCCAAGCAACTTTGGGGGGAGCTACTTGGCAGGAGTGAGTCGTAGAGAAGAGCATTAACATGAAATGGGCATCATCTTGGGTGGCCCCATTGGAACTTAAGTGGCGGTCCATTGATCTTGATTTGATGCAGCAGATTAGATCCTGTGCCAAGTGACACCAGAAAAAGCTACAGGCTGCAACACCCTAGAGGGATGACCCTGGCCACCTGGCTAATGTAAAGAGCTGGGAGGGGTAAGTGCTTGCTTGTCATGGCGGCACTTACCAGGCTCTGGTCCCAGAGGGATGACACGCAGCCAAGGCCAGAGGAGGATCGTAAGCCAGCTACGACACCCCTATGATAGGGAATGCCAATAAACAGGTTGATGTGGGTAGTAGTACTTATCACTCATGATGCCACCGTTCCCACACACCGATATGTTACATGGCGGAGGAAAGAACACAGAGACTTGTGTATAGTACCTCAGGTCCCCAGGAACGATTAGGGTCCAGTATAATTTTTACTGAATGAATAAAACTTTTACAACAGCCAATGCAGGTACAATTCACTTTAAAACGTCAGCAGGCTGTAGCTCAGAGGTAGGGAGGATACACAGGATGAATGCGGTCCTACAGTCCACGTTATCTGTATGTCACAGGTCCTGGATTGGGAGCACTACAGAGGAGGAAGGGGGGTAAGGGTCACTCCACAGACTATCTGGCAGACAACTATTGACAGAAAGGCTTAAACAATAAACACCATGCATGGAAGGTGCGTGGGTTTGATTCAGTAAAGTAACTCTGTGCGGTGGTCCTAACTATGGAAAGCAGCACAGGAAAAGCCTGTAGTGTGAATTGGTACCTGTTCAGATCTTTTGGTAAGGCTCTCTCTCTTTCTGATGGTGGGACTCACTCCATTCACATCCACTCTCCGAACACTACGGGATATCGCTCCTCCTCTTCCATCGTCACCTACATAGAAGCTGAAGGTGCTTTCATGCGGCTCTGTCAGCACTCTCTTTGGTCACTGAACAAGATGGCACTCACATGTTTAAGATAGACCTCTTCTTCCTGCTCTCTAACACTCACGTTTATAACCGCACTTGCACCACATGACATTACAGACTGATACACTTACATGCCGGCAATTATTTTATTACTGTTAACCTCTAGAGTGCCACAGCTGTGCAACACACACTGAATATGACAGGACAAGCTTTGCACAGTGCATCTACATAGAACAAAACATGTATGACATTTATGGAGGGGACCAGGATAGTGTTCTGGGAGCACTACACCAGATGCAAACTGTAACGTCAGTGTGCTACCGGACGCCTCCTCCCCTGCTCTCGTGGAACCTAAGAGAAGACGTCAGGGGAGGGGGGAGGAGGATCCCCGTTGCACACTGACATCACAGTGTGCGCCGGGATCACTGCCACTAGCAGCGCTGCTGAATGAATGCCGGCAGGGGTGCTGCGGACCCTGCCGGTATTCACTAACGTGTTAAGCGGACAGTGGCAGCATGTGCCAGCAGGAAGGTCTCTGCATGCCGCCTTTAACACACGTGCCATAGGTTCGCCACCACTGCTGTATAGTCATCTCACAATGCTTCATGGACAAAAACCATGTCCTGAAAATGTGAGTAAAAGATATGAAAAAAGAGGGTGGAGCAAGACCCAGTGAGAGTGGTGAAATAGGTCTGGAGTATGAAGTGTTCCAAATGATGGAGGTGCTGCCAACCAGAAGATGCTCCACCAAGGTGGGCGTCAGTATAGCGAAAAGATTGTGGAAAAATACTGGTGTGAAGGCGCAACACTCTATGCTACTAGAAGATTAAGGTCCAATATGTGATAGTGGAAGCACTTCTTTTTTATTGTTTAACAAAATAAAAAAACAGCAAGTGAAAACACGTTTCGGGGACGAGCCCCTTCATCAGTTCGGCTGGATTAGACACTGAGTGGTATGTACAAATAAATAGTGGAGGAGTGATTAAAAAGAAAGGGAAGAGAAAAAGAAAAAGAAAGGGAAGAGGACCTTAATCATTTAGTAACATAGAGTGTTGCGCCTTCACACCAGTATTTCCTGAAAATGACAATAATCACATGCAGAGGTCAATTGAGATAGAAGCTGAAAACCTCTGTGGTCAGTCAGTGGAGTTTAAGATAAGTTTATAAACCCCAAGATATAAGTTCCAGAACATATGACTAGTGTGTGACAATTTACGGCATCGTAACCAGTAAGATTGTAGTATGTAACTTCCTATGAATGCTAAAACATTCTAAAATCTTTTACTTTTTATGAACAGAAACGCAGGTCTACCAAGGTATGAATATATGGTAAGGATATCTGTATATATCCATGAATCTTGGATTTGTATTGCTCTTTTACTAACTCTAAATATGGAATGCTTGTAATTCCATTGACAAGAAATGCCAACAGGAGTAACAGCAAAATAATGGGGAATGCAGAGAGAATAACTTAGTGTATTGATATGCTTTGGTATAAATAGAAGTATCCTTATGTTTGCCTCCAGAATTGTAGGGGTGGAAAACTGTCAAGTATCATATTAAGTCCTATAGAATGAAATGAGCCTTATACCAACATAGAACATTAACCCCTTAGTGACGGAGCTATTTTGTTTTTTCCTATTTTCGTTTTATTCTCCCCCTTTTTAAAAAAAAAAATAGTAACTCCTTTATTTATCCATCGACGTCAGAGTATGAGGGCTTGTTTTTTGCAGGACAAGCTGTATTTTTCAATTGTACTATTTAATGTACCATGTAATGTACTGAAAAACTTTAAAAAAATTCTAAGTGGAGAGAAATGGAAAAAAAAATCTAATTTAGCCATCTTTCGGTGCGTCTTGTTTCTACGGTGCACAAACTCCAACAAAAATTAAATGATAACTCTATTCCATGGGTCAGTATGATTACTACAATACCAAAATTATATATATATATATATTTTTTTTTTCTATACTACCTGTATTTTGCTTTCAAAGATATATATATATATATATATATATATATATATATATATATATATATATATATATATATATATATATATATATATATATATATATATATATATATATATATATATATATTTATTATTTCCTGCTACTATCTTCTGCACGTAATAGCTTTTTTATTTTTCCGTTGACATGGTTGTGCGAGGGCTCATGTTTTGCAGGATGCCCTGTAGCTTGCGTTGGTGCCATATTGGAGTACATACAACTTTTTTATCGCTTTTTATTGCATTTTTTTCTTGGAGATAGGATGACAAAAAAAAGCACATTTCTGTCGTTATTTATTTTATTCTGACAATGTTCATTGCGTCCAGTAAATAATGGGTTACTTTGATAATTCAGCATTCTACGGAGACAACGATACCAAATATGTATTTTTGTTTTATTATTTAGATTCTTTTATTATTAGTATGGCGAAAGGTTTTTAAAACATGTATTACTTTCTTTTTTAATAATTAGTAAAACTTTATTGATCTTATTTTTTCTTTTTTTTTTAATTCCCAGAGGGGACAAGAACTTGCGATGATTTGTTCACTACTGCAGTATGATGTAATGCTACAGCATTACATCATACTGCAATCTGACAGGCAGTCTATCAAGCCACCCCATGCCTATCAAGCCCATGGAGATAGCTTGATAGGCATTCTGCCATGAAGGCCCTTGGGCCTTTCTGAAGGCCTCCAGCTGCCATGACACGCACATGGCTCCCTGCGATCTCATCACGGGGGGCCGTACAGTATCCCAAACATTGCTTGGGAGATTTACATGCCACTGTCAGAATTGACAGTGGCATTTAAAGGGTTAACAGCTCCACGGCTCATTGGAGCTGTTGACGCCGGGTTTCAGCTGTAAGAAACAGCCAGCACCCGAAATGTATGAAGGGAGGTCGCCCCTGCAATCTCCCTTCATATACGTTCTGCAGCTGCAGGACGTAGAAACACTATAGGGCTGTCACTAAGGGGTTAATACTCATTTAGTATAATAGATAAGGAATGGCAGAAAGCTGGTATTTTCTAATTAATACCTGAATTTACTTTAAAAATTTCATATGAAAATTTTTGTTTGACATGTAATAAATATTTTTGGCATGGCTCTCTAAAACATCGTTAGTAAGGATGAGCGAGTATACTCGCTAAGGCACTACTCGTTCGAGTAATGTGCCTTAAACGAGTATCTCCCTGCTCGTCCCTGAAGATTCGGGAGCCGCCGCAGCTGACAGGTGAGTCGCGGCGGGAAGCAGGGAAGAGCGGGCGGGAGAGAGGGTGAGAGAGATCTCCCCTCCGTTCCTCCCTGCTCTCCCCCGCAGCTCCCCGCCCCACGGCGGCCCCCAAATCTTTAAGGACAAGCAGGGAGATACTCGTCTAAGGCACATTACTCGAGCGAGTAGTGCCTTAGCGAGTATACTCGCTCATCCTTAATCATTAGTTATGAATAACTTAATTATTCCATGCAGTGAACTGTATCAAACAAAGGGCCCATTATACTTTAGCTATAGGGCCAAACTGAACATACATAACATGGATTGGCTTGAAATGGTGTCAATGCCTTAAAATCTGCCCATTCTTTTGCTAAACTTTAAGTTTCATGTACAGAAAATGTTAAAAGGGGAGCCTTTTGTATATGAATGCTGCTGCAGTTACCGGTTATGGTTCTGTGAGATACACAACACTCTGTAGAGATTTGTGGTATTGTAATGATAGCAGGAGCTGCAGTCGTGGATCTTCCCCGCTTGTCCATTGCTTACTTGGTGGTGAAGGGTGGACACTGATGTCAGGAAAGATTGGTCTCATTGACAGTGTTGCAAGAATCGAGTTGAAAAATCTCTCTTGTTATTAAGGTGATTTCTTTATTCCGAGTGTTTAAAGTATCCACTTTCTGAGCCAAGACTGAGCTCTTTGTTATTTTAATATTTTTCTCACCTGTATGGGTGGTATGCATCTTCCTCAACCTCATGTCCTCTACTAAAGGCCTGGGAGTTTGAGGGCTCTGTGCAGAATCTTGGCTGTTCCTACTATTACACTCTTCTGGATAGTGGGCTGCGATGCTGTTCCTGTGATTTGTTGGAGCCATTCCCCAGCTTCAGAGTTACAGCCCCCAGTGCTCCTATCAACACTGGTATTCTTTGGTCTTCACTTTCTGCATCCTCTTTAGTTCTTCTTTCAGGCCTGGCACTTCTCCATATTCTCATACTCCTTATTCCTGATGTTGCTGTTGCTTACTACTTCTACATCTGTCACCACCGCTGTCTTCTGGTCCTTATAAGTCACCCCAATGTCTGGTTGGTTGGCCAGTGCCCGTTTGTCTGTCTGTATCTGGAAATACCCCAGAATCTTAGCCCTGAGATTCTCTACAACTTTCTGTGGAGTCTCCCATCTGGATTTGCTGCACATGCAGCTCTTTATTATACGTTTCATGTTAAGTATTCAATGTTATATTTATATATATATATATATACATATATATATATATATTTTTTTTTTTATTATTTATTATTTTTTTTATTTAGTATTTCTACAGTATACAGTAATTGTTACCATACAGTGCGGCATGGGGTCCCGCGGTCGGCGCGCGTCGCTCCGGCGTCGGCTCCAGCAGCCTGGAGCCCTGTGTCGAGGTCATCCCAGCAGCTTGGGTTGGCCAGTGGGCGGCGGCGTGGGCGTGCCCGCCCGTAGGGTGCCGCCCGCACTCCTCTGTGCTTCTTATGCAGCAGTGGGTGGAGTTGCCTCCTCCCACTCTCCGCCCCTGGGCGGAACCTTGTGGTTAAAAGACTGGCAGTGAACTGAGCTCATTGCCAGTTATTGGTTCTGCATGCACCTAGCCAGTCAGTCTGCGGTTCTCCTCAGTCAGTCCCTAGTTGTCGGTCAGCTCCCTCTGGTCCCCTGTTACTCAGTCTGTTTTAGTTGGTTCTGTTTGCCTCTAATCTAGTCTGGCCCAGTCAGCACTAGTTGCTATCCAGCACCCTGCCAGTTTGCCTGTGAGTTCCATCTCCAGCCTTGTCAGTTTTGTTGGTCTGATTCATCTGCCTCCTCTGTCGGCACTCGGTTCCCCCCATTAGGTAGGTTCCTGCTTGTCAGTCGCCAGGTCCTTAGCCAGGGCAGGGACCGCCGTCCAGTTGTCCGCCTGGGGTTAGCCAGGGCCGAGGCAAGTAGGCAGGGACAGTGGGGGTGCGGGAGATCAGGGCACCCCACCTGGCGCTCTGGGGGGCAGAGTGCCGTAACATAATAACTGGCCCTTAAAATACTGTTTTTCTTTTCATGGCGGCGATCAGCGCCCTCGCAAACCAGCTGCAAGACCTGGTGGCGGTGATCCGGGATTTGTCAGCTCGCATGGTGGCCCAGGAGCAGTGGGCATTGTCGCAGGAGCAGAATGCCGTTACCAGTCCCGAACCCAAGTGCCCTCTTCCCGAGGTGTTCTCTGGGGAGAGGAACAAGTTTTTTGTTTTTCAACAGGCGTGTCGCCTGTTTTTTCGGATGCGTCCCCGCTCTTCCGGCTCGGAGGTCCAGAGGGTCGGGCTCATAATGTCCCTGCTGCGGGGCTCTGCCCAGACTTGGGCCTTTTCCATTCCCGAGGGTTCCCCCTCCCTGCATTCGGTGGACTCCTTTTTTCAGGAACTTGGGGGCATCTTCGATGAACCGGACAGAGTGGGGTTGGCGGTTTCTCGGTTGCTGGCGCTGCATCAGGGGTCGCTTTGTGTGGAGGATTATTGCTCCAATTTCAGACGCTATGCGGGTGATACTGCATGGAACGATAGTGCCCTGAAAGACGTTTTTATGCAAGGTCTCTCAGACGCGGTCAAAGAACTGTTGATCTCCCATCCCGTTCCCGGGTCCTTAAAGGAGGCTATGGAGTTAGCAGTGAAGGCAGATAGGAGGCTCAGGGCTGGGAAGCAAGATAGACCGACCCATAGAGTCAGGGAGGTCATTTGTCCTGTTCCCTCCCCGTCCGTACCAGTCTCTGTTCCCGAACCTATGGAACTGGACCCGCTGGACCCCAAGGAGCGACGCCGGATTCGGTTATTACATAATCTCTGTCTCTACTGCGGGAAAGCTGGACATCGGGTGATAACTTGCCCCTGGAGGCCTCAGCGTCCACAGTCTGAATCGGCAGAAAGACTTCCAGTCCTAGGCGACTGCAGGGAGGGTCGCCTAGGACCTCAGGTACATCCTAGACTTCTGATACCCTGCCAGGTTAGATTCCGGAACTTCTCCCGCCTAGGGCAGGCGTTTATTGATTCCGGAGCAGCTGCTAACCTGATAAGCATGCGTCTCGTTGAGCCCCTGAGGGCTGAATTTGTGGCGCTGAAGACGCCAATTCATTTTGCTAGCATTGATGCTACTCCTCTTGCTTCGGGCTTGGTTCGATGGAGGACCCCAGTGTTACAACTCATGGTGGGGGGTCGCCATTCGGAAGGTCTATCATTCCTGGTGATGGAGAAAATGTCGGTAGACATGGTACTGGGGATGCCATGGCTGGCGTTGCACAACCCCCAATTTGATTGGGCCACTGGGGAGCTAACCCAGTGGGGGCCGTCCTGCCATAGCCATCGCGCTCCCCCTCCCCCCTGCTCAGTCGAACAGAAGGGGTACCGGTCCTCTGGAAATCGCAGAAGGAGGGGTCGCACGGGGTGCCATAAGTCTTTGTCGAAACCTGTTGTCTCTTCGGTGATGCCCACCTCCGGTCCCCCGCCGCCCACCCTGGTCTGTGATGAAGTTGAACACAAGGCCCAGGAGGTCCTGGATTCTTGCCGGGGTCCAGGAACCGTACAATATTTGGGGGCCCGGAAGAGTTTTTTGGAGTATGATAGCTCAGATGACAGTGATTTTAAAGTTAGAGATGCCTCAGATTTTGAAGGCAGCGTCATTGGTAGCGAGGATGGGTCAAAAGACAGTGGCGAATGGTTGGACATTGACTCGGAAGATGACCTGAAACATGACGATATGTCAACGGTTGGCCCTGAAGGAAATGGGGCAGCCACAGACTACCGTAGTCATGGGCCTGAGGATCAGTCCATGGTGTCCGCTCAGGAGGGTCACATTCTCGGGTTGGTACAGCGTTTTCACAGCCTTTGCCTGGATAAGCCTGGTCGAGTTTCCGGGGGCCCGGAGGTCCCCCGTCAGAGGGGGGGTAATGTTACCATACAGTGCGGCATGGGGTCCCGCGGTCGGCGCGCGTCGCTCCGGCGTCGGCTCCAGCAGCCTGGAGCCCTGTGTTGAGGTCATCCCAGCAGCTTGGGTTGGCCAGTGGGCGGCGGCGTGGGCGTGCCCGCCCGTAGGGTGCCGCCCGCACTCCTCTGTGCTTCTTATACAGCAGTGGGTGGAGTTGCCTCCTCCCACTCTCCGCCCCTGGGCGGAACCTTGTGGTTAAAAGACTGGCAGTGAACTGAGCTCATTGCCAGTTATTGGTTCTGCATGCACCTAGCCAGTCAGTCTGCGGTTCTCCTCAGTCAGTCCCTAGTTGTCGGTCAGCTCCCTCTGGTCCCCTGTTACTCAGTCTGTTTTAGTTGGTTCTGTTTGCCTCTAATCTAGTCTGGCCCAGTCAGCACTAGTTGCTATCCAGCACCCTGCCAGTTTGCCTGTGAGTTCCATCTCCAGCCTTGTCAGTTTTGTTGGTCTGATTCATCTGCCTCCTCTGTCGGCACTCGGTTCCCCCCATTAGGTAGGTTCCTGCTTGTCAGTCGCCAGGTCCTTAGCCAGGGCAGGGACCGCCGTCCAGTTGTCCGCCTGGGGTTAGCCAGGGCCGAGGCAAGTAGGCAGGGACAGTGGGGGTGCGGGAGATCAGGGCACCCCACCTGGCGCTCTGGGGGGCAGAGTGCCGTAACAGTAATATAAAACTCTATGGTCATTCTGTAGGTGTTATTGTATCTTGACGCCACCAGGAAGCTAGGGGTGTGACAGCCCTGCAATGGAGAAATGCCCCTGTCACAACCCTAGCTCCCGATTTGCTGTCAGTACCTTTCCTGTGCGCCCTCCTTCCTCAATGTCCCCCCTTCTACTGTGACTACTCCTATGTGCTGTCTATTCCCCATTTTGCTGTGCCCCTGTGTACCACTATGCCCCCGGTTCGCTGTGGGTACCCCTCATCCTCTGGTGCCGGGTCCGGAGGCAGTCTTCCAGGCGCTTTGCTGCTCCACAAGGTTGGTCCCTTCTCTGCCTCAGTTTGGTGCTTCCCCGGGAGTCCGGCAGGTGTGGAGGTCTGGATATGCTCACTGTAACCCCTCTGTTGCATGCTGGCCGCAGCACCGTAGGGTCTGTTTGTCATCGCCGGCCGTCGGCAGCTGCTGCAGGGAAGTTAGCCATGACAGCAGAGACATGCTTGTGTCAGACGAGAGGTCCCGGGATGCGGCGGCCGCCCAGGGGGGGACGTTGGGGAATGACTGCATGCTCGTCCTGTGCTCCGTCGCAGATGTGTGGACACCTGGACAGCCTGCTCGGGGGACATGAGTTCTGCAGCGAGTGTAGCCTGTGCTGAAGGGTTAGGGGTCATTTTTGCAGTTAGGCTTACATTATTACCTCTAAATGCTTTCATGTTACAGGTGTATCATGGAAACATGTAGAGCTAATAATGTAAGCCTAACAGCAGCCCTTCCCTGCATTTAAGGGCTGTCACACCTCTAGCTTCCGGTGGCGTCAAGATACAAGAATACCCAATCTATATTAGTTGTAGTAATTTTTAAATGTTGACTTTTATTCATTATGTTGTTACTATTAATCAACAGTTTTCAGCTTTTGTGTAGGATTTGTATTGAATTAAAGTCACATTATAAAATCGTGTTCTTATTGTCACACAAACAGCGTTTCCCCAAAGAGTGGCCATCTACCTCACACCTGGGTTGAGTCAGCCAATGAAGGAGCAACTCTTTTAGATGGTCATCCTGGCAAACATAGAGGATGCCCTTTGTGATATCCACATACCTTAATAGAATATATGGATTAGGGTTGTCTTCATGGAACAGCCATCTTTTCCCTTTCACTATGCGGATTTTGGAGCAGAGTTTCATGTAGATTTGCCATGTATTTCATCCCTGCATTTGTAGAGCAAAAACAGTGTGGTATCGTGTTAGGCATATAGAATTTTTCTGGTTGGCCAATAAAGGTATCATTTCTATAATATGCTTGTCTTTTTTATACAAAAGTATTTAACATTAATGAGATCCCTTCATATGAGCAGATAAAATTCACTTCCATTGAATATGCATGGACAGCCTGGAGCTTTGAGACTGCTGCACGATCTGCGTGCCAACATTCGAGGGTAACAGCACTGGTACCGGCAGGCGGGTAAGTGTAGAACCTGGGGATTATTATCTAAGCTCATAACTAGATTCTAGTGCATGGATCAACCAGACTTTACTGTGCATTTCACCATAGCTACAAAAATAAACTTCCTTCATAGTAACTTGGAGTCATTAAATGAACTTGTTCACAATACGCCAAAGCTTTATGATTGACACATGTATCAGAAAACTCTCCTGGCATGTTTTGAACAAAACGTCCCAACTAGGGATGAGCGAGTATACTCGCTAAAGCACTACTCACTCGAGTAATGTGCTTTAGACGAGTATCTCCCTGCTCGTCCCTGAAGATTCGGGAGCCGCCGCAGCTGACAGGGGGAGAGCGGGGAGGAACGGAGGGGAGATCTCTCTCTCCCTCTCTCCCGCCCACTCTCACCTGCTCCCTCACCTGTCAGCTGCGGCGGCTCCCGAATCTTCAGGGACGAGCAGGGAGATACTCGTCTAAAGCACATTACTCGAGTGAGTAGTGCTTTAGCGAGTATACTCACTCATTCCTAGTCCCAGCCTTTACCACTGAATCTCTCCTCTTAAAGGAGTTTTCCATGAAAATACTATTGATGACTTATCCTCAGAATAGGTCAACAATAGTTGATTGCCTGGGGTCCTTTGCTAGGGACCCAGACTGATCAGATGAGCGGGCGCATGCTGTCAGTGCAGCAAATACACAGAGATTGGAGCTGAAGCAGCGGAAGTCTCCGCGCCGACCTCTGTGTAGTGGCCAGCTCTTGTATTCTGAGGATAGGTCATCAATACTATTTTTCACGGAAACCCCTTTAATTTTTTTTGACAATTCTACCAGCATATTTCTAACATGCATTTAAATGTCACAGTCAACAAAGACTTGGAACCCTTTTTACACAGAACAATTATCATTCAGATAGGTAGATCACAATAATCATTCAGTGTAGATGCTACCAGCAACTGAACACCAAACAAAAATTCAGTGGCTTATCGTTCATCATTCTGTTTGTGCAAGCATAAAAATTAAATCACTGTTTACTGTGAATGGAGACGGATGATAGGAACGATTTTCGGCCTACTCCATCTCCATTCACTAAGCTATCCCTGCTCTTGTGTGAAAGCACAGGAGCTACTATCATTAGGGCGACTATTGGGTACTGTGCAAAAGGACCCTTAACCAGTCCAGGTGTTTAATGTGTTTATCTTAAACACACCTGATGTAACCAAACACTTTATTAGTTGTATCAGGTGTGTTAGAGACAACACTTGATTTGCAAATGTGTGTTCTTGTGAGGGATTCTGTTCAAGAGGTTGAATATTTCTTGGATTGCAGTGGTCATTAAAAGTGGCATTTTGAATTTGGAGAAACTTGTTAGTTTAAATTGTTCCTGTTTAACTGCTTTTAGCAAACACTTGGAAGTTTGTAAATTTCGCAAATAAATCTAATTTGCAATGGGGTTAAATAATTTACCTTGGGTAAATGGGCCATTTGGCCTATGCAGAAAATACTATGAAATGTTATCTGAACATAGCTCAGGCTCTACAGCATTATTCACGTTATATATTGGAATATTATTTTTCTAGCTGTTTCTTTATGAAAATGAATGTTCAGATTTTATTTTGTATCTTTTTTGTTTTACAGTTTTTAACAATGGAACAAGAAATACTTGAAAACCTGTGTTATCTCAGCTTTGACATATACAGTTCTCCAGATCTAAGAGCCTTATCTCCTAGCCCAACCCACCCAAGTGCCATCCAGTACTCCAGCTTTGTGCTGTCCATAGTCACTTCAATCATCGGACTTCTTGCCAACATTGTTGTCATCTTCGTCACTGGATTCTTAATGAAGAAGAACAAATATAAAATCTGGTTCCTGAACTTGGCTCTAGCAGATTTCACTTTTCTTTTGTTTTTACCGCTTTATGCCGCGTCTGTATTAAGAGGATGGTCATATGGATCCGTCATGTGCAAAATCTACCATTTTCTTACCTTTATTAATATGTACTGCAGTATTTACATCCTCACAGCGCTAAATATTGATCGCGCCTTGTCTGTAGCTAAACCAGTATGGCACCTGAGGTTTCATTCACGGAGATTCTGCTGGTGTATGTGTGCAGTCATCTGGGCATCATCCATCCTATGTAGTATTCCAGTCATTGTCTACAGTGATGTACGTGAAGGAAATATATGCAGTCTCTCTATCTATGCCCCCTCCGTGCTTGCAAACCGTTTTAGTTTTGGTCGAGAAGATGTAGAAAATGATCTGCCAATCGATTTGATACCACGAGAAATATGTAAAAATGCCTCAGTCTTCGACTCAAATCAACAGATTGTAACAGAGTGGAGGGAAGCCATTTTTACAGCAGTGCGTCTTGTAGTTCCACTTGCAGTTGTTGGTTACGGTATCCCGCTGTGTGTTATCCTGTTCTCCAATATCATCATTGCTCTTAATGTGAAGAATTCTAAGATGGTGGCAACATCCAGACTGTACCGGGTGGTGATTGTCACAATTATGAGCTTCTTCTGTAGTAAGACGCCATATGTTTTAGCATTTATCAGTCACTTGGTGTCTGTTTACACTATAAAGTTTACTTTGACTTATAAACTTTCTATCGTTCTGCCGCTATTGTTCAGCATTGCTGCTACTAACAGTCTCCTAAATCCACTGGTGTATGTTCTAGTAGGGAAGGAAGTGAGGAGAGAAATTATTACATTTTATAGGAAGAAATATACTTAAGTAGAGAGCAAAAAAAGAGAGAGGCGGGAGGAAGAAGAGAGAGATTTCTAGCCTCAACCTGCTGATGATATGATTATTTTAGCAGATTTTGCTATGGCTCCTTCAATAAGTAATAGGATATAATTTAATAAGTACATCATTCCCTAACTGAATTTATAGTCCTTATTCATCTTTTAGCTACTCTGTTGTATTTCATTCCATTGGCCACCATTTCAGGGCATATAGCAAGATATACAGAAGTCACAGGAGATTCTCCTGTCTGTATCCTATATAAGCTTGTAGTAGGTCCTTTCCTCAGGCATGACAATCAGAAATAGATAGGGGAAAACATAATGTAGCTTCCAGTTAAAGGGGTTCTCTTTACTGTAGGATCATACAATTTGTTTGAAATTTGCACTAAGAACCTCACATGTATTAGTAAATATAGCAATAAAAGAAATATTACATGACTGTGCATGTCTTAGTGCCTCAAGCTGCTGTTGTACTTTTATGTTTGCTTTTGCATTGTAATCACAGCAGGTTTGCACCTGACATTAACCCTTTGCAATCCAATTTTGGATTCAGGATTTCCTAGGGGGCTTTTTCTTTCTGCCATTATACAACAGCCCCATCTGCTGGCTAGAGCCAGTACTGCGGTATGTGACATGCTAGAGAGCCCCCCCCCCCCCCCCCACAACAGAGCGGCCAGTAATTTACAGTAAGAATACCCTGCTGGACGTCTTCTGACATTGGAGCTGTACAGCCTTCAATCAGAATGTCTTTGGACATCAGACAGTGGATTGGAAAGGGTTAATTTCACTTTGTTCGGTCTCCAACTGACTTGCCACGTGTCCACATAACGACCTGTCCGTGGGGTGCCCAATATACAGACAGCCTGCACATTGACCTGCATTTGCATATCGTAATTCTTGTCCATGATATGAATAAGACATGCAATGAAAACCATCAGTGTGCATTGCCCCATAGGCTAAAGTTAGTCAATGTACAGTCCATGAATTAACAGAGACAGTACACGGGCCCAAATACACTAGTGAGCACCCAGCCTTAGGAGGAGATGGCTTTTACATACAGCACCTTGTACATAGAAGCCACTGTGGCAATCAGCTAATCATCACGGGTCCAGCTCCTGGTACCCTGGCAAACAGCTGATTTTCCTAAGTGAAGCTTCTGCCAATCAGATATTTCCCTGTGATATGTAGTATTACATCACAGCCATTCAGATATCATACATGTAATATATTGACAGTTGAGTTTGCCAGAGCAAAAGTGATTGATTTGTAACGCTCAGCTCTGGCTCATAGAAAGGGACTTTAAAGTGGTTCTCTATGACTTCCACCTGCCTTAAAGGAGATGTCCCGCGCCGAAACGGGTTTTTTTTTTTTTAAACCCCCCCCCCGTTCGGCGCGAGACAACCCCGATGCAGGGGTTAAAAAAACCACCCGCACAGCGCTTACCTGAATCCCGGCGCTCCGGTGACTTCTCTACTCACCGCTGAAGATGGCCTCTTCCTCCGTGGACCGCAGCTCTTCTGTGCGGTCCACTGCCGATTCCAGCCTCCTGATTGGCTGGAATCGGCACGTGACGGGGCGGAGCTACACGGAGCTACACGGAGCCCCATAGAGAACAGCAGAAGACCCGGACTGCGCAAGCGCGGCTAATTTGGCCATCGGAGGCCAAAAATTAGTCGGCACCATGGAGACCAGGACGCTAGCAACGGAGCAGGTAAGTAAAAAACTTTTTATAACTTCTGTATGGCTCATAATTAATGCACAATGTACATTACAAAGTGCATTATTATGGCCATACAGAAGTGTATAACCCCACTTGCTGCCTCGGGACATCTCCTTTAAGATGACACGGTCATACCAAGTACCTGCTGTCACCTGCAGAACGAACTAAAGTCATGCAGATTTATAAAGCTGCTAAAAACAAAACATTCCCTCTATGTGTGACTGCCTGCACTGGGCTTTGTATGATTTATCAAGTCAGAAAAAAGCTCCCCTCTAGAAATAAGTAAGATTCAGACCTCCAATCTGATGGTAGTATAGGTGATGAATATCTGAACTCTGTGGGACATGAGGATCCTGCCAATCACTAGAATGGGGATCTAGCGTCATGCACTCAGATGTTTTTCATTTGCTTCATAAATATTGAATGGAGCAGCAGAGCCAGGTCATGCAGTGAGGAACATTCCCCATTCTAGTGGTTGTTGGGGATTCCCAAGTAATCAAGCATTTATCACCTAAAAATTGTATATATGCTAAATGTCCATTGTGGATTAAATCCTTGAAGTTGTTTAATCAGCAATATATCCAATGAAACATTTGTAGCTTTTGTAAACTTTTAGGCTGGGCTTTGATTAGATACTTGTAGCATCTTTCTATGGTGTTTCTCCAGAAGTCCAGTTTTCTCCCTGAGTAGTGTATAGAAGACAAGATAACAGCAGGCTCCTCCGACCAGTTCAAAGAGATGTGAGAATCCGATGTACAGTCTGCAGAGGGAAATGTAGTGATAAATGCAGGATACAAGTAACACAATGGTCAGATATAGTGTTATACCTCATGTATACACACAGCAGATTATTTTGCAAAGTCTTCCCTTCTTATCTGTAGTTAAACCAATATGACACCTGAAGTTTTGTGCCCTCATCTGCGTATAACTGTATCTATGTAGCATTACAGCGATGAAGTTGGAGAAGATGAAAGGAAACAATGCATTTGGTCCTTAAGTGACCATCTTTGGACTACATTTTAGAAAAGGTAACTCCACTGTCTGATTCCTTCCCACATGAATTATGTAGAATGATCTCTGACAATTTAGAAATGTCTGAAAGAATGAAGTATCTTGCTTTGTGGAGATTAGGGCGTCTTTTGGCATTGCATCTGGTAGTTCCACTTGCAGTGGTTGGATGTGATATCCCACTGTGTGAAATCCTATTCACCAATGTCATCATCGCTCTTCATGTGAAGAGTTCTAAGACTCTACTGAGTGGTGATTGTTACAGTTATGAGCTTTTTCTGTATCAGGACAACATATGTCTGTGTATGTATCACTTTATTGCTATCTATGCACACTATACAGATCACTTTTATATAGAAGCTTTCCATTATTGTGCTGCTGTTATATAGCATATAGCAGGGGCACCGTGTTTTTTAAATCCAGTTGCTTGCGTTCATGTTGGAAAGAAAGTAATAATTCTTTTAAAAAACATAGTAATATATATATATGTAGAAGCTTAAAACCTAAGTATGAATTCGGTGAATTTCCAAAACTTGTAGAAAAAAAAAAACAGCGTCACTTCAAATAAAAATTTGAATTTATTTCTAAATTAAAAACCTGTTGACATTGTTAGAAGAGAGTTGCATATTACGAGTTATATAACTGTAATTCATACCAATATCTTTCTTCAATGGAATTATTTAAAAACTAAAGCCTTGATCCCTCTCTTCGGGTGAAAAGCAAATCCTCTCACGATGGTTTTGTGGAGGAAGAAAGTCAACCTAATTTGTGGCTTTGAAGAACTATTGAGTTGGGCAAATCAATCACATCCAACATTTCACAAAATATGGTCCCCTTGGAAACAATACTCAGCACATGCTCATTAAACAATTACTAAACAACGCTAATCAATAACTCTGAATAACAACAGAAATGTATTTCACTGTTTGCAGGAAGTTAGGCTAAGATCAAGCTACGATAAAAATGTCCATGAAATGTTGTTCACTTGGATAATGCATTATGTGAAAAGTTATTTGCAATAAGATAATATTGTCTGCTACTGTATCTACTCCCCTATTTCTCTTCCCTCCTCCCCACCTCTCCCCACCCCCTCCCTCCTAATATTCTTTTCTCATTTCATTTTTCTATGATTAAACTATGGTTGTATGAAAAACAACACATCACCAATTAGTAAGAAATGCATTGTAAAATCATATGGTTTTAATTTTTTTTTAATGTACGAAAACGTAAGGTTTTTTGTCTGTAAAATCAATGTGAAAAAATCTGAATAAAAAGTGATTTAACAAAAAAAAAGAAAGAAGTTGGATCCAGGAAACTACAAGCCTGTGAGCATGACTTCTATACCAGCCGTCACAGAAGCAGAGTAAAGTCTAATTGAACACAACTTAAGCCCTTTCACAGTTTAGACAAATTTAAAAATAATAACTTTTATTAATTATATTTAAAACCTGTTTGGACAGACACAGGGCACAACACAAGAACCACTGGGTTAGCAGAGGTATAGAAGTCTCTTCGGAGACTTTATCGCCACATACTATGCTACTTCCCTCTTTGTAACGATTATAGCAGAAGGGAACAGCGTATTGTAGATAGTTAACGAATACAGTGGCTTTGGCCAGAGGCGCTGCTCTATTCACTCCAGATCTGATATCATTATACCTCGGATAGAGGCAGATTTAGAAACAGGAAGACTCTGTGATAGTGACCCCACTGTGCAGATTTAGTTACTGGGTCAGACTCAGGTGTTGCTTATATTGCTTATACTAGCAACTCTGGGCTTGGCACTAATTGACAGGGGTCACTATGATTGATTTATAGTCGGCACAAAGGGCTTAATGTTGACTCCTGCAATATTCTCCAGAGAGTCCTTCTCTATTTAAGCACGAGAAACTGCCGCTATCTGGCAGCTTATGCCCTACATTGCCTGATATCAAGTCTATGTAAGGAGCCTCTACTGTGCATACTGAGATACTGAGTCAGACTCGGTTGTTACATATATTATCTTGGATAACAACCCTGGTCTGACCAGTAGGCACTCCCTGACAAGGGTCAATTAAGACCCATCTACAGTCTACACATAAGACTTGATGCTATTCTCGCAACAACTTTCTAGAAAGTCCTCCTCTATCTGAATACGGGACACTGCCGCTACATGGTAGTGTATGCCCGATACCAAAATCAACTATGCTCTAGTTGACACCGAATAGGATACCGCCTATATTTGGCGGCTTCTCCTCATCCTACGCATATCAATCTATCGCTGTGAATTAGCAGATATAGCACGAATATCTGGAGTGATTGGCCTATTACCGTATCTTTCTGGTTCTAAGTGAACTCGGAAATAAACAATAAACAAGCACACTGACTTCTTTTTTACTAATAAACAAACAAAACTGATTTCTTTAGTACTAAACTCAATGATCTCCTGATGACCCGCCACTATTAGCGGAGAAATGCGTTGACAATAAAATTACAAGAGATTATACAGTACTGAGAGAGAAACTACAAGAGACTATACAATATTTATAAAAAAAAGTGCAACAGTGTCTATATCAAAATCTTAATGAATTAAATGTTCAAGGGCTGTTTAAACAGTCCCTTGAAGGAGAAAAAGTGTGTCCATTGACACATATACTGGACCCACAACTTTCCTTTTCCCTTTCTGCTCGTAGAAATCTAAACAATAGAGGGATCCTAGAGGGATCTATATGTCCATGGACAATGATGTAGAGACTTGTATCACCACAGGATATACATCATTTACCTTTCCCTACACCATAACCCTCTAGAAACCTATTCTCCCTCTGCCTAAGACGGGATTATGTCTATCATCAATTCCAGCCTCACTGCCAGGATTACTCAGTGATATAGGCTAAGCTGTCCATCTTCTTGACAGTGAACCTTTTTCCTAGAACCAAGAGCACGGGAAAGGGATATTAGTAGAGATGAGCGAGCATACTCGTCCGAGCTTGATATTCGTTCGAGCATTAGGGTGTTCGAGATGCTCGTTAGTCGTAACGAGTACCACGCGGTGTTCGGGTTACTTTCATTTTCTTCCCTGAGAAATTTGCACGCTTTTCTGGCCAATAGAAAGACAGGGAAGGCATTACAACTTCCCCCTGCAAAGTTCAAGCCCTACACCACCCCCCTGCAGTGAGTGGCTGGCGAGATTAGGTGTCACCCGAGTATTAAAATCTGCCCCTCCCGCGGCTCGCCACAGATGCATTCTGACATTAGTTCAGGGAAAGTGGTATCTTGGTGGAGCTGCTATAGAGAGAGTGTTAGGAGTATTTTAGGTTTCAAGAACCCCAACGGTCCTTCTTATGGCCATAGAAATCGCAGATCGCACCTATGTGCGATCTGCGATTTCTGTTCTCTTCTCTATATGCGCTCAATGGGGCCGGCGGCAGCAGCGCCGACCCCATTGAGAACATATAGAAGACAAATCATTCTTCTCTGCCACAGCTGTAACAGCTGTGGCAGAGAAGAACAATGTTTGCCCATTGAATTCAATGGAGTCAGCAATACAGCAGGTTCCACTGAAAGCAATGGGCTGCCGGCGATCGCGGGATGAATTGTCGGGAAGGGCTTAAATATATAAGCCATTCCCTGCAATTCATCCAGAAATGTGTTACAATAAAAATATATACCGGCGTATAAGGCGACGGGGCGTATAAGACGACCCCCCAACTGTCACCTTATACGCCGGCAATACAGTGGAGCAAAGAATAAAAATCATTACTCACTTCTTCTGGCGTTCTGCGGTGCTGCTGCAGGCTGTCGCTCCCTCCTGGTTCCCGGCAGAGCATTGCTTTCTCTACGAAGGGCTTTAAATCCCCACCTCCAGAAACACACGTGCCTTCAGCCAATCACAGCCAATGACAATGATGTCATTGAATGGCTGTGATTGGCTGTGTTTCTGGAGGCGGGGATTTCAAGCCCTGCGTCCAGAAAGCAATGCTCTGCCGTGGACCAGAAGGGAGCGACAGCCTGCAGAAGCACCGCAGAACGTCAGAAGAAGTGAGTAATGATTTTTATTCTTTGCTACACTGTATTGCCGGCGTATAAGGTGACAGTTGGGGGGTCGTCTTATACGCCCCGTCGCCTTATACGCCGGTATATATTTTTATTGTAACACATTTCTGGATGAATTGCAGGGAAGGGCTTATATATTTAAGCCCTTCCCGACAATTCATCCTGCGATCGCCGGCAGCCCATTGCTTTCAGTGGAACCTGCTGTATTGCTGGCTCCATTGAATTCAATGGGCAAACATCGCTCTTCTCTGCCACAGCTGTTACAGCTATGGCAGAGGAGATCGATCTTTATGCTGACAGTGCAGGGGGGGGGGCACTCTTGCCGCTATTGTGGCTTAACCCCTTAATGACGCGGCCATTTTTCGTTTTCCATTTTCGTTTTTTCCTCCCCCCTTTAAAAAAATCATAACTCCTTTATTTATCCATCCACGTCACTGTATGAGGGCTTGTTTTTTGCGGGATGAGTTGTATTTTTCAATGGTGCTATTTAAAGTACCATATAATGTACTGAAAAACTTTTAAAAAATTCTAAGTGGAGTAAAATGGAAAAAAAACGACATTTTGCCATCTTTTAGTACGTCTTGCTTCTACGGCGCACAAATGGCAACAAAAACGACATGATAACTTTATTCTATGGGTCGGTACGATTACTACGATGCCAAACTTGTTTAGGTTTTTTTTTACTATACTCCTCTTTTTTTTTTTTTTTTAAAGACATAAAATTTTTTTCAATTATTTTCTGTCGTCATTTTGTGCGCGCGATAACTTTTTTATTTTTCCATCGACGTAGTTGAGCAAGGTCTCATTTTTTGCGGGATGTCCTGTAGTTTCTGATAGTACCATTTTGGAATACATATGACTTTTTGATCGCTTTTTATTGCGTTTTTTATTGGAGACAGGGTAACTAAAAAAGTGCATTTCTGGCGTTCTTCATTTTTTGTTTCGGACGACGTTCACCGTGCGGGAAAAATTATGTGCTACTTTGATAGATCGGACTTTTACGGACGCGGCGATATTAAATACATATTTTTAATTTATTATTTAGATTTTTTAATAATAGATATGGCAAAAGGGGGGTGATTTAAACTTTTACAACTTTTTTTTTTTTTCAATTAAAAAAAAACTTTATTGATTCTTTTTTTTACTTTACTTTGAAGTCCCCCTGGGGGACTTTAAGATGCGATGCTTTGATCGCTCCTGCAGTATGACGTAATGCTATAGCATTACGTCATACTGCTTTTTGACAGGCAGCCTATGAAGCCACCCCACGGGGACGGCTTGATAGGCAGTCTCCTAAGGCAGCCCTGGGGCCTTTCATTAGGCCCCCGGCTGCCATGATACGTGCAAGGCTCCCCCGATCTCACCGCGGGGGGGCCGCGCGGGACCCCCGAACATCGTTCGGGGGATTTAAATGCCGCTGTCAGAATTGACAGCGGCGTTTAAATGGTTAATAGCCGCGATCGGCCGCGCGGCCGCTCGCGGCTATTGCCCGCGGGTGTCAGCTGTTATAAACAGCTGATGCCCGCACTGTATGAAGAGAGGTTGCCACGCAACCTCTCTTCATACATACCCCGACGCTCCATGACGTACCAGGTACGTCATTGGTCGTTAAGGGGTTAATAGTGGGACCTGTGAACTTGAGTTGCAGCCCAACATGTAGCCCCTCGCCTGCGCTATCCGTTGCTGTGTCGTTCCCATCACTTTGTTGAATTGCCCAGATTTTCTCAAAGGAAAACCTTAGCGAGCATCGGCGATATACAAAAATGCTCGGGTCGCCCATTGACTTCAATGGGGTTTGGTACTCGAAACGAACCCTCGAGCATCGCGAAAATTTCGTTCCGCGTAACGAGCACCCGAGCATTTTGGTGCTCGCTCATCTCTAGATATTAGTAAAGAATCTGGTCCGAGTTCTTATTAATTTTTTGTTAACCAAAGCCACTGTATTCGTTAACTATCTACAATACGCTGTTCCCTTCTGCTATAACCGTTACAAAGAGGGAAGTAGCATAGTATGTGGTGATAAAGTCTCCGAAGAGACTTCTATACCTCTGCTAACCCAGTGGTTCTTGTGTTGTGCCCTGTGTTTGTCCAAACAGGTTTTAAATATTATTAATAAAAGTTATTATTTTTAAACTTGTCTAAACTGTGAAAGTGACTTCTATACCAGGAAACATCTTTGAACAAAGTATTAAACAGCATATTTGCAAGCACTTGGTTGAGAATGTAGTAATTAACCAGAGCCAGCATGGGTTTGTAAGAAACAAGTCGTGCCAGATGAATATAATTTCCTTCTGACAGAATCACCGACTGGGTTGATCAGGGAAATGCAATAGATGTAGTATATCTTGACTTTGGTAAAGCATTAGATAAAGTATTTATATAACATTCTTATTGAAAAAATGATCAAATATGGGATTAACAAGGCAACTGTTAGGTAGATTCACAAATGGCTGTGTGATCGTACTCAAAGATGGCTGCACATTTGACTGGAAGAATGCCTCAAGTGCGGTACCACCATGCTCTGTCCTGGACCCACTGTTGTTAAACATTTTTATAAATGACCTAGATGAAAGAATATAGGGGAAATGGATCAAATATGCTAAAAACACAAAGCAAGGATGGATAGCAAGAGAAGAGAAAGAGTGTGGAGACATGATTATTAATTAGCGTAAAATGTCAATTGATTTGTATAAACTAGATGTATTATGCAGCTGTAGTGATTTAACTCTGTACAGGCTAATGGCCGCATAATTTCATTAAGGCAATTGCTGGACAATGGCATGGTGAAAGATGTGTTCTATAACATTAGCCTAAGGTAAAGCTCCTTTGCAGCCTCCTAAGGGTTAAAGTCACATTGTTATACTGTAAGACAGAAGAAATGTATCTACTTTGGGCGTTTTCCCAGACCTCCCCCGCCCTCAACTTCTGAGACAAAGAAGCTAGTTTTTGCCTGACCACATGTTGAGGAGACAAAGGCTGACTTGTACACTGGACCTGAGAGGGGTGTGGGGAGGCGAAGGGGATTCTATATGGCCCAACAAGTGAAAACCTATTTATGTTATTGATGTAATATGTTATACGCCCATAAAGAGCAGGTATTATGTGTTTAAATAAACCTGAGGCTCTGAGCATTGCACACCCAGATCCAGTTTTAGACCCGAGACCTATAGCTTGTGTCTGACTGGTTTTTGCAAGGCATGTGCATGCCATACTACATAATTCGGAAGCTACGAAATACCCCAGAACCTGCTGGAGAAAACAGCCTCCAGTACAGCTGGTGTCCCTGGTTGTGGGCAAGTAGACTGTGATTTCTTCAGTCTGGAAAATACAGAGACTGGCAGATAACACGCAGAACTCATGGGCCCGAAAATCTACAGAACACAGTAAGATTACCTTATGTTAGTCTACCTGAGTGAACTGACTTCTGCCTGTTTATCTGCCCGCCCCTACACCAGACTTCTAACAAATCACTGAAAGGCAGGTAATGTAGTTCTGTTTACTCGAGATTTCCACCGTGTAACCTGTCTAGGGATATTCTGTATGATGTGAATGTTGTGTTTAAGACGGTTAAAGATTGTGTACACAAGACCAAGAGACAGATTATGTGAGGGTTAATTTGTAAGTATGGCGGACTTGGGCTGTATAAGCTTTGAGGGAGCGCGCCTGGGGCGTATTCCCCTATGTATGTTAATGATACTTGGAGAGTAGCACCAGGAAAATTTAAAACAAGCGTATTACTTGTATGATTGAGCACGGTATATGCTCTTATACGTAAGGAAGGATACGCAGGGATTAAAATAGGCATATTTACTTGTATGATCAAGTGCGTTATTTTCTCATATGTGGAAAGGGATACGTGGGGATTATAGCCGTGGTGTGAGACTGTTGAGGTCTTGGACACTGAATATAATCGTCAGTTGTTGTGTATAGTCAAATGTCTTGTTTAAAAGATGTGCAGGTGTGTTACTGGGGATTTTGCTGATAGAGGGTGGGCTGTTGCACAGATAGGTGAGATGTATACTTTAAGCCACTGAGAGCATTCCCCAGTAAACCTGTCTGTTCCATTTGTTTTGTGTTAGAGAGTTAATGTGCATTGTGATTTGCGAGGAAAGAAGAGATTCTACTGGGAGGATGTGAGAAATGTGGAATCTAGTAAAGGAGTTTTACTGTGTCCAGAAATTTCAGATAGGATAGAATGAGCAGGCAGAGTAGAATACGGCATAGATCCAGGTTGTCCAGGAATTCAAGAGAATGGGGAACAAAGCAAGCAAAGATAAGGGGCATAGAGCATGTGACTTAGTTGCTAAAAGAAAGGAACAGAGTATGTTGGGAAATGAGAATAATGGAGGGGAGTTGGGTTGTAGGCAGACCGCAGAAAAGTTTTCAGAAGATAAGCAGGGGGGCCATGGCAGACAGAAAGGTGCTTTAGATTGCTAAAAGGTAGTATAGCATAGAAAAGGGATTCACAAGCAGAATTAGGTGGAGGAGGAGGTGAGAGGGTAGTGGGGGACGTGTATTGTCTGTATCATAAACAATGTAATGCCTTTGTGTTGACTACAGCCCCTCCCTATGATGGCGGCCGCGCTTGCAATGTTTAAAACCTCACATAGTGTGACTCTGCAGCAAGTGTGGTGAGCCCCGCCCTCATTCTGAAATTACTTCCTTCCATGTGCTCACTTTCAGGGTGAGTGATGTCACTTCCAGCCCCTCCAATCCGGGACAGGACTAAGCCCCGCCCCTTCCTCCTTAAGCAGCCATCTTGCCTCACCCGGAAGATCTGTAGCCCCGCCCCTTCTGCCTCTGGTGGCCATCTTGCTGCACTCAGGAGGCATAATTCCCCAATGCCACTGTATCCAATGCTAACATCATGATTGTCTGAAGTAAGATCTTGTTTGACCAGACTTTATTACACACCAAAATGTGGCCACCTTGGATGTGTGATAAGTTCAGGGAAACAAACCTTTGTTCTTTGCAAAGATGCAGCTTAGGACATAGTAGATGACTAAGCTGGTTTATAGTGTATAGAAGATTGGAGTTGATGCATGGAGGACAGAGGCCAGGGGCCAATGAGCAGGGGACGCCCTCTCATGGTGTGTTCCCAGGGGCTCTGTCTTCCGCTGCCTGCTTCTCCAATGGATGTTTAGACATATGATGTTAAGGAAGGCTCCTACAGATGGAATAATTTCCCTACAGTCACCCAGCAAACATTTTCACGCAATTTGCCAAAAGTAGTCTGGGTTTGTATGTGAGAAAGAGGGACTTAATTGCTCAGAGTAGGATGTCAATTCATCCACATTCTTTAGTTTATTCCTTATGTCTCTGTATATTCTAGTGTCAGTCTCCACTGAAACTATAATCTTATTCAGACAGGATAGTCAAAGTCAAACAGTGTAATTCCCTGAATGCCATTTCGACTGGGTGGCTGTTAATAAGCTTTTTTCCCCCACTGTTGCTTGTGTTGCGCCCTCTTGTGCTAGAAATGCTAACTGCGACAAAATAAATAAAACAATAAATCAAAAGGATATTTTCGCTCAGATTTGGCTGCATACAACGTCACTTTGACCTACAAAGTGCTTGTTTTTGTGCCTCTTGATTTCCTTTTTCAACGTTGTACTACTTTGAACCTGACTACTCCTTTTTCAATTAAGTATCCCGGTTCAAAAGGGGGGGAGTCATAGGTGATCTAGGGCATAGGTGATCTAGGTGTTTCTAGGTGTTGTAGATCCACTATTGGGTATTTTTTTAAACACAAAGGAAATAAATAAATTTTTTGCTACAAGATTCTGATCCATGTGAAATAGAACATCAACATGATTATTTTGTACTGATGCAGCAAGAAACTGTAGGTATGCAAATAGTTACTGGAACCCTCTGTTGATAATGCATATTTTGAGCTTTTTGCAGATGGTACCAGGGTGAGGATTGACGACTCCACATCGGATATGCAGTGGTCACACAACAAGATGTCCTAGAAGCAGGAGCTCTGCCTCCGCATGTCTCAGCACAGGAAGCGGAACTGAAGGCCCTCACTGAGGCGTGTAGAGTGGCGAACGGTAAGACAGCAACCATTTACACTGATTCCTGGTATGCATTTGGCATAGCTCATGATTACGGCCCAATATGGAAGGCCAGACAGTTTCTTACCTCAGCAGGACAACCAATTAAAAATGGACTAAAAGTGGGAGCAGCAGAAACAGGACAGCGTATGGTGAACAGTCAACAGTACTTGCCTAACACGGTTCCTGTATCCCATGATGGCCCAGCTGACGCACAGTAAGACGCACCTAGTAAAGCAGCAATTATGTCAACGCTTGAACGAGGATGGGTGACTCCTGGGTTCTCTGTAGCTGCTGCATCATTTGTCCAGTTAGCATACTCTATGCCATAGGAGAGTCAGGACAGAAGGGAAAAGGTGCCCCAAAGACACTCTACCCATTTCAGGGATTGCAAATTGACTACATTCAGTTCCCACCTGTTGGGTAGTATGAATATGTGCTTGTTGTTGATGTCTTTTCAGGTTGGAGGCCTACCCTGTTACCATGGCAAATGAGAAGGTAACCGCAAAGAAGCTCATGATCGAGGTAATCTACAAACATGGGATACCAAGAGTGACTGAGTCAGACAGAGGTACAAACTTTGCAGGTGAAATAATGCAACACATCATGCTCTGGGTGTATCCCAGGCCTTTCACACACGCTACCACCCATAGAGTAGTGGAAAGGTGGAGAGACTTAATGGCACGCTAAAAAGCAAGATGCTTAAAAAAAAAAATGACGCCGGGAATCGGGCTACCCTGGACAGACTGTCATCCAATAGCCCTATTCAGTGTCAGATATACACACAGGGGGATCATGAATTGTCTCCCTACGAGATTGTTTAGGCCAGCCCCAAGGCTAGGTTGCTACTATCCCCAGTAGTTACAATTACAATCTGATGTGTTGACTAAGTATGTGATTTCCCTTGTTAAAGCACTAACCAAAGCCTATGCGCAGGTGTTCTTTTCCAGACCCAGAGGCAGACACATCTTGCAGGCTGGGGATTGGGTGTGTGTCAAGAAGTTCCTCAGGAAGCACCCTCTTGAGCCCCCATTTGATGGTCCCTACCAGGTGCTTCTGACGAAAGACTTACATGGATCCATGCATCACACTGTAAGAAAGCCTCAGATCCGGAAGACCAGGCTTAATCATGCTGTGGACATTACTCTGGTTGGGGCTAGTGAGAGAGAAGGGTGGCAACTGGAATCCTTAGTTGGAGGAATATGAGGGTACGGTTACCTTCTGGTATAACTCGTCCAACACTTAAGTAGCTGCATATTCCTTCGACTATTGCACTGTGGTCCCGTGTCTAGGACCAAAATCCCACCGCGGGCTAGATTCAGCTCAGTCCAGCTGGTTATATGACTTATATACCTGGGGAATATAATATGTTTGCGCCACTGATAACGTCTGGGGAGAAGACTGTTGCTATAAGGGATATGGTGGAAGCCTTCACCTAGCCCGTGCCCGTAATTAACCCCCTGCGCCCTAAAATAAAAAACCTCGCAAAACATGATGGTCATAGCCGACCCTACCTTTGAGGACACCTTGACAGTAGAGACTGGCTACTCTGACCAGAATCTCTGGTTGGAGTGGATGAGGTACAATGTTAACAAGAGCAACAAGTCTAACTGTTTCCTGTGTGGTAGTGCCCAACCACACTCGGTAATGGTCCCCCTAAATCTCCCTGTAGATGCTGAAGAGTGTATCCTTAGTCTCTTCACTAACATTTCCACTAATTACACTACTTGTGAGAAGTGGGAAAAAGGAATACTCTATAACTACTTAAGTGTCTTGTCCCGGAGAGAGTATTTCTGACTACCCTGGAAACTACACCTGCTTTGCAAACAGGCAAGGTGAAGGGAGGTTTTTGGGGAACTCACCAATGGTCATTGCTCCTCCTACAGTACACTAGGAGGGGAATGGACGCAGAACCAGGTCTAGTCCTTTGGAGATGTTTACTGGCTTTGTGGGAACATGAGGTGGAGGACCCGCCTGGAAGGTAATTGGACAGGGGAGTGTGCCTTAGCAAAGCCCTTATGCTCCTCCACATCCTGACAGACAGCATTGAGGATAATGAGGTTACCCCCAATAGTTACCTTATCTTGATCTAACTCTGCCTGTGTTCTGTGGTTTTCTTGTCATGTTGGTCTAACCTTGTCTCCTGCACAGGTACGGCGGTTCCTTCCAGTCTTGTCACTAGGCAGCATAGGGTCAGTGTTGGCGGCCTGGACCTGTCCACCTTTAGGGCTACCTCCAGGAAAGGACATTGGTATGGGTGAAGGTCAAGGAGTTCCGCGCCGTGCGTACCTGTGCACACTACTAGTATTGTAACATTACCCTAGAGCGAGAAGAGAGGCTCCTGGTGGTAGTTTTGATCTACACGTGTACATTGACGTTATAGAACAGCCAAGGGGGGGACCTGACAAGTTTTAAAACTAGATAGCAAGTTAAAGCTAGATTCGAGTCCATTTTTCCGATCATTACGGTAAATAAAATGTTGACTGGATTAATTATGTTTATTATAATCAGCAGCGGTTTATAAATTATACTAGAGATGCCTTATAGGGACTAGCTGACCAATCAGGACCTACCTCGACTATGACTTTTCAAAATAGAATGGCCTTAGATATGATTTTAGCTGAAAAGGGGGGGGGGTGTCTGTAAGATGATAGGATAGACTTGTTGTACCTACATCCCAGACAACACGCGACCCACAGGTAAAGACACAGTTTCCATTAAGAAGCTGACCGCACTAACTAAAAAGAGCTAACCCTTGGGACCAGTACTTTTCATGGATGAGCGGGTGGCAAAGGATCCTGGCTCAGATAGGCGTCGCTGTTGTATATGCACTGATTATCTTTTCCGTTCCAGTCTGCTGTGTTATCCCCTGTGTCAGGAACAGACAGAATAAATGTGTTTAAACAAAAGCTGATTGGTCAGCGAGCCATGACATTGACTATTTACATAAAACTCAGCCACCTCTCGGAGCCTAGATGTGGCAGCCAGCAGGTTGAGGTGAGGCAAGACTCCTTACGGAGTGGAAACGCGTCCTGTGTAGACGTCTGACTGTTTTTATGTAGCACTTCATTCAATAAAGGTTTGTGGACACTATCTCTGTCAAGACAGCATTTTTCTGCATCTACTTACCTGTGTGCCGCAATAGGACGGAGCAGTTGAAGCAGTCTGAAAGAGATCCCAAGCTGATGTATAATCTTTCCAAAGGAGGAGACACATAGGCAGTGGGTGAGCAAAAACCTTTTTAATACATGAGGAAAGATGGAGTCTGGGACCTAGATTATAATACCCCTTTAAGTCTATCCTTGAGTAGTGACATAACACAATACCATTAACTTCTTACTTTTTGTCATGTTTATCCCATTAAAGTGTTGCCACTCATTTACTATGTTGTGAGGTATTGTTCTTATAGTTTAAGACACATGTGTCAAACACAAGGCCCACGGGCCGAATCCGGTCCGATGCCTCGTGTTATGTGGCCCGCTGCGTTCCGACGCCACTCACCACTGCAGCGATTACCAACTGGGGTGCTGCAGCTCCCCGCTGGTAATCGTGCTGTTACCGCTGATCCCGACGCACACTGACATCAGTGTGCAGCCGGGATCCTCCTCCCCTAAGTCCCCTGCTCATCAGTTCCGCAGGAGAGGACTCGGGGAGGAAGCGTGCTGGGCGTAAACATTGGCGTCAGTGTGAATCCGGGCTCAGCGTGAGCAGAGGGGGAGCAGCGCTGACGGCTACGGTAGGAGGAGGTAAGTATATGGGTGGGGTGGGCTTATTATCATTACTGAGGGTAGCTTATTACCGAGGGGGCTTATTATTATTACTGAGGGAGGGCTTATTACTGAGGGGGGCTTATTATTATTACTGAGGGGGCTTATTATTTTTACTAAGGGGGGCTTATTACTAAGGGGGGCTTGTTACTGAGAGGGGCTTATTACTGAGGGGGGCTTATTATTATTACTGAGGGGGGCTTATTACTGAGAGGGGCTTATTACTGAGGGGGCTTATTATTATTACTGAGGGGGGATTATTATTATTACTGAGGGGGGATTATTATTATTACTGAGGGGGGCTTATTACTGAGGGTACTTATTACTGACGGGGGGCTTATTATTACTGAGGGGGGCTTATTATTATTACTGAGGGAGCTTATTATTATTACTGAGGGTGGGGTATTATTATTACTGGGGGGGGTAATGTTGCTATGGGGGTATTACAACTGAGGGGGTTAATATTACTAATTGGGCCACTGTGGGAGTCGTTATTTTTACTGGGGCCGCTCTCAGGATCACTATTAGGGCTCGTTCACATGGGTGTAATTGTATTTCGGTTACGCAAATACGCTGCATATTTGTGCAATCGAAAATCGCTTATGCCTTTATATTTGTGTACGCAAAAAGGAACGCAGATCGGCCCATTAAAATGGTGAGCAAATATGCAGTGAATACATAGGTTTCCTGTGCATTAACCACGTATTTGTGCGGCCCATTCACTTCAATGAATGGCCTATTGGGGTGCGTAGTACGCAACAAAATAGATCATGCTGTATGAAAATATACATCATGTGAATAAACTCATTGAAATCAATCTATTCACTGCATATTATGTACGCAAATACACTTGTGTGAACAAGCCCTTACTATACTGTCTTAGGCCCCCTGCACATGGGCGGAAATTCCGCGGCGAGATTTCCCGCAGAATTTCCGCCGTGGAAGCTGCCATAGGATTGTGTTAGAACACAATCCTATGCAGACGGACGCGATTTGTCCACGCACAATCTCGCACAGAAAACAAATCGTGACACGCTCTATTTCTATGCGGGGCTCGCAGAGCCCCACACAGAACTCCCCCCCCCCCCCCAACCACTGGCTCCGCCTTGCGCATGCGCTGGCTGCCCGGCAGCCGGCAAATCACAAAGCCGGAGCCACAGGAGAGGTGAGTGCCGCGCTGGTTCCTGCAGGGGCTCGGGTTGGGTCCCGCTACGAGAATTCTCGCAGCGAGATCTGACCCAGCCGTCTGCAGACGGCTCTACAATCAGTCCTTTGAAGGTCACCATAAGCCTGATGTTGCCCTTGGTGAAAATGTGATTTCGACACCCCTGGTTTAGGAGAATATAATTATGCTTATCTCTAATCTTGTGCCTTCTTGTATCAGCTAGTTACATGCTGCTTGTTCATGTCACAAAGCTCACATGTTAAACGGGCAAAAATCATATCCTGCAAATGACCAAATGATTATAATCACATGCAGATGTTAGTTGAGATAAAAGCTTATAAATAGTGTCATCAAGGAGCCAGTGGGATTAAAGATGTTTATAAACCCCCAAGATACAAGACACTGAATGTATAACTATTGTGTTGCACAGTATATTGTAAAGCAAAACGTGAAGCAACACAGTAATGGAAATGCACACTCCCATGCATTAATGCATTCCCATTGATATCAATTAATTAAAAAAAAAAGAAAATAAATAAAAACATTCTTTTATCTAGTAAAAATTGCAAATCTGGGATGTAATGCTCGTTCAGTGCTGGCAGACACACACAGCACCAGATATGGAAACAGATAAGTATTTTTACATTTTCTTTATTTGTGTGGAGGAGGATGCAATGTGTGCAGAGTGGAGGTATGGGTATTGCAATGTGCATAGACTGACATAATGTACACAGAGCAGAGAACACCGCTGCACGCACCACATCAGCGCAGAGACCAGCATTATGGTTGGCAGAAGTGCTAGATTGATACACTGTGTGGGGAGAAGGATACATTGTGTCATCGGTAGAGATGAGCGAGCACCCAAATGCTCAGGTCCGCGTTATTCGAGTCGAGCTTTTCATAAAATTCGAGAGCTCTACTCGAGCAACGAACCCCATTGAATACAATAGGAGACTCAAGCATTTTTGTATGTGGGACGCTGGGTTCCGAGCTTTTTTTTTTTCTTGGTCTCTCTCTCTCTCTCTCTCTCTCTCTCGTGCTCTCTCTCTCTCGCTCTCTCTCTCTCCCTCTCTCTCTCGTGCTCTCTCTCGCTCTCACTCTGTCTCTCTCGCTCTCTCTCGCTCTCTCTCGCGCTCGAACGAGCACATTCGCTGAACTCTAGTCATGGGTGATGTAATGTATGAAGAGCGGGTAATCACTGCTACATATCACACACCACACCAGCTGCGGACACACATACAGCACCCCGTGAAGGGAGAAAAAGTCACCATCATCAAGGTGCTATATGAAGGCTGATGCCATGCACGAGATGCGACTTAATGTGCTGGATATTGTACATGACATCAGCCACAGAGCTCCATCATACGGGCTGCATCGCCCCCATTTCAACGCCTGTTCAGATGGCTGGGCCTGCGGCGTATATACGGCGCAGTCCAGGATACTGTCGGGTGGGAGGATAGTTTAGCAGAATTCAACCCTGCAAAAAGATTACAGCTGGCAATAGTTAACCTATACAAGGATTTATGCCAACCGAGGGATTTCTGCGTTGCGGCGTGTATTTTTGCTAATATGCCACAGCTGCCTGTGTGAATGGCCGAAAAAATGTTGACTGCAACTTGATTGCAGCTTTTTCCTTTCCACGCTTTTTTCGTCCAGAATGCGACCATCATGAAAACGCATGGCTTGTGTGAAGGAGGCCTAAAAAGGGAACATGAATTGATATATATTTAATCCTGCTAATTATTTCAATAAAGATAATTGTTTCAATTTCCCCTTTGCTTCCTCCTCTACTTTTTTATGCACTATTATTTTCTCATTTGGCTTTCCGCAGCTGGTGTGGTGTCTGATATGTGGCAGTCATTATCCGCTCTTCATACATTGCATCACCCCTGGCACAATGTATCCTTCTCCCTACACAATGTATCAATCTAGCACGGGCACATTTTTCATCAGTATTTTGTGAGCCAAAACTAGGAAGAAAATGGCCAATCACAGCCATCCATCGAGCACTGGCTGTGATTGGCTAAGTGTCAGCCAATCAAAGCCAGTGCTTCCAGGAGGCTGGGATTTTTCAATCCCCGGCCAGAAGTGTGTGGGAGTGTGTCCACTGTAAGAAACAGCTGCCACCTGCATTGCATTGAGCGGGATCGACTCTGGATCCCTCTCCATACAAACCCAGAACGTCCATGATATAAATGTACGTTCTATAGTTTTAAGGGGTTTTAAAACAAATGCTGCCATGTTCCCTCAATAAATGACACAGGTGAACAACCAGAAATCCCCCCTTGGTGCACCTGATGGAGGCATAAAAACAGCACATTGCCCACTGCACAGTTACACATGGAGTACTTGCAGGTCCATGTTAGCGACTGTTAGTGTTGTTGTACAGCTCCATGCACAAAGCTTTGCCATGTAAATGAGGCCTAAGGGTGAACATGCCCATGAACCTAGTATCTGTTCCTAATAAGTTGCATTAGGGCTCCTGCAGACAAGCATAGGCATAGATACATTCGCTATAGCATGACATAATAGAACTGTGAAGACAACACTATTGCTGGCTATTGCTATTGCCTATCCAAGCGTTCTACTGCTCTTTTTACACTGCTGGGACTCTTCACATTGGCGTAGGACACACCCGAGCCTAATTAGTTCCCGGTGTTATCGAGTAACACTGTAAAATTCTGCAGTTCAGTGGGCGATTTAGTGCGGATCAGATAGACTTCTATGGTCCCTTGGGTGTGTAGTGACCCAGAGAGTACTACAGGGTAGTCGAGTAGTCAGCGAAGTCCTGGATACCTGGCTGTGAGCTCTTCTAGAGACATAGTAGGTATCATTCTGAGGGAAGACACTGTCTTTCCCAGAGATGGCTCTGAGGTTAGTCTGCCCAGCAGCCGTTCTCTCTGATTGGCTACTTGTCAGTAAAAGTTCTAATTGGTGGAATGGGAGGAGTCTAGCCAGGCCCGGGAGAGTGAACAGGGTGTAGTAGGAAGTGTCGTGTCAAGAAAAGAGAAAAATTGCAGGAAAGTGGCAAGAAGTGGAGGGAGTTAGTCATTGGAGGTGAAGGAGAGAGGAAGCAGTGTTTGGAGCTGCAGCAATCGGGAAAACTACTGGAGGTCAGAAGGTGGAGAAAAGTGCTGGGAACCCGCTACAGTGAGGAGAAGGACGTATACAAAGAATACTTCTCAGTATTGAGTGTACTTTACCCCTGTGTAATTACAAGTAAGAGGAAGTACAGGCAACCCTCCATAAGCCATCCATTCTTGTACAAATACCCGTCCGGAACCAACCCCAGATAACTTTAAGTGGTGGGCTCAGTTTTCTCAAGTAAAGGAAAAAGTTAATGAATAAGTAAGTGTAATTTTTGCTCAAGTGAAAATTGTCTGATTGTAATGCTAACTACGAATTCTGCAAAGTGTGAACTGTTATTAATTTTACAAGCGTGGAGTAAACTCTGTATCTTTAGTTTACTTTCAAGTCTGGTTTGGACTCTTCATTTCATCATTACCAGAATGCTTCATTAAACAGGTATTGGCATCACGAGAACATTAAAACTATATCATTTCAAAGAATCATAGAATGGTAGAAATGGAAGGGACCTCCAGGGTCATCAGGTCCAACCCCCAGCTCAGTGCAGGATTCACTAAATCATCCCAGACAGATAATTGTCCAGCTTTTGTTTGAACACTTCCTGTGGTAACCTGATCCACTCATTGATCACCCTCACTGTCAGAAAGTGTTTTCTAATATCTAATCTGTGTCTCCTCCCTTTCAGTTTCATCCCATTGCTTCTAGTCTTTCCTTGTGCAAATGAGAATAGGGCTGATCCCTCTGCACTGTGACAGCCCTTCAGATATTTGTAGGCAGCTATTAACCCCTTCCCGCTGCAGGGCGTAAGTTTACGTCCTGGCAGCAGGGTACTTCCCGCAACAGGGCGTAAACTTACGTCCTGGAGATAGCGCGGGATCACATATGATCCCGCCCTATCCCGCAGCGGGAGGCGGCTGTCAGACACAGCCGGCGTCCCGCTGCAACAGCGGGGTGGCATCGGAGATGCGCCCCCCCCCCCCCCCCCCCGCTGTTAACCCCTTCCCTGTCGCGATCTAAGTATATCGCGGCAGGGAAAGAGTTCACAGAGGGAGCGGACTCCCTCTGTGTCTCCGGCCGGCTCTCGCGATAACATCGCGAGAGCCCGTCCTGTCCCGATGGTAACAGGACGCCAGACACTCGCGTCCTGTATTGCCTATGCCTGAGATCGCTGTATAAGCGATAAGGCATGGCAGAGCAGTAGCTCTGCCATGCCTTATGACAGCGATCATCAGGGCAGTGGTTAAAGTCCCTCAGGGGACACAAACAGTGTAAAAAAAACAAAGATTAAAAAAATGAATTTAAAAAAATGTAAAAAAAAGAGTAAAAAGAACATTTTTTAATGCTTTTTCTCAGATTAGCATAAAAAAAGGTAAAAAAAAAATAAACCCCACATATTTGGTATTGTCGTGACCGTAACGACGTGTACAATAAGTTGCACATGCTTTTGACTGTGCACGGAAAAAAACGCTAAAAAACTAGTTTTTAGCATTTTGCCTCACTAAAAACGCAATAAAAGTGATAAAAAAGCCATATGTTCCCCAAAATGGTACGAGTAAAAACTACAGCTCGTCTCGCAAAAAATAAGCCCTCATAGTGCTCCGTACATCAAAAAATAAAAAGTTACAGGACTTTGAATGCAGCGATTTAGAATAGAAAAAAAGATTTCCAAAAAAAAGGGTTTTTATTGCAGAAAAGTGGGAAAACCTAAAAAAAATGTAAGAATTTTGGTATCATTGTAACCGTACCAGTCAGCAAAAAAAATGGAATGTCTCATTTTTGCTGCATGATTAACGCTGTAAAAAAAAAAATCTATGGCATAATTGATTCGTTTTCTCTCCCTGCTATCATAAAAAAAAAAAAAAAGTTTAACAATATAGTCAAATGTACCCAAAAGTGGCACCGACAAAAACTACAGTTTGCCACGCAAAAAACAAGCCCTTATACGGCCGTGTCGACGGAAAAATAAAAAAGTTATGACTTTTGATAAACGGAGAAGAAAATCCGCCAAAAATTGTTGCATCCTTAAGCCCAAAATAGGCCATGTCATGAAGGGGTTAAAGGGGTTGTCTCGCGAAAGCAAGTGGGGTTAAGCACTTCTGTATGGCCATATTAATGCACTTTGTAATATACATCGTGCATTAAATATGAGCCATACAGAAGTTATTCACTTACCCACTCCGTTGCTGGCGTCCCCGTCTCCATGGCTCAGTCTAATTTCAGCGTCTAATCGCCCGATTAGACGCGCTTGTGCAGAAGGGTCTTCTCCCTTCTGGTCGGTCAGGGTACGAGCGGCGCTCTGGCTCCGCCCCCTTCTACGCATCATCGCGTAGCTCCACCCCGTCAGGTGTGCCGATTCCAGCCAATCAGGAGGCTGGAATCGGCAATGGACCGCACAGAGCCCATGGTGCACCATGGGAGAAGACCCGCGGTGCACCATGGGAGAAAACCGCAGTGCATCATTGGGAAAGGACCGGCGGCCATCTTTAAAAGAAGAAAAGAAGATGCTGCGTGAACTGGGAAGGAGGTAAGCGTTTTTGTTTTTGTTTTAAATTATAAACGGTATTGATTTTAACGAGGCAGAATGCGGGGGTAGGTTGAAAAAAAAAATTGCATTTCGCCGCGGGACAACCCCTTTAAGTCTCCGCTTAGCCTTCTTTTTTGCAAGCTAGACATTCCCAGATCCATTAACCGTTCGCAATAGAACATGATTTGCAGACCGATAGTCCCAAAAGGCACAGATGTCAGCAGCACAACCAAAGATTTCCACACTGGTGGGGAAGCTGTATTTTTATAGTGCACACTTTAATCCAGGATCCGGACCTCAGTTTATCCAAAAATGTAAACCATAAAGTCTCAGTAAGCAGCACAGCGGTAAAACGTCAAGCAGTCCTCTTAAAGCTTTAAAAGCATGTTCTTTATTAGAGTTTCCACAGGTTAAAAGTAAGCACATGAAATAAAAGCCATACAAGTGATATAATGGGTGCTAAAAAAATGGTACCGGGTTATACTCTATATTTAGACCACTAGGCTGGAGAGTATCCAGTCTAAAGATCTATTGTAACTCCAGGTATTTCAGTCTACCTTCCCTGTCTCCATCGCGTATTGAACAAGTGACTTTATCGATGATGCAGTACCAGAGCTGGCTGATGGAATGGCCCATCGTGATAAAATGTTTCCCTACCAGTAAGCCCATATTGCGGGTCCTGATGGTTGATTTATGTTTAGAGGTTCGTTATTTGACATCCGTGGTGGTCTCACCAATTTATTAAATCACACAAGGGCAACCTATTATATAAATAACATATGATGATGAGCACGTGTATCTACCATGGATGTCAAATCTCCGTCCCATGCTGGGATGTGAGAAGGAGTCACCCTTGATAAGGTTGCCGCAGCTAGTGAAACCAAGACAAGGGTAACAGCCCCTCTGTTTAACCAGTATAAAAGTATGTTTAATACGGTTAGTATCAATGGGGCAATCTCTCTATTCGTGCTGGACACCCTGTCCTTAATATTCGGACCCCGTCAGTAGCACATCATCGGAGGGTTCTTAAATTCCTCAACATCAGGGTGGCATTTGTGTTAAAAGGGCCAATGCTTTCCCAGAATGCCACCCACCCTTACTTCTTCAACCATTCCCTCCCTGTTGGTAAGAATTAGGTCCAAGATAGCGGATCCCCTTGTTTTCTCTTTGACCTTTTGGAAGATAAAGATGTCAGCAAGAGCGGATAAGAATTTGTTGGATCCATTACTTTTACCTGAGATAGACTCCCAACAAATGTCTGGATAGGTAAAATCTCCCATGATCACTATGTCATGTTTTTTGAGAGCTTCACCATCTGAGGTAGAAAGAGTTCATCCATATCTTCTGCTTCTCCAAGCGGCCTATAGTAAATGCCTACAATAGTGTCCTTTCGGTTGTTCTCTCCTTGTATTCCTACTCAAACAGTTTCTACAGAACTCCCATGTCTGAAGCTTGAACCTCTGTGGAGATGCATGTTTTCCTAACATACAACGCAACACCTCCTCCTCTTTTTTTAGGTGTTTCTTATAAATAAGTTGTACCCTTCAAGCCTTTTATTTCAATCATGTGTATCATTCCACCAAGTTTCCGTGATGCTTATGACATCATATTTCTCTTCCTATGTTAGGAGCTCCAATTCTCCTTGTTTGTTTCCCATGCTCTGGGCATTTATGTAGAAACCTTTTTAGTTTGTGATCGGTGTCTCTTGCTCCTCTACTTGCCTTCTGAATTTTTTGTCTGTGTTCTTTCTTTCCACTGCTAATAGCGAGGTTCTCAAATGTATGAATTAGCTGTATATTTTTACCTGGTCTTTCATTCCCCTTCCTACTATTGCTTGCTACTGTTGTTGTTTTGCCACTGTGCACAGCCAGGCCAGGCTGCGCCTGAACATTCCAGGGAGGGACAGTAGAGCCACCGTTGACAACCATCTTGTTCCCCGCTGTCTCTCCACTAGGGCCTGCACTTGGCTGTCACAGGTGTGCAAATGCATACAAAAATAGAGCATGTTTCATATAAAAACACAGAATGTGAGGGAACCCATTTAAAAATCAATGGGCTTTATTCTTTGCATTTTGCGCAAGCTATTTTGCTTCTTATTATTTCCAATGTATTTACAAAGCTTCCAAGTTCTGTGAGTTGTACAATACTTGTACAATATCAGATGGTTTCTGTGGAAATATAGATAACAACCATATCAGACCATCTATACATCCTACATAAGCTCCACATTGTACAGTGATGCTCATATCTCCTCCGTCCGTCTGATGTGAGTATCGCTCTATACTTACTACTTGCAATCGCCTGTATAGGTCACTCTTACCGGTGATGTCCATGTTCTTTTGTGGTATAGCCGATATGAAGAATTGTTAAGTACTTCTCTGTTGTTGCTGTCTGTGATAATTGTGAAGTTTTTGGTCATCTGTTTTAAAGTCTACGAGTAGCAAATCTGTCATTTGTTTTCTTCTTTGTTGGTCACTTATAGTGTTTTACACGTTAACTTCAACAGTATATACAATCTCTGCCTGTATAGTATACAGTATATATGACTATATAGAAAGTTAGGACACCTCATGTAACATTCTTATATTAGAACTTTTCAAAATTCAATCTGAGCAAAATTAAAAGTAAATACACCATTGTGATGTTTTCACACATTGCAGTCATATTGCTTTTCTGTAGCCTTTTTCACAAAATTGTGAAAAATGCCACAGTTTTGCTGTGATCATGCAGTGAAATTTGTTGTCCTGCAGAAAATTCCAAACCAAAAACTGCATGGCAAACATAGTAAAATGAGGCATAATATTATTATAATACTATAATGTTAATTATGTTACCCGATAGTTCCTTCCTAAGAGCAGATCATTCCTTCTCATGTCCCATCAATGTATAAAGTTAAACCTAAAAAGCAGCCAGCCTGTGAAATCACAGTGGCGCGGGGCACAGGATCTTTTAGGATAGTTACAAATGAAGAAGAAGAGGTTTGCCACATCTATACAATAATTATAGTGATTATAACTACCTATATTGTTACCGGAGATAGAGCAGATTGAAGTGGGAGCTGCATGTACTGAACTGTACAGAGGAGATCAGGTAGTGAGGGATGAGCAGGGAGAAAAGGAGGATATGACATTTTCCTGTCTCCTCCTGGAAGATTAAGCTGCGTATTGAGATTTCTGTATTGCGGAAATATTCAGCTCATGGGAAAGCACCGTTATGATTTTTTTCATCGACTCTATAACCCAGTTGTTTAACTCCTCAAACGTGTGGTTTTATGGAAAGACAAAACAAAATTTTTTCCTCCTACACAATGCTTTATTAGTAGAGATGAGCGAGCACCAAAATGCTCGGGTGCTCGTTACTCGGGACGAAATTTTCGCGATGCTCGAGGGTTCGTTTTTGAGTAACGAACCCCATTGAAGTCAATGGGCGACCCGAGCATTTTTGTATTTCGCCGATGCTCGCTAAGGTTTCCTTGTGTGAAAATCTGGGCAATTCAAGAAAGTGATGGGAACGACACAGCAACGGATAGGGCAGGTGAGGAGCTACATGTTGGGCTGCATCTCAAGTTTTAAATTTGTTTTTCGTGTTTTAAATTTTCCTGGTGCTACTCTCCAAGTATCATTAACATACATAGGGGAATACGCCCCAGGTGCGCTCCCTCAAAGCTTATACAGCCCAAGTCCGCCCTACTTACAAATTAACCCTCACAAAATCTGTCTCTTGGTCTTGTGTAGAGATGAGCGAGCACCAAAATGCTCGGGTGCTCGTTACTCGGGACGAAATTATCGCGATGCTCGAGGGTTCGTTTCGAGTAACGAACCCCATTGAAGTCAATGGGCGACCCGAGCATTTTTGTATTTCACCGCTAAGGTTTTCATGTGTGAAAATCTGGGCAATTCAAGAAAGTGATGGGAACGACACAGCAACGGATAGGGCAGGTGAGGAGCTACATGTTGGGCTGCATCTCAAGTTCACAGGTCCCACTATTAAGCCACAATACCGGCAAGAGTGGGCCCCCCCCAACAACTTTTACTTCTGAAAAGCCCTCATTAGCATGGCATACCTTAGCTAAGCACCACACTACCTCCAACAAAGCACAATCACTGCCTGCATGACACTCCACTGCCACTTCTCCTGGGTTACATGCTGCCCAACCCCCCCTCTCCCCCCCCACAGCGCACACCAAAGTGTCCCTGCGCAGCCTTCAGCTGCCCTCATGCCACACCACCCTCATGTCTATTTAGAAGTGCGTCTGCCATGACGAGGAACCGCAGGCACACACTGCAGAGGGTTGGCACGGCTAGGCAGCGACCCTCTTTAAAAGGGGCGGGGCGATAGCCCACAATGCTGTACAGAAGCAATGAGAAATAGAATCCTGTGCCACCGCCATCAGGAGCTGCACACGTGGGCATAGCAATGGGGAACCTATGTGCCACACACTATTCATTCTGTCAAGGTGTCTGCATGCCCCAGTCAGACCGCGGTTTTTAATTCATAGACACAGGCAGGTACAACTCCCTATTGTGAAGTGCCTGTGGAACCACAGCATGGGTGGCTCCCTGGAACCCACCGGCGGTACATGAAAATATCCCATTGCATTGCCCAACACAGCTGAGGTAGTAATGTCGTGCTTAATGCAGGTGGGCTTCGGCCCACACTGCATGCCCCAGTCAGACTGGGGTTCTTAACAAGTGGAAACAGATGCATTTATAATTCCCTGTGGACCCACAGCATGGGTGGGTGCCAGGAAGCCACCGGCGGTACATAGAAATATCCCATTGCATTGACCAACACAGCTGAGGTAGTAATGTCGTGCTTAATGCAGGTGGGCTTCGGCCCACACTGCATGCCCCAGTCAGACTGGGGTTCTTTACAAGTGGAAACAGATGCATTTATAATTCCCTGTGGACCCACAGCATGGGTGGGTGCCAGGAAGCCACCGGCGGAACATAGAAATATCCCATTGCATTGCCCAACACAGCTGAGGTAGTAATGTCGTGCTTAATGCAGGTGGGCTTCGGCCCACACTGCATGCCCCAGTCAGACTGGGGTTCTTTACAAGTGGAAACAGATGCATTTATAATTCCCTGTGGACCCACAGCATGGGTGGGTGCCAGGAAGCCACCGGCGGTACATAGAAATATCCCATTGCATTGCCCAACACAGCTGAGGTAGTAATGTCGTGCTTAATACAGGTGGGCTTCGGCCCACACTGCATGCCCCAGTCAGACTGGGGTTCTTTACAAGTGGACAGATGTAGGTTAAATTCCGTGTGCACCTACAGCATGGGTGGCTCCCTGGAACCCACCGGCGGTACATAAAAATATCCCATTGCATTGCCCAACACAGCTGAGGTAGTAATGTCGTGCTTAATACAGGTGGGCTTCGGCCCACACTGCATGCCCCAGTCAGACTGGGGTTCTTTACAAGTGGACAGATGTAGGTTACACTCCGTGTGCACCTACAGCATGGGTGGCTCCCTGGAACCCACCGGCGATACACAAAAATATCCCATTGCATTGCCCAACACAGCGGATGTATCGTCAGCTGTAATGCAGGTGGGCTAAAAATTCATTTGATTACACAGTAGGCGAGGGCCCACAAAAATTGCTGTATCAACAGTACTAATGTACATCCAAAAAATTGGCCATGCCCAACCAAGATGGCAGGTGAAACCCATTAATCGCTTTGGTTAATGTGGCTTAAGTGGTAACTAGGCCTGGAGGCAGCCCAGTTTAACGAAAAATTGGTTCAAGTTAAAGTTTCAACGCTTTTAAGAGCATTGAAACATATAAAAATTGTTTAGAAAAATTATGAGTGAGCCTTGTGGCCCTAAGAAAAATTGCCCGTTCAGCGTGATTACGTGAGGTTTCAGGAGGAGGAGCAGGAGGAGGAGGAGGAGGAATATTAGACACAGATTGATGAAGCAGAAATGTCCCCGTTTTGGATGGTGAGAGAGAACGTAGCTTCCATCCGCTGGTGCAGCCTACGTATTGCTTACGTATCGCTGCTGTCCGCTGGTGGAGAAGAGAAGTCTGGGGAAATCCAGGCTTTGTTCATCTTGATGAGTGTAAGCCTGTCGGCACTGTCGGTTGACAGGTGGGTACGCTTATCCGTGATGATTCCCCCAGCCACACTAAACACACTCTCTGACAAGACGCTAGCCGCAGGACAAGCAAGCACCTCCAGGGCATACAGCGCGAGTTCAGGCCACGTGTCCAGCTTCGACACCCAGTAGTTGTAGGGGGCAGAGGCGTCACGGAGGACGGTCGTGCGATCGGCTACGTACTCCCTCACCATCCTTTTACAGTGCTCCCACCGACTCAGCCTTGACTGGGGAGCGGTGACACAGTCTTGCTGGGGAGCCATAAAGCTGGCAAAGGCCTTGGAGAATGTTCCCCTGCCTGCGCTGTACATGCTGCCTGATCTCTGCGCCTCCCCTGCTACCTGGCCCTCGGAACTGCGCCTTCTGCCACTAGCGCTGTCGGATGGGAAGTTTACCATCAGTTTGTCCACCAGCGCCCTGTGGTATAGCAACACTCTCGAACCCCTTTCCTCTTCGGGAATGAGAGTGGGAAGGTTCTCCTTATAGCGTGGGTCGAGCAGTGTGTACACCCAGTAATCCGTAGTGGCCAGAATGCGTGTAACGCGAGGGTCACGAGAAAGGCATCCTAACATGAAGTCAGCCATGTGTGCCAGGGTACCTGTACGCAACACATGGCTGTCTTCACTAGGAAGATCACTTTCAGGATCCTCCTCCTCCTCCTCCTCTTCCTCCTCCTCAGGCCATACACGCTGAAAGGATGACAGCCCAGCAGCATGTGTACCCTCACCAGTGGGCCAAGCTGTCTCTTCCCCCTCCTCCTCATCCTCCTCATGCTCCTCCTCCTCCTCCTCCTCCTCAACGCGCTGAGATATAGACAGGCGGGTGCTCTGACTATCCAGCGACATACTGTCTTCCCCCGGCTCTGTTTCCGAGCGCAAAGCGTCTGCCTTTATGCTTTGCAGGGAACTTCTCAAGATGCATAGCAGAGGAATGGTGACGCTAATGATTGCAGCATCGCCGCTCACCACCTGGGTAGACTCCTCAAATTTTCCAAGGACCTGGCAGATGGCTGCCAACCAGGGCCACTCTTCTGTAAATAATTGAGGAGGCTGACTCCCACTGCGCCGCGCAAGTTGGAGTTGGTATTCCACTATAGCTCTACGCTGCTCATAGAGTCTGGCCAACATGTGGAGCGTAGAGTTCCACTGTGTGGGCACGTCGCACAGCAGTCGGTGCACTGGCAGATTAAACCTATGTTGCAGTGTCCGCAGGGTGGCAGCGTGCGTGTGGGATTTGCGGAAATGTGTGCAGAGCTGGCGCACCTTTCTGAGCAGGTATGACAAGTGGGGGTAGCTTTTCAGAAAGCGCTGAACCACCAAATTAAAGACATGGGCCAGGCATGGCACGTGCGTGAGGCTGCCGAGCTGCAGAGCCGCCACCAGCTTACGGCCGTTGTCACACACGACCATGCCCGGTTGGAGGCTCAGCGGCGCAAGACAGTGGTCGGTCTGCTCTGTCAGACCCTGCAGCAGTTCGTGGGCCGTGTGCCTCTTCTCTCCTAAGCTGAGTAGTTTCAGCACGGCCTGCTGACGCTTGCCCACCGCTGTGCTGCCACGCCGCGTGACACCGACTGCTGGCGACGTGCTGCTGACACATCTTGATTGCGAGACAGAGGTTGCATTGGAGGAGGAGGAGGAGGAAGGTGCTTTAGTGGAGGAAGCATACACCGCCGCAGATACCACCACCGAGCTGTGGCCCGCAATTCTAGGGGTGGGTAGGACGTGAGCGGTCCCAGGCTCTGACTCTGTCCCAGCCTCCACTAAATTCACCCAATGTGCCGTCAGGGAGATGTAGTGGCCCTGCCCGCCTGTGCTTGTCCACGTGTCCGTTGTTAAGTGGACCTTGGCAGTAACCGCGTTGGTGAGGGCGCGTACAATGTTGCGGGAGACGTGGTCGTGCAGGGCTGGGACGGCACATCGGGAAAAGTAGTGGCGACTGGGAACCGAGTAGCACGGGGCAGCCGCCGCCATTATGCTTTTGAAAGCCTCCGTTTCCACAAGCCTATACGGCAGCATCTCTAGGCTGATCAATTTTGCAATGTGCACGTTTAACGCTTGAGCGTGCGGGTGCGTGGCGTCGTAGTTGCGCTTGCGCTCAAACTGTGGCACTAGCGACGTCTGGACGCTGCGCTGAGAGACATTGCTGGATGGGGCCGAGGACAGCGGAGGTGAGGGTGTGGGTGCAGGCCAGGAGACGGTAGTGCCTGTGTCCTCAGAGGGGGGTTGGATCTCAGTGGCAGGTTGGGGCACAGGGGGAGAGGCAGTGGTGCAAACCGGAGGCGGTGAACGGGCATCGTCCCACCTTGTGGGGTGCTTGGCCATCATATGCCTGCGCATGCTGTTGGTGGTGCCTCCCCAGCTGATCTTGGCGCGACAAAGGTTGCACACCACTGTTCGTCGGTCGTCAGGCGTCTCTGTGAAAAACTGCCCCACCGTAGAGCACCTTGACCTCTGCAGGGTGGCATGGCGCGAGGGGGCGCTTTGGGAAACAGTTGGTGGATTATTCGGTCTGGCCCTGCCTCTACCCCTGGCCACTGCACTGGCTCGGCCGCGTCCACATCCTCTAGGCCTACCCCTACCCCTCAGCATGCTGTATTACCAGTGATTTGATTTCCCAGGCAGGAAAGAAATTGGCGCAGGGCTGCACTCAACCGTAGCTGGTTGCGTCTGATTTTTGTACGTTGTCTACGCAGCACACACGTACACGGAGACCTTAGGACTGACACAGGCAGGCCAAATATAATTTCTTTTCCTTTTTTGCAAAGGGAAGCACCCACTGCGTATATTCAATGAACAAGAAGTTTAATATCTGTGGTTTGGCCCTCAAAAAGTGTCACACAACTATAGTGTAGCAGAGTTATTAACTCTAGCAGAGCAGGTATTTGCCAGTCAGGAAAGACAATGGCGCAAGGCTGCAGTAAACCGTAGCTGGTTGCGTCTGATTTTTGTACGTTGTCCACGCAGCACACACGTACACGGAGACCTTAGGACTGACACAGGCTGGCCAAATATAATTTTTTGTCCTTTTTAGCAAAGGGAAGCACCCACTGCGTATATTCAATGAACAAGAAGTTTAATATCTGTGGTGTGGCCCTCAAAAAGTGTCACACAACTTTAGTGTAGCAGAGTTATTAACTCTAGCAGAGCAGGTATTTGCCAGTCAGGAAAGACAATGGCGCAAGCCTGCAGTAAACCGTAGCTCTTTGCGTCTGATTTTTGTACGTTGTCCACGCAGCACACACGTACACGGAGACCTTAGGACTGACACAGGCTGGCCAAATATAATTTTTTGTCCTTTTTAGCAAAGGGAAGGACCCACTGCGTATATTCAATGAACAATAAATTTTAGAACTGTAGTGTGGCCCTGAAAAAGTGACACACAACTTTAGTGTAGCAGAGTTATTAACTCTAGCAGAGCAGGTATTTGCCAGTCAGGAAAGACAATGGCGCAAGCCTGCACTAAACCGTAGCTGGTTGCGTCTGATTTTTGTACGTTGTCCACGCAGCACACACGTACACGGAGACCTTAGGACTGACACAGGCTGGCCAAATATAATTTTTTGTCCTTTTTAGCAAAGGGAAGACCCCACTGCGTATATTCAATGAACAAGAAGTTTAATATCTGTGGTGTGGCCCTCAAAAAGTGTCACACAACTATAGTGTAGCAGAGTTATTAACTCTAGCAGAGCAGGTATTTGCCAGTCAGGAAAGGCAATGGCGCAAGCCTGCAGTAAACCGTAGCTGGTTGCGTCTGATTTTTGTACGTTGTCCACGCAGCACACACGTACACGGAGACCTTAGGACTGACACAGGCTGGCCAAATATAATTTTTTGTCCTTTTTAGCAAAGGGAAGACCCCACTGCGTATATTCAATGAACAAGAAGTTAATATCTGTGGTGTGGCCCTCAAAAAGTGTCACACAACTATAGTGTAGCAGAGTTATTAACTCTAGCAGAGCAGGTATTTGCCAGTCAGGAAAGACAATGGCACAAGCCTGCAGTAAACCGTAGCTGGTTGCGTCTGATTTTTGTACGCTGTCCACGCAGCACACACGTACACGGAGACCTTAGGACTGACACAGGCAGGCCAAATATAATTTCTTTTCCTCTTTTGCAAAGGGAAGCACCCACTGCGTATATTCAATGAACAAGAAGTTTAATATCTGTGGTGTGGCCCTCAAAAAGTGTCACACAACTATAGTGTAGCAGAGTTATTAACTCTAGCAGAGCAGGTATTTGCCAGTCAGGAAAGACAATGGCGCAAGGCTGCAGTAAACCGTAGCTGGTTGCGTCTGATTTTTGTACGTTGTCCACGCAGCACACACGTACACGGAGACCTTAGGACTGACACAGGCTGGCCAAATATAATTTTTTGTCCTTTTTAGCAAAGGGAAGGACCCACTGCGTATATTCAATGAACAATAACTGTGTTGTGGCCCTGCCTACACAATTCTGTCCCTGTAGTATCAATGGAGGGTGCAATGCTCTGCACAGACGATTTTTAGAAAGAAAAAAAAATGCAACACTGCTAACAGCAGCCAGCACAGTACTGCACACGCTTCAATTTGGCCCTAGAAAGGACCGTTGAGGTTCTTGAAGGCTACACTCACTCCTAACACTCTCCCTGCCTATACACCACTTCTGTCCCTAATACCGGGTGCAATGCTCTGCACTGCCGATTTTGAGAAAAGAAAAAAAAACACTGCTAGCAGCAGCCTGCACACATGTAGATGTGGCCCTGAGAAGGACCGTTGGGGTTCTTGAAGCCTACACTGACTCCTAACGCTCTCCCTACAGCAGCTCCAGCACAATAGTATTTTCCCTCAGCTAACTCACAAGGCATGTGTGGCGAGCCGCGGGAGGGGCCGACTTTTATACTCGGGTGACATCAGATCTCCCCAGCCACTCACAGCAGGGGGGTGGTATAGGGCTTGAACGTCACAGGGGGAAGTTGTAATGGCTTCCCTGTCTTTCAATTGGCCAGAAAAGCGCGCTAACGTCTCAGAGAGGAAACTGAAAGTAACCAGAACACCGCGTGGTGCTTGTTAAGAGTAACGAGCATCCCGAACACCCTAATATTCGCACGAATATCAAGCTCGGACGAGTATGTTCGCTCATCTCTATTTATTAGTGAAAAAAATAAAAAGCCATCACAGACCTGGCCATTGTCAGGTGTTTGGTTGCCATAGAAAACCCTCAGAACTCTGTTCATGCCCTCTGTTACATGCCACCAACAAAATTGATTGATGTAAGGGGTTAGCAGCGAGCTGTCAGTTACAGCTGGCTCACCCTGTGGATGGGAAAGGTAAAGTCCCCTGGTGAAAGCATCAAGTCATGACTGACTCCTTGGCAGACTGTGTTTGTGGAGTAATTTGCCATTGCCTTCCGACCTTGGAAGGATGGAAGACTGAGTCAACCTTGAGCTGTCTACCTGAATCATGGAGGCATCGAACCTGCAACCTTCAGCTCATGAGTGAGGGCTTAGGACTGCATTTCTGCTGCCTTAACACTCTGTGCCCCACAGGGTTCTACCCCACTGTGGATAGCACAAAGATAGCACATAATTGTTATCCCTTTATCCATCAGGACTCATACTATAGAATTAATGGTAAATACCATTAAAAAATCCACTAGAATTGCCTTTTTTTATTTTTAATTCGCCTCCTGAAAACAGGAATAAAAAGGTTATAAAAAGGTTATAAAAAGGTTAAATTTACCTCAAGATGGTGCCAATTCAACCTGAAAGTCATCCTGCAAAGAAACAAGCCATTACACATCTATGTAAGCGGAAAGTAAATATGTGACACATCTTGAAATGTGACAACACCGAAAAAGTTCTATGGTGAAAATAAGTGTTTCTATTGTGCAAAAGTAGTAAAATAGAATAAAAACAAAATAAATGTTATCATAGTAATCGTAACAAGCCGTAGAATGAAGATAATATATTAATTATACTGCGCAGTGAACGTGTCAAAATAAATTTTAAAAAAAGACAAAATTACTGTTTTTAGCATCCTCCCCAAAGAAAATGCATAAAGGCTAGAGATGAGCGAGCATACTCGTCCGAGCTTGATGCTCGTTCGAGCATTAGGGTACTCGAGATGCTCGTTACTCGAGACGAGCACCACGCGGTGTTCGAGTCACTTCCATTTTCTTCCCAGAAAAGTTTGAGCCGTTTTCTGGCCAATAGAAACACAGGAAGGCATTACAACTGCCTTCTGTGAAGTTCCAGCCCTATCCCACCCCCCGTGCAGTGAGTGGCAGGTGACACCTGAGTATATAAACTGGGGCCGGCCGCGGCTCGCCACAGACACACACTGAGAGACATTAGGGAAAGTTCCGTCTTGCTGTAGCTGCTATAGGGAGAGTGTTAGGCTGTTATTCTTCATCTTTAAGAACCCCAACGGTCCTTCTTAGGGCCACATCTGACTGTGTGCAGTACTGTTGAGGCTGCTTTTAGCAGTTTTGCACATTTTTTTTTTGTAAATCGGGCGTGCAGACCATAGCGTCCTCAGTCTGCAGTCATTCTACTGAGTATAGGGGCAGTACTGGTGAGGCAGGGACAGTGGTACAGGGAAAGAGATTAACTGGCTATATAGGCAGTGGGCTTTTTCAAAAAAATTGGAAAAAAAAATCTTTGGGCTGCCTGTGACCGTGTTCAGTTTACTGCGTGTCTGCTGGGGGTAGTAGTCGCTCACTATTACCCAGCTAGGTGTTACTGCAGCCTTGCGCATAATTTTTTCTGGCTGCACTGTGCTTTCAATAACCACAGTCATCCTCCAACAGGGAAATCCATATACAGGCTATATAGGCAGTGGGCTTTTTCCCAAAACTTGGAAAAAAATACTATATTTGGGCTGCCTGTGACCGTCTTCAGTTTACTGCGTGTGTGCTGCGTGTAGTAGTCGCTCATTATTACACAGCTAAGCCTGTGACCGTCTACAGTTTACTGCATGTCTGCTGGGGGTAGTAGTCGCTCATTAATACCCAGCCTTGCGCATAGTTTTTTCTGGCTGCACTGTGCTTTCAATAACCACAGTCATCCTCCAACAGGGAAATCCATATACAGGTTATATAGGCAGTGGGCTTTTTCCCAAAAATTGGAAAAAAAATACTATATTTGGGCTGCCTGTGACCGTCTTCAGTTTATTGAGTGTGTGCTGGGGGTAGTAGTCGCTCACTATTACCCAGCTAAGCCTGTGACCGTCTACAGTTTACTGCATGTCTGCTAGGGGTAGTAGTCACTCATTAACACCCAGCCTTGCGCATAATTTTTCTGGCTGCACTGTGCTTTCAATAACCACAGTCATCTTCCAATAGGGAAATCCATATACAGGCTATATAGGCAGTGGGCTTTTTCCCAAAAATTGGAAAAAAATACTATACTTGGGCTGCCTGTGACCGTCTTCAGTTTACTGCGTGTGTGCTGGGGGTAGTAGTCGCTCATTATTACCCAGCTAAGCGTTACAGCAGGCTTGCGCATAATTGTTTCCTGCTGTGTCCGTTACATGATCGCCGTCATCCCGCCAGAGGGAAAGAGTATACATCTATACGCTGCATACGGTGTCTGTCTGGTTTTTCACCTCACGATTTTAAAAAATTGAAGCAAAATACTTAAGGCCTACCACTGGCCTTTGGCCACTTGACTGGTTCTGCGCTGTGAATTCCAGTAGCTCAGTCATACGCACCTAGGTCTTACTACAGGCTTGCGCATAATTGTTTCCTGGCTCTGCTGTGTCCGTTACATGATCGCCGTCATCCCGCCAGAGGGAAAGAGTATACATATATACGCTGCATACGATGTCTGTCTGGTTTTTCACCTCACCATTTAAAAAAATTGAAGCAAAATACTTAAGGCCTACCACTGGCCTTTAGCCACTTGACTGGTTCTGCGCTGAGAATTCCAGTAGCTCAGTCATACGCACCTAGGTCTGACTACAGGCTTGCGCATAATTGTTTCCTGGCTCTGCTGTGTCCGTTACATGATCGCCGTCATCCCGCCTGAGGAAAAGAGTATACATATATACGCTGCATGCGGTGTCTGTCTGGTTTTTCACCTCACCATTTTAAAAAATCGAAGCAAAATACTTAAGGCCTACCACTGGCCTTTGGCCACTTGACTGGTTCTTTGCTCTGAATTCCAGTAGCTCAGTCATACGCACCTAGGTCTGACTACAGGCTTCTGCATAATTGTTTCCTGGCTCTGCTGTGTGTTCCGTAAGCGAAGTCAGCCTCCAACCACAGGCCAATAAGCGGCACATTTAATTACAGCGTTCTGTTTCTGCTCTACTCGTAATACACCATGCTGAGGGGTAGGGGTAAGCCTAGAGGACGCGGACGTGGACGCGGGCGAGCACGCGGAGGCCCAAGTCAGGGTGTGGGCACAGGCCGAGCTCCTGGTCCAGGTGTATCGCAACCGACTGCTGCGGGATTAGGAGAGAGGCAAGTTTCTGGGGTCCCCAGATTCATCTCACAATTAATGGGTCCACGCGGTAGACCTTTATTAGAAACTGAGCAGTGTGAGCAGGTCCTGTCGTGGATGGCAGAAAGTGCATCCAGCAAACTATCCACCGTCACCACCCAGTCTTCTATGCCGTCCACTGCTGCATCCCTGAATCCTCTCGCTGCTGCTCCTCCCTTCTGCCAGCCTCCTCCCTCCCAGCAAATGACACATTCAGAAGAGCAGGCAGGCTCCCAGGAATTGTTCTCGGGTCCCGGCCTTGAGTGGGAAAAAATGATTCCTCTCCCACAGGAGGAGTTTGTCGTGACCGATGCCCAACCTTTGGAAAGTTCCCGGGGTCCGGGGGATGAGGCTGTGGACTTCCGGCAACTGTCTCAAGACCTTTCAGTGGGTGAGGAGGATGATAACGATGAGACACAGTTGTCTATCAGTGAGGTAGTAGTAAGGGCAGTAAGTCCGAGGGAGGAGCGCACAGAGGATTCGGAGGAAGAGCAGCTGGACGATGAGGTGACTGACCCCACCTGGTTTGCTAAGCCTACTGAGGACAGGTCTTCAGAGGGGGAGGCAAGTGCAGCAGCAGGGCAGGTCTGAAGAGGCAGTGCGGTGGCCAGGGGTAGAGGCAGGGTCAGATCGAATAATCCACCAACTGTTTCCTAAAGCGCCCCCTCGCGCCATGCCACCCTGCAGAGGTCAAGGTGCTCAAAAGTGCGGCGGTTTTTCACTGAGAGTGCAGACGACCGACAAACTGTGGTGTGCAAGGTTTGTCGCGCCAAGATCAGCCGGGGAGCCACCACCACCAGCATGCGCAGGCATATGATGGCCAAGCACCCCACAAGGTGGGACGAAGGCCGTTCACCGCCTCTGGTTTGCACCACTGCCTCTCCCCTTGTGCCCCAACCTGCCACTGAGATCCAACCCCCCTCTCAGGACACAGGCACGACCGTCTCCCGGCCTGCACCCACACCCTCACCTCCGCTGTCCTCAACCCCATCCAGCAATGTCTCTCAGCGCAGTATCCAGCCGTCGCTAGCGCAACTGTTTGAGCGCAAGCGCAAGTACACCGCCACGCTTCCGCACGCTCAAGCGTTAAACGTGCACATAGCCAAATTGATCAGCCTGGAGATGCTGCCGTATAGGCTTGTGGAAACGTAGGCTTTCAAAAACATGATGGCGGCGGCGGCCCCGCGCTACTCGGTTCCCAGTCGCCACTACTTTTCCCGATGTGCCGTCCCAGCCCTGCACGACCACGTCTCCCGCAACATTGTACGCGCCCTCACCAACGCGGTTACTGCCAAGGTCCACTTAACAACAAACACGTGGACAAGCACAGGTGGGCAGGGCCACTATATATCCCTGACGGCACATTGGGTGAATTTAGTGGAGGCTGGGACCGAGTCAGAGCCTGGGATCGCTCCCGTCCTACCCACCCCCAGAATTGCGGGCCCCAGCTCGGTGCTGGTATCTGCGGCGGTGTATGCTTCCTCCACTAAACCACCCTCCTCCTCCTCCTCCTACGCAACCTCTGTCTCGCAATCAAGATGTGTCAGCAGCAGCACGTCGCCAGCAGTCGGTGTCGCACGGCGTGGCAGCACAGCGGTGGGCAAGCGTCAGCAGGCCGTGCTGAATCTACTCAGCTTAGGAGAGAAGAGGCACACGGCCCATGAACTGCTGCAGGGTCTGACAGAGCAGACCGACCGCTGGCTTTTGCCGCTGAGCCTCCAACCGGGCATGGTCGTGTGTGACAACGGCCGTAACCTGGTGGCGGCTTTGCAGCTTGGCAGCCTCATGCACATGCCATGCCTGGCCCACGTCTTTAATTTGGTGGTTCAGCGGTTTCTGAAAAGCTACCCATGCTTGTCAGACCTGCTCGGAAAGGTGCCCCGGGTCAGCGCACATTTCCGCAAGTCCAACACGGACGCTGCCACCCTGCGGACCCTGCAACATCGGTTTAATCTGCCAGTGCACCAACTGCTGTGCGACGTGCCCACACAGTGGAACTCTACGCTCCACATGTTGGCCAGGCTCTATGAGCAGCATAGAGCTATAGTGGAATACCAACTCCAACATGGGCGGCGCAGTGGGAGTCAGCCTCCTCAATTCTTTACAGAAGGGTGGGCCTGGTTGGCAGACATCTGCCAGGTCCTTGGAAACTTTGAGCAGTCTACTCAGATGGTGAGCGGCGATGCAGCAATCATTAGCATCACCATTCCTCTGCTATGCCTCTTGAGAAGTTCCCTGCAAAGCATAAAGGCAGACGCTTTGCGCTCGGAAACAGAGGCGGGGGAAGACAGTATGTCGCTGGATAGACAGAGCACCCTCATGTCGATATCTCAGCGCGTTGAGGAGAAGGAAGAGGAGGTGGAGGGGGAGGAGCCTGAGGAGGAGCAGGGGGAAGAGACAGCCGGGCCCACTGCTGAGGGTACCCATGCTGCTTGCCTGTCATCCTTTCAGCGTGTATGGCTTGAGGAGGAGGAGGAGGAGGATCCTGAAAGTGATCTTCCTAATGAGGACAGCCATGTGTTACAGGTACCCTGGCACACATGGCTGACTTCATGTTAGGATGCCTTTCTCGTGACCCTCACTTTAGACGCATTCTGGCCACTACGGATTACTGGGTGTACACACTGCTCAACCCATGGTATAAGGAGAACCTTTCCACTCTCATACCCGAAGAGGAAAGGGGTTCGAGAGTGATGCTATACCACAGGACCCTGGTGGACAAACTGATGGTAAAATTCCCATCCGACAGCGCTAGTGGCAGAAGGCGCAGTTCCGAGGGCCAGGTAGCAGGGGAGGCACGGAGATCAGGCAGCATGTACAGCACAGGCAGGGGAACACTCTCCAAGGCCTTTGCCAGCTTTATGGCTCCCCAGCAAGACTATGTCAGGCTCCCCAGTCAACTACTGGGTGTTGAAGCTGGACACGTGGCCTGAACTCGCGCTGTATGCCCTGGAGGTGCTTGCGTGTCCTGCGGCTAGCGTCTTCTCAGAGAGGGTGTTTAGTGCGGCTGGGGGAATCATCACAGATAAGCGTACCCGCCTGCTAACCGACAGTGCCGACAGGCTTACACTCATCAAGATGAACAAAGCCTGGATTTCCCCAGACTTCTCTTCTCCACCAGCGGATAGCAGCGATACCTAAGCAATACGTAGGCTGCACCCGCGGGGACATTTTTGCTTCATCAATCTGTGTATTATATTCATCCTCCTCCTGAAACCCCACATAATCACGCCTAACGGGCAACTTTTCTTAGGCCCACAAGGCTCAGTCATATTACTTTTGTAAACAATGCTTATACGTTTCAATTCTCATTAAAGCGTTGAAACTTGCACCTGAACCAATTTTTATTTTAACTGGGCTGCCTCCAGGCCTAGTTACAAATTAAGCCACAGTAACCAAAGCGATGAATGGGTTTCACCTGCCCTCTTGGTTGGGCATGGGCAATTTTTCTGAGGTACATTAGTACTGTTGGTACACCAATTTTTTTGGGCCCTCGCCTACAGTGTAATCCTAGTAATTTTTATGGGCTTCGCCTGCACTCATGGTACAGAAAGGTGTGTGGGGTTGGCTTACACTTGCAAAATGTAACTGGGGCCTTGTGTATACTGCAACTACTGAAATGTGAAAGAGACTGTTATCTCCCTAAACTGCTGCAACGGGAATGTTACAGTGGCCTGTCTTGACTGCTACTACTACTGAAATGGAACTAATACTGTGCTCCCCCTATACTGCTGCTAGTGAAATGTTACTAGGGCCTGTCTAGACTGCTACTACTACTGAAATGGAACGAATACTGTGCTCCCCCTATACTGCTGCTAGTGATATGTTACTGGGGCCTGTCTAGACTGCTACTACTACTGAAATGGAACTAATACTGTGCTCCCCCTATACTGCTGCTTCGGAATTGTTACCGGGGCCTGTCTTGACTGCTACTATTACTGAAATGGAACTAAGACTGTGCTCCCCCTATACTGCTGCTTCGGAATTGTTACTGGGGCCTGTCTTGACTGCTACTATTACTGAAATGGAACTAAGACTGTGCTCCCCCTATACTGCTGCTAGTGATATGTTACTGGGGCCTTTCTAGACAGCTACTACCACTGAAATGGAACTAATACTGTGCTCCACCTATACTGCTGCTTCGGAATTGTTACTGGGGCCTGTCTTGACTGCTACTACTACTGAAATGGAACTAGTACTGTGCTCCCCCTATACTGCTGCTAGTGATATGTTCCTGGGGCCTGTCTAGACTGATACTACTACTGAAATGGAACTAATACTGTGCTCCCCCTATACTGCTGCTTCGGAACTGTTACCGGGCCTGTCTTGACTGCTACTATTACTGAAATGGAACTAAGACTGTGCTCCCCCCCTTTACTGCTGCTTCGGAATTGTTACTGGGGCCTGTCTTGACTGCTACTATTACTGAAATGGAACTAAGACTGTGCTCCCCCTATACTGATGCTAGTGATATGTTACTGGGGCCTTTCTAGACTGCTACTACTACTGAAATGGAACTAATACTGTGCTCCCCCTATACTGCTGCTTCGGAATTGTTACTGGGGCCTGTCTTGACTGCTACTACTACTGAAATGTTACTACTACAGGCCTTTGGCCATACTGCTGCCACGGAATTGTTACTGGGGCCTGTCTATTCTGCTACTACTGAAATGCTGCTAATACTAGCCTCTGCGCAGCCTGACTAGGGCTTGCATTGTGGGCCGAAGCCAACCTGCATTTCTTCTCGCATTCCATCATCTCTAAGGGAGGCACTGCAATGGGATATATTTATGTACCGTCGGTGTGTTCCAGGGAGCCACCCATCCTTTTGGGTGCACGCAGACATACCATAGGGGAGTTCGTCCTATCTGTGACAAATCTTAATTACCCAGACTGACTGGGGCATGCAGTGTGGGCCGAAGCCAACCTGCATTTCTTCCGACACGCCATCAGCTATGAGGGGTACTGCAATGGCATTTATTTATGTACCGTGGGTGGCTTCCTGGGACCCACCCCTGCTGTGGGTGCACACAGACTTCCCATTGCGGAGTTCTACCTACCTGTGACTATGAAAATAACCCAGCCTGCGTGACTAGGACTTGCAGTGTGGCCCGAAGCCAACCTTCCTTACTTCTCGCGTTACCTCAGCTTTAACCCCTTGAGTGGCACGCCCGGAAAAGTTCCGTGAGGAGCTCCACTGCTCATAGCGACATAGCCCGGAAGATTTCCGGGCTATGTATCACTATGGGAGCTGCAGAGCACAATGCCACAAGCTGTGACAGTGTGCTCTGCCTGCACAGTCCCACAGAGAACAAAGCAAGGGCTTTGAAAAACCAGCAGAAGATATTGCCGACATGTCGGCAATGTCCTGCTTTGTTTACAGGTTGCCATAGAGACCATCGGCTTGTCAGAAGCAAGCCGATGGTCTCTGTGGCAGGGAGAGCTGGTTGTTAGCTGTCAGAGGACAGCTAGGTACTAGCTCTTACAGCAGAGATCAGAGAAAACCTCCGATCTCTGCTGTGTTAACCCTTTACATGCTGCAGTCTATGTGACTGCAGCATGTAAAGGGCTGTCACTGCAGCATGTAAAGGGCTGTCACCATCGGACCCCTGGAATGTGATCAGGGGTCCTGATGGGTCCCTGTGGAAGTCCCCTAAAGGGACAAAAAAAATAAAAAAAATTTTAAAATTTTTTTTAAAAAAAAGTAAAAAAATTATTAAAAAAATAAAAAAAACACTTGTCTCCCTTTACTTTGTAAAAAATCAAAAATACAATCACACATGTGGTATCCGTGTGCGTCGTAATGACCCAGAGAAGGAAGTTAATACATTATTTAACCCCTTAATGACATGGCCCCTTTTTTCTTTTTTCCCCATTTCTTTTTTTCCTCCCCCCTGTTTAAAAAATCACAACTTGTCCCGCAAAAAACAAGCCCTTATATGGCCATGTCAATGGAAAAATGAAAAAGTTATGGCTCTTGAGACGCAACTGCAAAACTAGTTGAAATTCAATGATTAGACCATTTTAAAAAACCTGCCCTGGTGGGCACGACAGGGTGGTAGGAAACCTGCCACTCAAGGGGTTAAGGGAGGCACTGCAATGGTATTTTTTTTGGTACCGTCGGTGGCTTCCTCGGAGCCACCCCTGCTGTGGGCGCACATTTAGTTCCCATCGCGGTGCTTTACCTGTCTGCCACTAAGACACTGAGTGACTTGGAAAGGGGGCATAGTGCAGATGGCTTTCCCCTTGCAGTGAGGATTGAGCCACCTGACACACACTGTGTGGGCACATGGATCCCCCATCACTACGTAACTCTTGGCGACATTTGCAGCTCCTGACGGAGGTGGCACAGGATTGAAATGAAGATCGAACGTCGATTTGTCAGTGATTCTCAACTGCATTGTGGGCTATCGCTCCGCCCCTTTTAAAGAGGGTCGCTACCTGGCCCTGCCAACCCTCTGCAGTGTGTGCCTCCGGTTCCTCCTCATCACAGAGGCAATTATAAATTGACATGAGGGTGGTGTGGCTATGAAGTGAGCGTGTGGCATGGGGGCAGCTGAAGGGAGCGCAGTGACACTTTTGTGTGTGCAGCAGACGCTGGGTCATGTGGGGCGGTTGGGCAGCATGTAACCCAGGAGAAGTGACAGCAGAGTGTCATGCAGGCAGTGTTTGTGCTTTGTTGGAGGTAGTGTGGTGCTTAGCTAAGGTATGCCTTGCTAATGAGGGTTTTTCAGAAGTAAAAATTGTTGGGGGGTGGGGGGCACTCTTGCCGCTATTGTGGCTTAATAGTGGAACCTGGGAACTTGAGATGCAGCCCAACATGTAGCCCCTCGCCTGCCCTATCCGTTGCTGTGTCGTTCCCATCAGCCCTCTCTCTCTCCCTCTCCCCCCAATCCCCGCTGCAACCCCCCACTCACCCACTGCGCCCCCCGAATCTTTTCGCCCGAAAATCGCGGCGCTCGGGCGAAAAAGGGGCGTGGCTGAGTAGGTTCGCTCATCTCTATATGTAACCAAAATGGTTCCTATAAAAACTGAAACGCGTCTCACAAAATACAAGTCCTCAAATACCTGCACTGAATCAAAGGTCTTGAAAGTTACAGGTCTTGAAAGTTAAAATGTTTTTTGTCACTAAGGGGTTAAAATGCCTTTCGTGCAGCTCAGTTATATCTCCCTATTTTCACTATAGAAACAAATGTGACATTTTCAGGAGGGTTTTTGCATTGCTGATGTGACTGGTAGGGTGGCTTCAGATGACCGTATGTGCAATTGCACACACATCAGCACACTTTTCGCATATGCAGCGCCAGTTCACATGCGCAATTATGCATAAATATGGTTGTCTGAAGAAGCTCGTAGGGAGTTAAGAATCAGGGTAATTACCTACTACAGTTTTTTTTCACTGCGAAATTCGCAGCGTTTTTTTTCTGCAGGGGTCCATGGGACTTGTAATGTTAAAATCGCGATAGAGTAATATCGCGATTTCACGGTAAATCGCGATTTTAACATTACAGGTCCCATAGACCCCTGCAGAAAAAAATGCAGCGAATTTCGCTGTGAAAAAAAAATGTAGTGGGTAGTCACCCTCAAAGTGAAGTAAGTTAAGACTTGTATCGGGCTTAGATCTCATTGACATGGGTGCAAATGCACTGCGTGTTACGTGTGCAGTTATTACACGCATAAAAAGAAATGCTTATTTGTGCATTGATACAATGGGCCCTACTTATTTACGAAAGCAGGAAAAAATGCAGACAAGCCAAAATACGCAGGGAATGGGAGCTTTTTGGTCCGTGAATATGCTGTGTATTAATGGATCAAAATACACCTGCGCCCGTGTGAATGAGCCCTTAATCTCATAGTTCAATTAAAGTTACCGGCTGTTCTTCCCACGAGGTTCTGCACCAGCTTGTATACTGCAGGTATTTGAACTCCTGCAACATACCGTATATACCGGCGTATAAGGCGACGGGGCGTATAAGACGACCCCCCAACTGTCACCTTATACGCCGGTATTACAATGGAGAAAAAAAAAATCTGTACTCACCTCCCCCGGCGTTCTGTCGCGCTCCGGCAGGATGTCGCTCGCTCCTCGTCCCCGGCGCAGCATTGCTTTCTGAATGCGGGGCTTGAAATCCCCGCCTCCAGAAAGCTAATACACACGCCGTCAGCCAGTTACAGAATGGCTGTGATTGGCTGAAGGCGCACGTGGCTTCAGCCAATCACACTATTCAATGACATCATTGAATGGGTGTGATTGGCTGAAGCAACGTGCGCCTTCAGCCAATCACAGCCATTCAATGCTGTCATTGAATAGCTGTACCGGCTGACGGCGTGTGTATTAGCTTTCTGGAAGCGGGGATTTCAAGCCCCGCATTCAGAAAGCAATGCTGCGCCGGGGACGAGGAGCGAGCGACATCCTGCCGGAGCGCGACAGAACGCCGGGGGAGGTGAGTAATGATTTTTTTTTTTTACACTTTTTTTTTTTGTATTACCGGCGCATAAGACGACCCCCGACTGCAGAGCAGATTTTTCAGGGTTCAAAAGTCGTCTTATACGCCGGTATATACGGTATTTTCTAGGGCAATTGAAGGGCGGACGTTTAATAGATTTTTAAGTTGCTTTTTTGATATGACAGACTTGAAATTCTGATGTTAATGGTTTGTTTCTGTTCTGCAGTTTCTAACCATGGACCGCGAAATACTTAAAAACCTTTGTTATCTGACCTGGGACCTCATCAATACCCCAGAACTAATAGCATTTATTCTAGGCTACCCAACTACTATCCAGTACTCCAGCTTTGTGCTGTCCATCATCACTTGTATCATCGGATTGCCCACCAACATTATTGTCATCTTCGTCACTGGATTCTTAATGAAGAAGAACAAATCTAAAATCTGGTTCCTGAACTTAGCTCTAGCAGATTTCACTTTTCTTCTGTTTCTGCCACTTTATGCCACGTCTGTAATAAGAGGAATCTGGCCCTATGGATCCATCATGTGCAAATTATTCTTCTTCTTTAGCTTTATTAATATGTATGCCGGTATTTACATCCTCATAGCACTAAATATTGACCGCGCCTTGTCTGTAGCTAAACCAATATGGCATCGGAGGTTTCTTTCCAAGAAGTTTTGCTGGAGCATGTGTGCAGCCATCTGGGTATCATCGGCCATATGTAATATACCAACTATCATCTACAGTGATGTACAAGGGCCATCTGAATATAAACAATGTTTTTTATCATTTAACTATCAATACAAATCTATAGAATTATCTTCTAACAATAGTTTAGTTTCTGCTTTGCCCCCAGTCCAACGGGAATCATGTAGAAATATATCTAACTATATAGAAATGTCTGCAGAAGTGGAATCTGTTCTTGCACAATTCAAGAATGAACCTTTTGTAATCTTGCATCTTATAGTTCCATATGTAGTGTTTGGTTATATTATCCCACTATGTGTTATCCTGTTCTCCAATATCATCATTGCTTTTCATGTGAAGAATTCAAAAATGGCAGCAACATCCAGACTGTACCGAGTGGTGATTGTTGCAATTATGGGCTTTTTCTGTGTCCGGACACCCTATGTTTGTGCATATTTCCTTTACTGGCTATATTTGTTCACTCTACAGTACACTCTTATGTTTAAGGTCTCCCTTATTCAGCCACTGTTATACTTCATATCTGCTACTAACAGTTTACTTAATCCAGTGGTTTATGTGCTTGTAGGAAAGCAAGTAAGGAGTGAAATTATGAATTTCCTAAGAAAAGCACAGTAAAAATACATATATGTAGAAGCTTAAAGTTTAGGAACATATTCAGCGAACTTCCAAAATATTGCATTAAAAAACTCCTGTATCACCTCAAATAAAAAATAGCATTCATCTCTTCATTTAAAACCTGACAGATCGTTAGAACAACGCTAATGTCTTTTGAGCCACAAGTCACTAACTCAGCAGTGTCCTTCGGAAACAGAATGATTTAAAGTCAACAGCCAGTTTGTAATATCACATTGATCGGGGAGCCGGATGTTTTAGGATGGTTGCAAGTAATTTTATAATTTTGCTAATAATTTTATTTTGTTAAGGGTTAAAAAAATATATATTCTTATTTAGTTTTAAGAAAATGTCTGCCTCCCTGTATACAACACATGAGGGTTAAGACATGACCTGCTCAGACACAGACAGTGTAGGACTAGGCAACAATTTGTAATGTCGCCATCCGATGACGAGCCACAGCAGAGGCACAGTAGGCAAGAGTCTTAGGGTGGCTTAACACGAGTGTGATTTGTGCGTACATATGTGGGTACATAAGTGCGCATCCATGTACATGCAAAAACACGCGTGAATGCAGGTCCGTGCATTGTTTTCAATGGAGCCACAGCTGCTGCCAGCGGTTCCATTGAAAACAATGGTCTGCCGGCAGCCCTGCATTGTTTTTCAGGGAAGGGCTTTACATATAAGGCCTTCCGTGAAAAACAAAACTTTTAGTGTAAAAAAATAAACTTACCTGTCCGTCGCTGATGTGTTCCCCGCAGGGATGAAGAACCGGCAGATGTTTCCTTCATCCCCACTATTAAAAGGAATTCCCTGCTGCTGCACCTGCCACATCTGTGACAGATGCAGCAGAGGAATTCTTCAATTTCCTACAGCAGCTGTCACACATAACAGCTGCGGTAGAAGATTCTGCTGCCATCACCCCATCATTGAATTTCAGGGAAGGGCTTTAAATATAAGCTCTTCCCTGAAAAACCAGTAAAAGTTGTGTAAAAAAATAGATACTCTCCTTCCTTCAGCTGTGTTCTCTGCGCTGTTCCCCGCTCTGTGGTCCTGTTCTTTGAGCAGGTGGGGATTTAAAATCCCCGCCTGCTTGAAGAGCTGATTGTGATTGGCTGAAGTTATCAGCCAATCACAGGCAGATCTCGCCCGCCATTCATTTGACAGCGGCAGACAGGTACGTTTATTTTTTATTTTTATTTTTTTTTACACTAAAAGTTTTGTTTTTCAGGGAAGGGCTTATATGTAAAGCCCTTCCCTAAAAAAACAATGCTGGGGTGGCGGCAGACCATTGTCTTCAATGGAGCCGCCGGCAGTAGCCGTGGCTTCATTGAAAACAATGCGTGAATTCACTATGGTGCACACATGTCCTATCTTTGCAGGGAGACACCTGTAAAGCACGGACATCTGCACACATCATAGGGAATGCATTGGGGCTAATAGCCGCGTGTTTTTGTGTGGACGTATGCACGCACAAAATACACGCTCGTCTGAAGTCACCCTGAGCCTAGAGCTAGCACTTTGGACCCTTGCTGGTTGCCTACAGTGTGTAATTCACTGTTTGTTACAGAATCTAATTCCATCACAGGCATCCAGGTAAATAATATGGGGAATAGAGGGGAAGAGTTTTTTTAAATTCTTCTCTCAAGAATAATACATTTGAGAGTTGAATAGAAAAATGTATATGCTGTTCACTTCATTGCCAGTATCTACACATCCTATTACGCCAAAATGTGATGCCCTGTTGATGTAGTAGACACTTTTACATTTTTGGCTCGCCTATTAAACATGGGGTTGATTTAAAAAAAAGAAACTCCACTTTGGGGGGAGACAGGGCCCAACTGTGGGTTGATACAGAGGGGTCTAGAATAACACCAAACCCATTCCCAAATCTGATGTGGTTGGGTGGCCCAATGGTTCCTAATTTGCATTATAAGAGCCCGCTCATTTACTATTCCATGCGATTATGGAGAAATGTCTGCTTCAAATACAGTCTTTCTACAAAGCCCTAGAGGATGCTGCCGCTTATACCTAATGTGAGATTCCCACCAAGTCTAGATCTAATTCATTTCCAATGGTGAAAAATTAATGAAGTGACGGACCTTGGAGACTTCGTAGAGGGATCCTGACTTATGACAGTGGCCCAATTCCAAGCTAAATTTAATCCTCTGTTAACAGAGAGCTACATACAATCAACGAGGTATTCCATTTTCTCCATTCACTGAGGCTGCCCTCTGCTCTTCCTGACATGACGATGTTTGGAAGACTATGTAGGCGAGATCCCATGAAGAAAGGAACTTTATCTCTGATATACAGCATATTAAACAATTCAGCAGGGGAGGGTAAACTCCCATACATGCTGAAGTGGAAGTCGGATCTGCAAACTAGTATCTCAGAAGAGAGATGTTGCCGTTGCTGCGAAACAATTTCGAAAGGCAGCCATCAGGTCACTCTAATAGAGACATCTATAAAAATCTTACATTGTACCCACCTAGTTCCTGTCAGGTTAAATAGATTTTTTTCCAGTCTCCTCGCCCCTGTGTTTTAGGGACTGTATAGATATGGGAACTTAGCTACACTTTTGATGGATCTGCTCAGAGGCATCCTGGCTCTGGTCACAGGTATATAAGTTACTTCATAGATTATTTATAGGCTCATTCCAAAAATCGCCAACGATATTCCTCCTAGGAGATCGCCCGCCATAGGTGACATACGAGGCACATAAACTGATTCAAAATATTTGTATGGCAACTAAACTCACATTGCAGCCAGATGGAAACAACCACATTTGTCCTTTCCAGAAGTGTTGAATAGGATCTCACAGATATTACTTTACGAAAGAATACATGCAATAAGATCTGACACGCTGGAGAGGTTTGGGGGGGGGGGGGGGGGGACCGTGGATAGATTTGGTGGATATACCAGGATTTCAGCATACTCTTCTTTTGACCTAGAGCCGACACCCCTATGGGAATAGTGCTAGATACTCTACCTAAAGTCTGTTGGAAATGTTTAGTCAATTAAAAATAGGATGACCTTAGTTTGGTTTAGATAAGTTTTATTGTTGAGGTTTACAATGCAAGGTATATATATATTTATTTATTTTTTGGAATATGAGCAGATAGATGTAAGCGCACCTAGCAAAAAGGTATATTTCATGCATTACATAGAATACCAAAAATTGAAAAAAAATTAATATTAGGATTGCTAGCTTACATGTGAATGTTCTATCATTTGTTTTGGTGATGTTATTGCTCCCTGTGTGGGGATCATAGATGCATAAACAGCATATGTCTCAGATTGTGTGGTCTTAATAAAAACCTTTTTGAAATTAAAAAAGAAACCCACTCTCTGATGCTATTTGACAACTGATGTATTTCATGACACTCCTATGTAGAGGTAAGTAATGTTCAGGAGCCGTTTCAAGACAATGCTGCATTTCCTGAATTATGCTGACAACACCAATTGCCCATTGCCTGGTGACCCCAGCCATGATTAGCTTTATAAAATTGGCCCCTTATGAAACATTTGAACCCTTTCCAATCCACTGTCTGACGTCTAAAGACATTCTGATTGAAGGCTGTATAGCTCTGATGTCGGAAGGCATCCTGCAGGGTATTCTTACTGTAAATGACTGGCCACTGTGTTGTTGGGGGCCTCTCCAGCATGTCCCATACCGAAGCACTGGCTCTAGCCAACAGATGGCGCTATTGTATAATGGCAGAAAGGGAAAGCACCCTGGGAAACCCCGAATCCAAAATTGGATTGCAAAAGGTTAAAGATAAATTGCACAGGCTTATACACCTGAAAAAACATTGTCATGGATGAGTCCCTGGTCTTTTTTCAGGGCTGTTCAGGCAATATTGGCCCAGCAAAAGGAATCCGATTCAGAGTAAAAATGTCTAAATTGTGCAAGAGTGACATGGGCTATACACAAATTAAGGGTAGAGAGAATAGACACCCAGCTCTTCTCTCCCAAAATTCCCCTAAACACTGCAGGAAAAATTGTCTTGAACCTTTTGCACAATCTTTTGGATAAGGAGTTCCACTAGGATACAGACAATTATTTTATAAGTGTTCCCTTCTTCTGGTGCCCGTCTGCCACAAACACCGAGCCCTGTGGCACCATACACCAGAATAAAATAAGCCCGTTGAAGTCCTTGCTGAACCAAAAATTGAGGCCTGGGGAAACCAGGGGCCTTTGTACTGAGGACTTGCTGCTTGTCAAATATCACAGAAAGATGTCCCCATAATGTTATGTTTCCACCTGGACAGCAGCAGCCATATTTGTGTTCACGGGAGAAGCACAACTGTCTGCATACAGGATTATAATAATGATAAATAACACATCACTATAACCTTAGCTTTACTGATTAATCAATTGTCGACATTATTCTTTTTTAGTAGAATTGTGCCTTGGCATATGAGTGTAGTTCATTCCATGATGGAGCTCTTATCTCTAAATACTCGTCTGTCAAATCACTTTTCCCCATTGAAATGAGTTGAAACCCCATTAATGCATTCTGAATACATGGTGTTTCAATTCATTTCAATGGGAAAAGTAACAACACTACATGTAAAAAAAACAAACATCAATACTCACCTACTGCCGGCATTCCGGTCCTCACGAGGGTCTGCGGTGATGTTGCAGGATGTATGGAGTAAACCAGGCAGCATCTTATGAGTTTCAACAAGTAAATTCCTTTTATTCCTCCATAATACAAAAAGATGGCGACGTTTCGGCTTCAACTGAAGCCTTTCTGAAGCCTTGAAGTTGAAGCCGAAACGTCGCCATCTTTTTGTATTATGGAGGAATAAAAGGAATTTACTTGTTGAAACTCATCAGATGCTGCCTGGTTTACTCCATATATCCTGTCTGCTATTTATGGCTTTGATCCGGGCCTTGCTGAGCTGGTGCATTTTCCACCTCAGGTTGGTGATATCCTTATTGAGTGCTGCGTTGCCAAACATTACTTGCGGTGATGTTGCAGGCTGCCGCGTCCTCCTCCACGCTGACAGAGCATTTCTTTCTGGAAGCCGGGCTTAAATAGCAAGCTAATGGTCTGATTGGTTAAACCAGCACCGGCTTTCATTCGCTGCCGCGGCACTGGATTAACCAATTAGAGCATTAGCTTGCTAGAGGTGGGGTATTAAAGACCTGCCTTGAGGAAGAAATGCTCTGTCGGCATGGAGGAGGACGCAGCAGCCTGCAGCAGTACCGCAGACCTTCGTGAGGACCAGAAGGCCAGTGGTAGGTGAGTATTTAACACGCACACACCCTGAGCCTCAGCTTGCGAGCTTCTTTACTTGCAAGCAGGCTCGTAACCCAGCTTATAAAAATTCGGGAGACAGCGTGCTCGCAGGTCGAGAAGCTGAGGCACTCGCAAGCCGAGGTACCACTGTATGTATGTATGTATACCAGCTGCTAACTTCTGGCTTGCATAATAATAAAATGTTCTTTACATTATTTTACTAAGAACTTGGTCTAAGGAGGAATTACTGACTCTGCTTCTACATAGGGTGCAAACTGGCTGGGAGATCAGTAAGATAAAGTCCTCACTTGGGTTGAAATCAGCCTTGCATGTTAAACCTTATATGTTATTTGTAGGAACTCAGCATAATTTGCAGAATAGTTTGTGAGGAGGGACACTGTTGGTACGTGACCAGAAACTTGCTTCGAAGGAGGTATGCCTTGCTAGGCAGATCCTGTCCGTATCTTCCAGCAGTGACCTCTGTGACTGCACACTGTATTTCTTACTGTCTCTTATACTTTTAACTTTTTATTTTAAAAAACCTTACAGATTTATTACTTCACTGCGAGACAAGAGAATTTATTGAATGGATTTTCAGATCAATAATTGCTTGGGTGGAGTAGACCTTGTAGAACAAATGCTGCAGCCCTACAGTACGGTACAGAAATGTTGTATTTGGTATGAAAACCTAGCAGTTAGAGGTGTAACTTGAAGCATTTGGGCCCCAATGCAAAACCTGTAACAGGGGCCCGAACTCTAATGCTTTATTCATAGTACTGGGCTCCCTATATGGAAAAGAGAAGCTTATTGGCCCCCTAAGGCTCCTGGGCCCGGGTGCAACAGCATCCCCTATAGTTAGCCAGTGATAGCAGTGCACTGTATTCAAGTGCCCCTGTACTATACTTTTTAGGAAAGCAGGGAGCAATGGGATCCTTCATGGAACATCTGGAGAAAGCAACTTAAAATTTAATTTTTGGAGACCAGGCCCAGCAGAAGGGGATGGCATCTAGTCAGGCCAGTAAAATTTTCTGTGGTCAATATTTCCCATTCAACGTACATCATAATGCCAAGAAAACCAACTCCAGAAGTGATGTAGAGTCTTTTATTAAAAAATGGACTACAGAAGAAAACGAGCTATCAGTGTAACACCTAAGCTTGGCCTCTGCATTAGGAAGCCTGGCCTCTGCATTAGAAATTGTTTCCATGTTTGCCATATATCCCTAGTTATTAGTTTGATTTAGTTCCTTCTTTACCCCTCTACACCTTCCCCACCTTCCAATAGATGGCACTGTAGAGGCATTGTTCCATCTTCCAATTTGTACATTTCCCAGAGGAGCATGGGTGGCCTTTCATGTCTCCTCGCACCTTTTTAGGGGTTTTCCGTAAGGAGAAACAATACCCTTCCCACATCTATAGGCCTCTCACTAACTAAATCAGGAACCTACTACACACTGATGAGGGGCAATCAGTATGAAACAGTCTGTATGTGCATGGTTCTCTTTTCCTTCTGGAGAAGGTTCTGGCTTTGGCTTATATTCTTAGTCATTATTACAAGGCTTGTTAAAAGGTCTAACATTGACTTGCAGGAATGCTGCCTTCCATTAGGTGGCGCTATAGAGGCATTTTTCCATCTTCTCATTTGCATATTTCCAGAGGAGCATGGATGGCCTTATAAGTCTTCTCACATCTTATAGGTGCTCTCCCTAAGGAGAAACAATGCCTTTCTTAACTCCTATTATATACTGCCTACCAACTTTTTTTAAACCTCAAAATGAAAAAACATCCCACTTTATCCCTACAAGAATACGAGGACAGGGTTTGAGGTCCAGATGAGAATACCTAGGATGGCGACGTAACCCAAAACCAGGAACCTCCTCTTGTGTGTCCAACCCTAACTGTGATTTTGCATCACACTGCCAGCACCCTTCATTTATGATGTTTATAAGAAAAATATCACTAGTTTATAATATAATTATTAGAGATGAGCGAGCGTACTCGTCCGAGCTTGATACTCGTTCGAGTATAAGGGTGTTCGAGATGCTCGTTACTCGAGACGAGTACCACGCGATGTTCGAGTTACTTTCACTTTCATCTCTGAGACATTAGTGTGCTTTTCTGGCCAATAGAAAGACAGGGAAGGCATTACAACTTCCCCCTGCGACATTCAAGCCCTATACCACCCCCCTGCAGTGAGTGGCTGGCGAGATCAGGTGTCACCCGACTATTAAAATCTGCCCGCCCGCGGCTCGCCACAGATGCATTCTGACAGAGATCAGGGACAGTGCTGCTGATGCCGGAGCTGCTATAGGGAAAGCGTTACTCGAAACGAACCCTCGAGCATTGCGAAAAGTTCGTCTCGAGTAACGAGCACCCGAGCATTTTGGTGCTCGCTCATCTCTAATAATTATGCTTATCTATAATCCTGTGCCTTCTTGTAACATCTACTTATATATGAGAGGGATAAGGAGTTTCCATTTGGTGCACTTCCAGGGATCCAGGCAAAGTAAGTATAATATTCTTTATTCGGCATAGAGTACAGGAAACGTATTTCACTATCTATAACCAATATCCTAATCAGGCCATACCTTCTGAAGCAAATAGCACTAATTATATATGTAAAACACTTATCCTCCCACTAGAGGAGATCAGCGGTCACTACTAAACAAGTCAGTGTTCCCATAAAATACAAAGTACAAGCAAACTAATGCAAATAAATTAATTAATATAATAAATTCATAAGTATAAATTCATTGTTGAGAGATATCACCCAGAGCCAGCCATCAAGATATATTAAAAAAGAATCTTAAAAAATAGAAATTCTAAAAATGCGTAAATTCATGTAGAAGGATATTGTCTGCAGCTATCATTCTCACCACTAGGTGGCCTCAGAGTTTCTTCATAAACATAAATAACTGCTCATACTAAATCCATTCATCATGTAAGATCCACAAATATATTATATATATCAAATATTTATAGATCAAAAATATATCAAACTAATACACATAGTGTCCTACACAAGTATGTTATCAGTATTCTGTATCAGTAAAATAGAAATAAATCTGAAAAACTATATCAGACATCTCATTTAACCCATCTGGCTGCAACATTTATAGCTTATAGATCCAATAAGATTCCCTTTTATGTAATATTTAGAATCTATTTGTACTGGATTGTGGGATAAAATCTATTGGGAGGATGAAAACAGTTTTTCTTCATTATTATGAAACAAGGTGCAATGTCAAGATACACTCTGTTCTAAGAAACCTTATATCTCTGCTGGCTAAGGCGATTCCTCGATTTCTGCGTAGTTCTCCCAACAAACAGGAGACCACAGAAACACTCAATTAAATATACAGGACATCTAGAGGTACAGTCCATATAGTAAACAATATATATATATATATATATATATATATATATATATATAAAACAATTGTCTAAGATAGAAATCATACGTTGTTACTAGAGATGAGCGAGCACCAAAAGGCTCGGGTGCTCGTTACTCGAGTCGAACTTCCCGAGATGCTCGAGAGTTCGTTTCGAGTAACGAACCCCATTGAAGTCAATGGGCGACTCTAGCATTTTTGTATATCGCCGATGCTCGCTAAGGTTTTCATTTGTGAAAATCTGGGAAATTCAAGAAAGTGATGGGAACGACACAGAAACGGATAGGGCAGGCGAGGGGCTACATGTTGGGCTGCATCTCAAGTTCCCAGGTCCCAATATTAAGCCACAATAGTGGCAAGAGTCTGAAAAACCCTCATTAGCAAGGCATATCTTAGCTAAGCACCACACTACCTCCAACAAAGCACAATCACTGCCTGCATGACACTCCGCTGCCACTTCTCCTGGGTAACATGCTGCCCAACCCCCCCGCACGACCCAGTGTCCACAGCGCACACCAAAGTGTCCCTGCGCAGCCTTCAGCTGCCCTCATGCCACACGCTGGCCTCATAGCCACACCACCCTCATGTCTATTTATAAGTGCGTCTGCCATGAGGAGGAACGGGAGGCACACACTGCAGAGGGTTGGCAGGACCAGGCAGCGACCCTCTTTAAAAGGGGCGGGGCGATAGCCCACAATGCTGTACAGAAGCAATGAGAACTCCAATCCTGTGCCACTTCCATCAGGAGCTGCAAACGTGGGCATAGCAATGGGGAATCCACAGTGCATGCCCCAGTCAGACTGGTAATATGTACCTTAACAGTAACCGCGTTGCTGGGAATGTGGTCGTGACTGCGGACCTAGTAGCGCGGTTTTATTTAGTTGGTTTTCGGAATGTGGCCAGGATTAAGTGGGCCGTGGCGGGGGGATGGTGGGGGGGCTCTCTTGTTGTGTTGTTAAAGGTGAAATTCTTGGACTGCCACCAGATGGACCAATGCTACGGTATTTGCCAAGAATGTTTTCATTGTTGGAGGAGGAGGGGGATGTTTTTGAGGCACTACGTGTCCTCTCCACCTGTCCGTGGTTATATGCACCTTAACAATAACCGCGTTGGTGGGAAATGGCCTCGCCGCCATCATGTCTTTGGGAAGCCTCCAATTCCACACCCAAGTGACATAGCATTAGCAGCGATATAGGCAGAGCCCAGAATTAGTAACATTTCAGCGGTAGCATTAGGGACAGGCCCCAGTAACATATCACTAGCAGCAGTATAGGGGGAGCACAGTATTAGTTCCATTTCAGTAGTAGTAGCAGTCAAGACAGGCCCCAGTAACAATTCCAAAGCAGCAGTATAGGGGGAGCACAGTATTAGTTCCATTTCAGTAGTAGTAGCAGTCAAGACAGGCCCCAGTAACATATCACTAGCAGCAGCATAGGGGGAGAACAGTATTAGTTCCATTTCAGTAATAGTAGCAGTCAAGACAGTCCCCAGTAACATATCACTAGCAGCACTATAGGGGGAGCACAGTATTAGTTCCATTTCAGTAATAGCAGCAGTCTGGACAGGCCCCAGTAACATTTCACTAGCAGCAGTATAGGGGGAGCACAGTATTAGTTCCATTTCAGTAGTAGCAGCAGTCTGGACAGGCCCCAGTAACATATCACTAGCAGCAGTATAGGGGGAGCACAGTATTAGTTCCATTTCAGTAGTAGTAGCAGTCAAGATAGGCCCCAGTAACTATTCCGAAGCAGCAGTATAGGGGGAGCACAGTATTAGTTCCATTTCAGTAGTAGTAGCAGTCAAGACAGGCCCCAGTAACAATTCCAAAGCAGCAGTATAGGGGGAGCACAGTCTTAGTTCCATTTCAGTAGTAGTAGCAGTCAAAACAGGCCCCAGTAACAATTCCGAAGCAGCAGTATAGGGGGAACACAGTCTTAGTTCCATTTCAGTAGTAGTAGCAGTCAAGACAGGCCACAGTAACATTCCCGTTGCAGCAGTTTAGGGAGATAACAGTCTCTTTCACATTTCAGTAGTTGCAGTATAGACATGGCCCCAGTTACAATTATGTAGCAAAAGTGTAGGCCAATCCACACACCTTGCTGTACCAGGAGTGCAGGCGAAGCCTATAAAAATTAATTGGATTACACTGTAGGCGAGGGCCCAAAAAAATTGGTGTACCAACAGTACTAATGTACCTCAGAAAAATTGCCCATGCCCAACCAAGAGGGCAGGTGAAACCCATTCATCGCTTTGGTTACTGTGGCTTAATTTGTAACTAGGCCTGGAGGCAGCCCAGTTAAAATAAAAATTGGTTCAGGTGCAAGTTTCAACGCTTTAATGAGAATTAAAACATATAAACATTGTTTACAAAAGTAATATGACTGAGCCTTGTGGGCCTAAGAAAAATTGCCCGTTCGGCGTGAGGTTTCAGGAGGAGGAGCAGGAGGAGGAGGATGAATATAATACACAGATTGATGAAGCCAAAAGGTCCCCGTTTTTTATGGTGATAGAGAACGATGTTTCCATCCGCGGGCACAGCCAACGTATTGTTTAGGTACCGCTGCTGTCCACTGGTGGAGAAGAGAAGTCTGGGGAAATCCAGGCTTTGTTCATCTTTATAAGTGTAAGCCTGTCAGCACTCTCAGTTGACAGGCGGCTACGCTTATCTGTGATGATTCCCCCAGCCGCACTAAACACCCTCTCTGACAAGACGCTAGCCGCAGGGCAAGCAAGCACCTCCAGGGCATACAGCGCGAGTTCAGGCCACGTGTCCAGCTTCGACACCCAGTAGTTGTAGGGAGCAGAGGCGTCACGGAGGATGGTCGTGCGATCGGCTACGTACTCCCTCACCATCCTTTTACAGTGCTCCCGCCGACTCAGCCTTGACTGGGGAGCGGTGACACAGTCTTGCTGGGGAGCCATAAAGCTGGCAAAGGCCTTGGAGAGTGTACCCCTGCCTGCGCTGTACATGCTGCCTGATCTCCGCGCCTCCCCTGCTACCTGGCCCTCGGAACTGCGCCTTCTGCCACTAGCGCTGTCGGATGGGAATTTTATCATCAGTTTGTCCGCCAGGGTCCTGTGGTATAGCATCACTCTTGAACCCCTTTCCTCTTCGGGTATGAGAGTGGAAAGGTTCTCCATATACCGGGGGTCGAGCAGTGTGTACACCCAGTAATCCGTAGTGGCCAGAATGCGTGTAACGCGAGGGTCATGAGAAAGGCATCCTAACATGAAGTCAGCCATGTGTGCCAGGGTACCTGTACGCAACACATGGCTGTCCTCACTAAGAAGATCACTTTCAGGATCCTCCTCCTCCTCCTCAGGCCATACACGCTGAAAGGATGACAGGCAAGCAGCATGGGTACCCTCAGCAGTGGGTCCGGCTGTTTCTGCCCCCTGCTCATCCTCAGGCTCCTCCCCCTCCACTTCCTCTTCCTCCTCCTCAACGCGCTGAGATATAGACATGAGGGTGCTCTGACTATCCAGCGACATACTGTCTTCCCCCGCCTCCGTTTCCGAGCGGATCTGCCTTTATGCTTTGCAGGGTGCTTCTCAAAAGGCATAGCAGAGGAATGGTGACGCTAATGATTGCAGCTCACCATCTGGGTAGACTCCTCAAAGTTTCCAAGGACCTGGCAGATGTCTTCCAACCAGGCCCAGTCTTCTGTAAAGAATTGAGGAGGCTGACTCCCACTACGCCGCCCATGTTGGAGTTTGTATTCCACTATAGCTCTACGCTGCTCATAGAGCCTGGCCAACGTGTGGAGCGTAGAGTTCCACCGTGTGGGCACGTCGCACAGCAGTCGGTGCACTGGCAGATTAAACCGATGTTGCAGGGTCCACAGGGTGGCAGCGTCCGTGTTGGACTTACGGAAATGTGCGCTGACCCGGCGCACCATTCTGAGCAGGTCTGACAAGTGTGGGTAGCTTTTCAGAAACCGCTGAACCACCAAATTAAAGATGTGGGCCAGGCATGGCACATGCGTAAGGCTGCCGAACTGCAGAGCCGCCACCAGGTTACGGCCGTTGTCACACACGACCATGCCCGGTTGGAGGCTCAGAGGCGAAAGCCAGCGGTCGGTCTGCTCTGTCAGACCCTGCAGCAGTTCGTGGGCCATGTGCCTCTTCTCTCCTAAGCTGAGTAGTTTCAGCACGGCCTGCTGACGCTTGCCCACCGCTGTGCTGCCACGCCGCGCGACACCGACTGCTGGTGACGTGCTGCTGCTGACACATCTTGATTGCGAGACAGAGGTTGCGTAGGAGGAGGAGTCAGAGGAGGGTGGTTTAGTGGAGGAAGCATACACCGCCGCAGATACCAGCACCGAGCTGGGGCCCGCAATTCTGGGGGTGGGTAGGACGTGAGCGGTCCCAGGCTCTGACTTGGTCCCAGCCTCCACTAAATTCACCCAATGTGCCGTCAGGGAAATATAGTGGCCCTGCCCACCTGTGCTTGTCTACGTGTCCGTTATTAAGTGGACCCTGCCAGTAACTGCGCTGGTGAGTGAGCGTACAATGTTGCGGGAGACGTGGTCGTGCAGGGCTGGGACGGCACATCGGGAAAAGTAGTGGTGACTGGAAACCGAGTAGCGCGGGGCCGCCGCCGCTATCATGTTTTTGAAAGCCTCCGTTTCCACAAGCCTATACGGCAGCATCTCCAGGCTGATCAATTTGGCTATGTGCACGTCTAACGCTTGAGCGTGTGGGTGCGCGGCGGCGTACTTGCACTTGCGCTCAAACACTTGCGCTAGCGACGGCTGGACACTGCGCTGAGAGACATTGCTGGATGGGGCCGAGGACAGCGGAGGTGAGGGTGTGGGTGCAGGCCGGGAGACGGTCATGCCTGTGTCCTGAGAGGGGGGTTGGATCTCAGTGGCAGGTTGGGGCACAGGGGGAGAGGCAGTGGTGCAAACTGGAGGCGGTGGACGGTCTTCGTCCCACCTTGCGGGGTGCTTGGCCATCATATGCCTGCGCATGCTGGTGATGGTGAGGCTGGTGGTGGTGGCTCCCCGGCTGATCTTGGCGCGACAAACCTTTGCACACCACAGTTCGTCAGTCGTCTGCACTCTCAGTGAAAAACTGCCACACCTTTGAGCACCGTGGCCTCTGCCGGGTGGCATGGCGCGAGGGGGCGCTTTGGGAAACAGTTGGTGGATTATTCGGTCTGGCCCTGCCTCTACCCCTGGCCACCGCACTGCCTTTTCCAACCTGCCCTGCTGCTGCACTTGCCTCCCCCTCTGAAAACCTGTCCTCAGTAGGCTTAGCAAACCAGGTGGGGTCAGTCACCTCATCGTCCAGCTGCTCTTCCTCCGAATCCTCTGTGCGCTCCTCACTCGGACTTACTGCCCTCACTACTACCTCACTGATAGACAACTGTGTCTCATCGTCATCGTCCTCCTCACCCACTGAAAGCTCTTGAGACAGTTGCCGGAAGTCCCCAGTCTCCTCACCCGGATCCCGGGAACTTTCCAAAGGTTGGGCATCGGTCATGAGAAACTCCTCAGGTGATAGAGGATCCATTTTTTCGCACTCAAGGCCAGGACCCGAGAACAGTTCCTGGGAGCCTGCCTGCTCTTCTGAATGTGTCATTTGCTGGGAGGGAGGAGGCTGGGAGAAGGGAGGAGCAGCAGCGACAGGATTCAGGGATGCAGCAGTGGACGGCGTAGAAGACTGGGTGGTAACGGTGGATAGTTTGCTGAATGCACTTTCTGCCATCCACGACAGGACCTGCTCACACTGCTCAGTTTCTAATAAAGGTCTACCGCGTGGACCCATTAATTGTGAAATGAATCTGGGGACCCCAGAAACTTGCCTCTCTCCTAATCCCGCAGCAGTCGGCTGCGATACACCAGGTCCAGCAGCTCGGCCTGTGCCCACACCCTGACTTGGGCCTCCGCGTCCTCGGCCGCGTCCACGTCAACGTCCTAAAGGCCTACCCCTCAGCATGGTGTATTACGAGTAGAGCAGAAACAGAACACTGTAATTAAATGTGCCGCTTATTGGCCTGTGGTTGGAGGCTGACTTCGCTTAAGGAACGCACAGCAGAGCCAGGAAACAGATGAAAAACCAGACAGACACCATATGCAGCATATATATGTATACTCTTTCCCTCTGGCGGGATGACGGCGATCATGTAACGGACACAGCAGAGCCAGGAAACAATTATGCGCAAGCCTGTAGTGAGACCTAGGTGCATATGACTGAGCTACTGGAATTCACAGCGAAGAACCAGTCAAGTGTCCAAAGGCCAGTGGTAGGCCTTACGTATTTTGCTTCAATTTTTTTAAAATGGTGAGGTGAAAAACCAGACAGACACCGTATGCAGCGTATATATGTATCCTCTTTCCCTCTGCCGGGATGACGGCGATCATGTAACGGACACAGCAGAGCCAGGAAACAATTATGCGCAAGCCTGTAGTGAGACCTAGGTGCGTATGACTGAGCTACTGGAATTCACAGCGAAGAACCAGTCAAGTGGCCAAAGGCCAGTGGAACGCACAGCAGAGCCAGGAAACAGATGAAAAACCAGACAGACACCGTATGCAGCGTATATATATGTATACTCTTTCCCTCTGCCGGGATGACGGCGATCATGTAACGGACACAGCAGAGCCAGGAAACAATTATGCGCAAGCCTGCTGTAACGCTAAGCTGGGTAATAATGAGCGACTGCTACCCCCAGCAGACACGCAGCAAACTCTACACGGTCACAGGCTTGGCTGGGTAATAATGAGCGACTAGTACCCCCAGCAGACACGCAGTAAACTGAAGACGGTCACAGGCAGCCCAAATATAGTATTTTTTTCCAATTTTTGGGAAAAAGCCCACTGCCTATATAGCCTGTATATGGATTTCCCTGTTGGAGGATGACTGTGGTTATTGAAAGCACAGTGCAGCCAGAAAAAATTATGCGCAAGGCTGGGTATTAATGAGCGACTACTACCCCCAGCAGACATGCAGTAAACTGTAGACGGTCACAGGCTTAGCTGGGTAATAATGAGCGACTACTACCCCCAGCACACACGCAGTAAACTGAAGACGGTCACAGGCAGCCCAAACATAGTATTTTTTTTCCAATTTTTGGGAAAAAGCCCACTGCCTATATAGCCTGTATATGGATTTCCCTGTTGGAGGATGACTGTGGTTATTGAAAGCACAGTGCAGCCAGAAAGAATAATGCGAAAGGCTGGGTATTAATGAGCGACTTCTACCCCCAGCAGACACGCAGTAAACTGTAGACGGTCACTGGCTTAGCTGGGTAATAATGAGCGACTACTACCCCCAGCACACATGCAGTAAACTGAAGACGGTCACAGGCAGCCAAAATATAGTATTTTTTTCCAATTTTTGGGAAAAAGCCCACTGCCTATATAGCCTGTATATAGATTTCCCTGTTAGAGGATGACTGTGGTTATTGAAAGCACAGTGCAGCCAGAAAAAATTATGCGCAAGGCTGGGTAATAGTGAGCGACTACTACCCCCAGCAGACACACAGTAAACTGTAGACGGTCACAGGCTTAGCTGGGTAATAATGAGCGACTACTACCCCCAGCACACATGCAGGAAACTGAAGACGGTCACAGGCAGCCCAAATATAGTATTTTTTTCCAATTTTTGAGAAAAAGCCCACTGCCTATATAGCCTGTACAGATAGTCCCCTACTTGCGAACATTCGAGTTACGAATTTCGCTAGATATGAACTATCTGTCCTGCACAGTATGATGTAATGCTATGGCATTACATCATGCTGTGCAGGGACTGAACAGGCTTCTATCAAGCCTGATAGAAGCCTGTTCGGTCAGATCGCGGCAGCCGTGCGCTTGATGGGCACTCTGCATAGGCAGCCCTGGGGCTTTTCAGGAGGTCCCCGGCTGCCTAGCAACCACACAGCATCCCGCGTTCTCATCATGGGACGCTGTACCGGCCCCCTGAACGTCGGGTACAGGCTATTTCTTACAGCGGGCACCCGGCGGCAGCAGTTCCGACGAGCCGCGCCGCTCGTCAGAACTGTTAAAGTGTTAACAGTTCAGACGAGCAGCACGGTTCGTCGGAACTGCTGCCGTTGGGTGCCCGCTGTAAGAACAGCCTGCACCCGACGTTGTATGGAGCGGGATCCACCCGCGATCCCGCTCCATACAAGCATTTGTTCGACTTGCGAACAAATCGACTTGCGAACAGGCTCCTGGAACGGAACCTGTTCGCAAGTCGGGGACCATCTGTATATGGATTTCCCTGTTGGAGGATGACTGTGGGTATTGAAAGCACAGTGCAGCCAGAAAAAAATTATGCGCAAGGCTGCAGTAACACCTAGCTGGGTAATAGTGAGCGACTACTACCCCCAGCAGACACGCAGTAAACTGAACACGGTCACAGGCAGCCCAAAGATTTTTTTTCCAATTTTTTTGAAAAAGCCCACTGCCTATATAGCCAGTATATCTCTTTCCCTGTAACACTGTCCCTGCCTCACCAGTACTGCCCCTATACTCAGTAAAATGACTGCAGACTGAGGACGCTATGGTCTGCATGCCCGATTTACAAAAAAAAAAATGTGCAAAACTGCTAAAAGCAGCCTCAATAGTACTGCACACGGTCAGATGTGGCCCTAAGAAGGACAATTGGGGTTCTTGAAGACGAAGATAACAGCCTAACACTAACCTAACACTCTCCCTATAGCAGCTACAGCAGGACGGCACTTTCCCTAATGTCTCTCAGCGTGCATCTGTGGCGAGCCGCGGCCGGCCCCAGTTTATATACTCGGGTGTCACCTGATTTCCCCAGCCACTCACTGCAGGGGGGTGGAATAGGGCTGGAACTTCACAGGAGGAAGTTGTAATGCCTTCCCTGTGTTTCTATAGGCCAGAAAACGGCGCAAACTTTTCTGGGAAGAAAATGGAAGTGACTCGAACACCGCGTGGTGCTCGTCTCGAGTAACGAGCATCTCGAGTACCCTAATACTCGAACGTCATTAAGCTCGGACGAGTACGCTCGCTCATCTCTAGTTGTAATTGCTGTATGACTGACTTACTATCCTGGAGAAAGCCTGGAGCCCTACTGACTAATAGTTGCAGGGAACGATCCACCCATGAACTAAGACGATCACAGGGTGATTCGATCCCTGCAACTATGGGACGCAATGGGGACAGAAATTCTCCTTTATAGAGTTTAGGTAAGCTGTGAAATATGGCAAATCTGGATTGTCAGGGCATAATTAATGGGCTTCCTTTTCACTCCGCATGCCCGTACTCACTCCTAATTCAAATAATTTCCTTAACTTTACAAGACATTCCTGTATGGGATTGGATTCTAACCTTCTGTAAATCTTATCATCATGTAATATTGTTTCTACCTGTAAAGCATAACATTTTGAATCCATGATAATGATGTTTCCCCCTTTATCTGATTTTGTAATAGTTATGTTCTTATTGGATGCCAGCTTCTTTAGTTCTCTTCTTTCCTCAGGCGTGAGATTGTCCTTCTCAGAATGGTTTCTCTCATTAGATTGCTTCATTTTTATAAGTTCCTTTTCTAATACATACTGAAAGTCATCCATGAATCTGGATCTAGATGCCAGAGTGTAGAATTCCGGATTCGGAATATCAAATTCAATATTGCTTGTTTGTATTATTTCTTGTGACGTTGAACTCACTTTCCAATTGTATAAGATCTAAGGTAGCCATCATTTCTTTAAACGCTTTGTTCACAAATTCATTAGCCCACACCATATTGTTAGCAGTTATTTTCTTTTTTATTTGTTTCCTGTCTCTCCTTCATGAGAAAATGCTTTTTAATGGGAGTGATGTAACAAATTTATTCAAGTCCAACAATATGTCAAATAGATTGAACTCATTGTCTGGAGATAAACTCAAACCTTTTTCAAGAATCTGTAACTGGCATGCTGTTACAACCAGAGGGGTTAATATTATAACATTGTTCCCTACTGTCTTCTGCTTCGAAGGCCATTCATTGAATTCAATAAAAGGTCAGGTGCTACCTGTGAATGGTTAAGTGCTGAAAGAGCTTCAAAGCAGTGCAGGGAAAAAACGCGCCTGAGCCTCGGCAGCTGAGGAGAGATGAGTATAATTTTATTTAATTTTTTACACATTCTATGGATGATTTTCAGGCAAAGGCTTATATTTAAAGCCCTTCCCTGAAAATCCCTGCAGAGCTTGTCGGCAGCCCATTGCTTTCGATGGGACCGCAGAAGTGCCAGTCCCATTGAAAGCAAAGGGAGAACATTGGGATCCTCTGCCACAGCTGTGGCAGGCGATTCTTTACTACCCACAGCGATAAAGAAATCCTCTGCCACAGCTGTGACAGCTGTGGCAGGAGATTCTTAACTCCCGCGGGGAGTCCCCTTGTCACAGAACACCGTAACAGTGCTGTCACAGTGTTCAGTGACAAGGGGACTTCCCATGGGGAATATTTACACGGCAGCGGTGGAGAGGTGAGTATATATATATATTTTTATTTTTATTATAAATTTTTTTTTACACAAACAGGGATGATTTTCAGAGAAGGGCTTATATTTAAAGCCCTTTCCCGAAAATCACTGCAGGGGTTGCCAGCAGCCCATTGCTTTCAATAGGACCACCTGCAGCAGCCGTGGCCCCATTAAAGGCAATGGGCACAGACCTGTATTAACGCGTGTTTGTGCACATACGTCGGTGCGAAGTTTTATGCGCACCTATGTACAGCACACGCACAAACTCGTGTGAATGCTTTATAACTAGAAAGCTAAGAACACGCATTACAGAACATATCCGTCACATAAAAATTTCTGATATCAATAATTCAGCAGCTGTAAAACATTTTGTAGAACAGCACTCTGGTATCATCAACAATTTCATATATTATGGAATAGAGAAGGTTAGAAATAAAAGAAAACTAAATGTTGATCAAGCTAATGTATTAAAAAGAGAAGGTTTCTGAACTATGGCACTTGGCAGCAGATTCCCGAAAGGTATGAATATAAAAACTGACCTTCTGTATGTATATTAAATATTATAGTTTGGCAATAATCATTTTTATAATAATAACTACTTTATTTATAGATAATTTTATGATATATGTGATCAGACACATGATCACATTTTATAGAAAACTAGCTTACCCGTCGCGCGTTGCTGCAAAGACAGACAGACATACATTCATTCGTTTTTATATATCTAGATAACAACCAATCACAGCGCAGCTTTCATGTAACCTCAGTGGTATAATATATAACAACCAATCACAGCGCAGCTTTCATGTTACCTCAGTGGTATAATATATAACAACCAATCACAGCGCAGCTTTCATGTTACCTTAGCAGTATAAAATATAACAACCAATCACAGCGCAGCTTTCATGTTACCTCAGCAGTAAGAGAAATAACAACCAATCACAGCACAACTTTTATTCTGCCTCAGCAATATAAAAAATAGCAACCAATCACAGCGCAGCTTTCATGTTACCTCTGCGGTATTATATATAGCAACCAATCACAGCGCAGCTTTCATGTTACCTCAGTGGTATAATGCAGCACAGCTTTCATGCAACCTCAGCAGTATAAGAAGTAGCCACCAATCACAGCACAGCTTTCATTTTACCTCAGCAGTATAAGAAATAGCAACCAATCACAGCACAGCTTTCATCTTACCTCAGCATTCTCAATATCCAGCAATTGTCTTGCGAAACGTTCGGCGGATGCATCATTTTGTAGTTGAACACTCAGCCCGTTGGTCATAATGCCTTTTGCTTTTGTGCTTGAGATGGAAATCAAACGATCTTTGTCTGGGGGGCATAACTGTCGACGATGCTCGCACGCGCGCCACCTATCGTAGGATAGTTGTTCTATGCCAGTAATCTTCCCAGGAGTGTACTCAACAACTTCCCAAAGTCTCATAGCAATTGGATGAATGGTGTAGGATAATGTAATGGTGTAATGCATAAAGGACAGACAGACAGACACACAGACAGACAGACATACATTCATTTATATATATCAGGAAGTGAGAGAATTAGATTCCGTACGTAAAATTTGGACGCTAATTGTTTTGCGCTTAGAATTGAATAATCGAGTTGGGACCCATTAAAATTTCCTATTTATGGCATATTCAATGCCCGTGCCAAATTTCAAGTTTCTATGTGAGAAAATGACATTCCGTATGTAAAATTTGGACGCTAATTCTTTTGCGCAAAGAATTGAATAATCGAGTTGGGACCCATTAGCTTTTCCTATTTATGACATATTCAATGCCCGTGCCAAATTTCAAGTTTCTATGTGAGAAAATTACATTCCGTACGTAAAATTTGGACGCTAATTCTTTGGCGCATAGAATTGAATAATCGAGTTGGGACCCATTAGCTTTTACTATTTATGACATAATCAATGCTCGTGCCAAATTTCAAGTTTCTATGACATTGGGAAGCGAGAAAATTAGATTCCGTACGTAAAATTTGGACGCTAATTCTTTGGCGCTTACAATTGAATAATCGAGTTGGGACCCATTAGCTTTCCTATTTTTGACATAATCAATGCTTGTGCCAAATTTCAAGTTTCTATGACATTGGGAAGCGAGAAAATTAGATTCCGTACGTAAAATTTGGACGCTAATTCTTTGGCGCTTAGAATTGAATAATCGAGTTGGGACCCATTAGTTTTTCCTATTTATGACATATTCAATACTCGTGCCAAATTTCATGTTTCTACGGCATTGGGAAGTGAGAGAATTAGTGGCAGTGATGGAAATCAAACGATCTACGTGGGGGGGGGGGGGCGTAACTGTCGACGACGCTCGCGCACGCACCATTTATCGTAGGATAGTTGTGCTATGCCTATAATCTTCCCAGGAGTGTACTCAACAACTTCCCAAAGTTTCATGGCGATCGGATGAATGGTGTAGTAGCGCATAAAGGACAAACATACACACAGACAGACAGACAGACACGCATACATTCAATTTTATATATATAGATTATTAATATTAATAACATTATTGTAGCACATATAGAGAATGAATTTGTGTTTACTGTTCTGATGCGGCGTCTTTTTTGATATGGTATCGTTATTTTAGTGGGTGACATCAATTTCATATATCTTTAGGATTTTATGACATGGAACACCAATTTATTGGTTAAATAATGAATTTATGGGTTATAGAATAATTAATGGATGTAAGTTATTGATTTATATGTATTAATTAGAGATGAGCGAGCATACTCGTCCGAGCTTGATACTCGTTCGAGTATTAGGGTGTTCGAGATGCTCGTTACTCGTAACTAGTGATGAGCAAACGTACTCGTCCGAGCTTGATGCTCGGGCGAATATTAGGGTGTTCGGGATGCTCGTTACTCTTAACGAGCACCACGCGGTGTTCGGGTTACTTTCACTTTCCTCTGTGAGACGTTAGCGCGCTTTTCTGGCCAATTGAAAGACAGGGAAGGCATTACAACTTCCTCCTGTGACGTTCAAGCCCTATACCACCCCCCTGCTGTGAGTGGCTGGGGCGATCAGATGTCACCCGAGTATAAAAGTCGGCCCCTCCCGCGGTTCGCCTCAGATGCCTTGTGAGTTAGCTGAGGGAAAGTGCTGTTGTGTTGGAGCTGCTGTAGGGAGAGTGTTAGGAGTGAGTGTAGGCTTCAAGAACCCCAACGGTCCTTCTCAGGGCCACATCTATCCGTGTGCAGTACTGTGGAGGGTGCTGTTAGCAGTGTTGCACAATTTTTTTTTTCAAAATCGGCTGTCTGCAGAGCATTGCGCCTTGCAGTAATAGTCCAGGGACAGAAGTGGTGGTTAGGCAGGGAGAGTGTTAGGAGTGAGTGTAGGCTTCAAGAACCCCAACGGTCCTTCTTAGGGCCACATTTAACCGTGTGCAGTACTGTGCAGGCTGCTGTTAGCAGTGTTGCATATATTTTTTTTTCAAAATCGGCTGTGCAGAGCATTGCGCCCTGCAGTAATACTACAGGGAGAGAATTGTGTAGGCAGGGCCAGAAGACATATATTATTGATTGAATATAGTCAGTGGGCCTTTTCTTTAAAAAAAAAAAGGGAAAAATTCTATTTGGCCTGCCTCTGTCAGTCCTCAGCGTTCTGTGTACGTGTGTGGTGGGTGGAGATAGTAAAAAAAACATATACGCAGCCAGCTACGTTTAACAGCAGTCTTGCGCCAATTTATTTCCTGCCTGCCTGGGAAAAATCACCGCTCTGCTGCACTTCATATAATTGCATTTCTGTGGAACAGATTTCTTATCTGATTGAATATAGTCAGTGGGCCTTCCCTTTAAAAAAAAAGGGAAAAATTCTATTTGTCCTGCAGGCTTACGCCAATTTATTTCCTGCCTGGGAAATCACTGGTAATACAGCATGCTGAGGGGTAGGGGTAGGCCTAGAGGACGTGGACGTGGCCGAGGACGCGTAGGCCCAAGTGAGGGTGTGGGCACAGGCCGAGCTCCTGATCCAGGTGTATCGCAGCCGACTGCTGCGCGATTAGGAGAGAGGCACGTTTCTGGCGTCCCCACATACATCGCCCAATTAATGGGTCCACACGGGAGACCTTTATTAGAAAATGAGCAGTGTGAGCAGGTCCTGTCGTGGATGGCAGAAAGTGCTTCGAGCAAGCTATCATCCACCCACAGTTCTGCGCCGTCCAGTGCTGCAAATCCGAATCTTCTGGCTGCTGCTCCTCCTTCCTCCCAGCCTCCTCACTCCACTACAATGACACATGCTCAGGAGCGGGAAGACTCCCAGGAACTGTTCTCGGGCCCCTGATCAGATTGGGCAGCAGTGGTTCCTCTCCCACCAGAGGAGTTTATCGTCACTGATGCCCAACCATTGGAAAGTTCCCGGGGTCCGGGGGATGAGGCTGGGGACTTCCGGCAACTGTCTCAAGACCTTTCAGTGGGTGAGGAGGACGATGACGATGAGACACAGTTGTCTTGCAGTGAGGTAGTAGTAAGGGCAGTAAGTGCGAGGGAGGAGCGCACAGAGGATTCGGAGGAAGAGCAGCAGGACGATGAGGTGACTGACCCCACCTGGTGTGCAACGCCTACTCAGGACAGGTCTTCAGAAGGGGAGGCAAGGGCAGCAGCAGGGCAGGTTGCAAGAGGCAGTGCGGTGTCCAGGGGTAGAGGCAGGGCCAGACCGAATAATCCACCAAGTGTTTCCCAAAGCGCACCCTCGCGCCATGCCACCCTGCAGAGGCCGAGGTGCTCTAAGGTCTGGCAGTTTTTCACTGAGACGCCTGACGACCGACGAACAGTGGTGTGCAACCTTTGTCGCGCCAAGATCAGCCGGGGAGCCACCACCAACAGCCTCACCACCACCAGCATGCGCAGACATATGATGGCCAAGCACCCCACGAGGTGGGACGAAGGCCGTTCACCGCCTCCGGTTTGCACCACTGCCTCTCCGCCTGTGCCCCAACCTGCCACTGAGATCCAACCCCCCTCTCAGGACACAGGCACTACCGTCTCCTGGCCTGCACCCACACCCTCACCTCCGGTGTCCTCGGCCCCATCCAGCAATGTCTCGCACCGCACCGTCCAGCCGTCGCTAGCGCAAGTCTTTGAGCGGAAGCGCAAGTACGCCGCCACGCACGCGCACGCTCAAACGTTAACAGTCCACATAGCGAAATTTATCAGCCTTGAGATGCTGCCGTATAGGCTTGTGGAAACGGAGTCCTTCAAAAGTATGATGGCGGCGGCGGCCCCGCGCTACTCAGTTCTCAGTCGCCACTACTTTTCCCGATGTGCCATCCCAGCCCTGCACGACCACGTCTCCCGCAACATTGTACGCGCCCTCACCAATGCGGTTAGTGGCAAGGTCCACTTAATAACGGACACGTGGACAAGCACAGGCGGGCAGGGCCACTACATCTCCCTGACGGCACATTGGGTGAATTTAGTGGAGGCTGGGACAGAGTCAGAGCCTGGGACCGCTCACGTCCTACCCACCCCCAGAATTGCGGGCCCCAGCTCGGTGGTGGTATGTTCGGCGGTGTATGCTTCCTCCACTAAAGCACCCTCCTCCTCCTCCTCCTCCTCAACCTCTGTCTCGCAATCTAGATGTGTCAGCAGCAGCAGGACGTCGCCAGCAGTCGGTGTCGCGCGGCGTGGCAGCACAGCGGTGGGCAAGCGTCAGCAGGCCGTGCTGAAACTACTCAGCTTAGGAGAGAAGAGGCACACGGCCCACGAACTGCTGCGGGGTCTGACAGAGCAGACCGACCGTTGGCTTGCGCCGCTGAGCCTCCAACCGGGCATGGTCGTGTGTGACAACGGGCGTAACCTGGTGGCGGCTCTGCAGCTTGGCAGCCTCACGCACGTGCCATGCCTGGCCCACGTCTTTAATTTGGTGGTTCAGCGCTTTCTGAAAAGCTACCCACGCTTGTCAGACCTGCTCGTAAAGGTGTGCCGGCTCTGCGCACATTTCCGCAAGTCCCACACGGACGCTGCCACCCTGCGGACACTGCAACATCGGTTTAATATGCCAGTGCACCGACTGCTGTGCGACGTGCCCACACGGTGGAACTCTACGCTCCACATGTTGGCCAGGCTCTATGAGCAGCGTAGAGCTATAGTGGAATACTAACTCCAACATTGGCGGCGCAGTGGGAGTCAGCCTCCTCAATTATTTTCAGAAGAGTGGGCCTGGTTGGCAGACATCTGCCAGGTCCTTGGAAAGTTTGAGGAGTCTACCCAGGTGGTGAGCGGCGATGCTGCAATCATTAGCGTCACCATTCCTCTACTATGCCTCTTGAGAAGTTCCCTGCAAAGCATAACGGCTTTGCGCTCGGAAACGGAGGCGGGGGAAGACAGTATGTCGCTGGATAGTCAGAGCACCCTCCTGTCTATATCTCAGCGCGTTGAGGAGGAGGAGGAGGAGCATGAGGAGGATGAGGAGGAGGGGGAAGAGACAGCTTGGCCCACTGCTGAGGGTACACATGCTGCTTGCCTGTCATCCTTTCAGCGTATATGGCCTGAGGAGGAGGAGGCGGAGGAGGAGGAGGAGGATCCTGAAAGTGATCTTCCTAGTGAAGACAGCCATGTGTTGCGTACAGGTACCCTGGCACACATGGCTGACTTCATGTTAGGATGCCTTTCTCGTGACCCTCGTGTTGCACGCATTCTGGCCACTACGGATTACTGGGTGTACACACTGCTCGACCCACGGTATAAGGAGAACATTTCAACTCTCATTCCCGAAGAGGAAAGGGGTTCAAGAGTGTTGCTATACCACAGGACCCTGGCGGACAAGTTGATGGTAAAATTCCCCTCCGACAGCGCTAGTGGCAGAAGGCGCAGTTTCGAGGGCCAGGTAGCAGGGGAGGTGCGGAGATCGAGCAGCATGTTCAGCACAGGCAGTGCAACACTCTTTAAGGCCCTGGACAGCTTTATGGCTCCCCACCAAGACTGTGTCACCGCTCCCCAGTCAAGGCTGAGTCGGCGGGAGCACTGTAAAAGGATGGTGAGGGAGTACGTAGCCGATCGCACGACCGTCCTCCGTGACGCCTCTGCCCCCTACAACTACTGGGTGTCGAAGCCTTGACACGTGGCCTGAACTCGCGCTGTATGCCCTGGAGGTGCTTGCTTGTCCTGCGGCTAGCGTCTTGTCAGAGAGGGTGTTTAGTGCGACTGGGGGAATCATCACAGATAAGCGTACACGCCTGTCTACCGACAGTGCCGACAGGCTTACACTCATCAAGATGAACAAAGCGTGGATTTCCCCAGACTTCTCTTCTCCACCAGCGGACAGCAGCGATACCTAAGCAATACGTAGGCTGCACCCGCGGATGGAAGCATCGTTCTGTATCACCATCCAAAACGGTGACATTTCTGCTTCATCAATCTGTGTATAATATTCCTCCTCCTCCTCCTGCTCCTCCTCCTGAAACCTCACGTAATCGGGCAATTTTTCTTTGGGCCACAAGGCTCACTCATATAATTTTTCAAAACAATTTTTATACGTTTCAATGCTCTTACAAGCGATGAAACTTAAACTTGAACCAATTTTTCGTTAAACTGGGCTGCCTCCAGGCCTAGTTACCACTTAAGCCACATTAACCAAAGCGATTAATGGGTTTCACCTGCCATCTTGGTTGGGCATGGCCAATTTTTTCTGAGGTACATTAGTACTGTTGATACACCAATTTTTGGGGGCCCTCGCCTACAGTGTAATCGAATTAATTTTTTGCCCACCTGCATTAAAGCTGACGTTACATCAGCTGTGCTGGGCACTGCAATGGGATATATTTATGTACCGCCGATGGCTTCCTGGCACCCACCCATGCTGTCGGTCCACAGGGAGTTGTAAATGCATCTGTTTCCACTTCTAAAGAACCCCAGTCTGACTGGGGCATGCAGTGTGGGCCGAAGCCCACCTGCATTAAGCACGACATTACTACCTCAGCTGTGTTGGGCAATGCAATGGGATATTTTTATGTACCGCCGGTGGCTTCCTGGCACCCACCCATGCTGTCGGTCCACAGGGAGTTGTAAATTCATCTGTTTCCACTTCTAAAGAACCCCAGTCTGACTGGGGCATGCAGTGTGGGCCGAAGCCCACCTGCATTAAGCACGACATTACTACCTCAGCTGTGTTGGGCAATGCAATGGGATATTTTTATGTACCGCCGGTGGGTTCCAGGGAGCCACCCATGCTGTAGGTGCACACGGAATTCCCATTGCAGAGTTGTACCTGCCTGTGACTATTTATAAAAAACTGCGGTCTGACTGGGGCGTGCAGACACCTTGACAGAATGAATAGTGTGTGGCACATAGGTTCCCCATTGCTATGCCCACGTGTAATGCCCAATTGACTTCAATGGGGTTCGTTATTCGAAACGAACCCTCGAGCATCGCGAAAAGTTCGTCTCGAGTAACGAGCACCCGAGCATTTTGGTGCTCGCTCATCTCTACTCGTAACGAGTACCACGCGGTGTTCGGGTTACTTTCATGTTCTTCCCTGAGAAATTTGCGCGCTTTTCTGGCCGATAGAAAGACAGGGAAGGCATTACAACTTCCCCCTGCAACGTTCAAGCCCTATACCACCCCCCTGCAGTGAGTGGCTGGCAAGATCAGGTGTCACCCGAGTATTAAAATCTGCCCTCCCGCGGCTCGCCACAGATGCCTTCTGACATAAATCAGGGAAAGTGCTGCTGCTATAGGGAGACCGTTAGGAGTTATTTTAGGCTTCAAGAACCCCAACGGTCCTTCTTAGGCCATAGAAATCGCAGATAGCACCTATGTGCGATCTGCGATTCCTGTTCTCTTCTCTATATGCGCTCAATGGGGCCGGCGGCAGCAGCGCCGACCCCATTGAGAACATATAGAAGACAAATCATTCTTCTCAGGAGGGAGCGACAGCCTGCAGTAGCACCACAGAACGCCCGGTGAAGTGAGTAATGATTTTTATTCTTTGCTCCGCTGTATTCCCGGCGTATAAGGTGACAGTTGGGGCTTATATGTAAAGCCCTTCCCTGAAGAAGAATGCAGGGGTGCCGGCAGACCATTGTTTTCAATGAAGCCACCGGCAGCAGCCGTGTGAAGCCACCCTTATAGTGTTTCATGGACAAAAGCCATTTCCTGAAAATGACAATGATCACATGCAGATGTCATATGAGATAGAAGCTGAAAACTTCTGTGGTCAGTCAGTGGAGTTTAAGATAAACCCCAAGATATAAGTTCCAGAACATATGACTATTGTGTGACACTTAGGGTGGCTTCACACAAGCGTGTTTTTGCGCGTACAGGGCTGCGCACCTATGTACACACACACTCGTGTGAAGCACCCTTACAGCATCATAACCAGTAGGATTGTAGTATGTAACTTCCTATGAATGCTAAAATATGCTAAAATCTTTTTCTTTTTAGAACAGAATCGCAGTTGGATCTGAAGGTCTACCAAGGTATGAATATATGGTAAGGATATCTGTATATATCTATGAATGTTGGATTTGTATTGCTCTTGAACTAACTCTGAATATGGAATGCTTGTAATTTCATTGACAAAGAATGCTAACTGGGGTAACAGCAAAATAATGGGGAATGCAGAGAGAATAACTTAGTGTATTGATTTGCTTTGGTATAAACAGTACGGTATAATGTACTGAAGAACTTTTTAAAAATTCCAAGTGGAGAGAAATGGAAAAAAATGAACTTTCGACATCTTTCGGTGCGTCTTGTTGTGGTATCGTTTTAGGCATATAGAATTTTTCTGGTTGGCCAGTAGAGGTATCATTTCTATAATACTTTTGTCTATTTTTTTATACAAGTGTATTTAATATTTATGAGATCCCTTCATTTGAGCAGGTAAAATTCCCTTCTATTGAGTGCACATGCACAGCCTGGAGCTTGGGGACTTCTGTACGATCTGCGTGCCAACATTCGGGGCGACAGTGCTGGTACCAGCAGGCGGTTAAGAGTAGAACTAGATTCTAATGCATAAATCAACCAGTCTTTACTGTATATTTCCTCATAGCTACAAGAATAATCTTCCTTCATAGTAACTTGGAGTCATTCATTGGACTTGTTCACAATACGCCAAAGCTTTATGATTGACACATACATAAGAAAACTCTCCTGGCATGTTTTTAACAAAAAGTCCCAACCTTTGCCGCTGTATGTCTTACGGTAGAATACATATCCATAGGATCCCGCAGGGTGTCCCTAAAATTGAGAATGCTTTTACAATTGAAACAATGGTATGCCAGCACATAATCCCTAATGTATCTTAATCCTAAAGACACCCTCTATAATTGATTTGTGCAATCAAAATTATTTAACAATCAAATAAGTACATTTTATTCAGCTCAACACAACATATATAACAAGTGGTTTTACCAAATTCAACATAAAATGCCACTTTTAATAACTGCTGCAGTCTCAAAATGATTCAACCCCTTCATGCCACGCATCTTTAGTACTTAGTAGAGCACCTTTTAGCTGCTATTACCTGTTGCAAATGTGATGCATAGCCAGACATCAGCTGCTGATAAGATTCCTGAAGAATCTTAGCCCATTCCTCATGGGCAATGGCCTCCAGTTTACTAATACTCTTAAGTTTTCATCAGAGGCGTAACTTGAAGCTACTGGGCCCCAATGCAAAATCTGTAACAGGGCCCCCAACTATAATGCTTTATTCACAGTACTGGGCTCCCTATATGGGGAAGAGAGGTCATATAGGCCTGCTAAGGCTCATGGGCCAGGGTACAACTGCATCCCCTGTAGTTACGCCTTCTTCAAACCCCACCAAACATTTTCTATGAGGTTCAAGTCAGGCAACTGCAACAGCCATTCCAGAATCCTTCAGGACTTCTTCTGAAACTGAGCCTTTGTGGAGTTTGAGGTTTCATTGGGATCACTGTCCTATTACAAGGTCCAATGATGCCCAAGCTCCAGCGTACAGCATACAGAAGGCATGACATTTTCTCCTAAGATTTTCTGATCCTTAATTGAATCCATCTTGTCCTCTACATGCTGCAGGTTTCCAGTGCCAAAGGAAGCAAAGCATCCCCAGAGCATCACAAGCCACTGCCATGCTTTAATGTAGGTAGGAAGTTGTTTTCAGCATATGCTTCACTCTTCCTCCTCCAGACATACCGCTGATCCATAAGCCCAAAAATTACTTTAATTATTCATATGATTTTGAGCATATTTCTTGTGTTTTTGGGTCAGTAGACGTGTATATTTTGAAGTTGGGGCATAAAGACCTTCAGCATTTATTAAGCGTCGTATCGTGAAAACGGAAACCTCCGTGCCCGCTGTCACCAAATCCTGCTGCAGGTCTGTTGCAGTCACTGAAGTGTTTTGACCACCTGCCTTCTCAGGAATCTGGTGGCAGTCCATGATAGCTATCATTTTCTGCCATGTCCAGGTAGTTTAGCCAGTGTTCCTTTAACTTTGAATTTGCAAACTTTAGTTCTAACTGTATCTCTAGGGACATACGGTGCATTTGCTGTCTTTTTGTATCCTTTTCCTTGTTTATACAAGGCAATGATCTCTCCTCTTAAAGGGGTTTTCCATGAAAATACTATTGATGACTTATCCTCAGGATAGGTCATCAATAATTGATCGTCCGGCGTCCGATGCTCGGGACCCTGACTGATCAGATGAGTGGGCTCATGCTGTCAGGGCAGCAAATACACAGAGGTTGGAGCTGAAACAGCGGAAGTCTCTACGCCGATCTCTGTGTAGTGGCCAGCGCTTGTATCCTAAGGATAGGTCATCAATAGTATTTTCCACAGAAAACCCCTTTAACATTTTGAACAATTCTACAAACATATTTCTAGGATGTAGTCAAATGTCACAAAGACTTGGAGCCCTTTTTACACAAAACAATTATCATTTAGATACTAGGTAGATCACAATAATCATTAATGTAAATGCTACCAGCAACTGAACACTGAACGAAAATTTAGTGGCTTATCATTCATCATTCTGTTTGTGCAAGCATTAAAATCAAATGACTGTTTACTGTGAATGGAGGCGGATGATAGGAACGATTTTCAGCCTACTCCACCTCCATTCACTAAGCAATCATTGCTCTTCTGTGAAAGCACAGGAGTTACTATAACTAAGACGACTACTGGGTGCTTTAGTAATCAATAATCATACTGTGTAAAAGAACCATTAACTAGTCCAGGTGTTTAATGTATTTATTCTTAAGCACACCTGATGTAACCAATCACTTGATTAGTTGGATCAGGTGTGTTTCAGACAACACTTGATTTGCAAATGTGTGTTCGGCCCCTATCCACGAGTGGAGAATCATTGTGATTCTCCACTCGCGGTAGGCAATTCGCAGCATGCTGTGAATTGCCCCGATTCTCCACGGCCAGCCTATCTATTTGATAGGGCTGACGGGCGGAGATTCGGCTGCGGCTCCTGCTCCCAGGCGGAGGCGCCCGCGGCGGAGATCAGGAGGTTGAATATTTCTTGGAGTGCAGTGGTCATTAAAAGTGGCATTTTGAATTTGGAGAAACTTGTTATATTAGTTGTATTTAAATGTTTAAATTGTTCCTGTTTGACTGCTTTTTGCAAACAGTTGGAAGTTTGTGAATTTTGCAAATAAATCTAATTAGCAATGGGGTTAAATAATTTACCTTGGGTGAATGGGCCATTTGGCTTAAGCAGAAAATACTATGAAATGTTATCTGAACATAGCCCAGACTCTCCAGCATTATTCACGTTATATATTGGAATATTATTTTTCTAGCTGTTTGCTTATGAAAATGAATGTTCAGATTTTATTTTGTATCTTTTTTCTGTTTCACAGTTTTTAACAATGGAACAAGAAATATATGAAAACCTGTGTTATATGGTTTGAGACACAAACAGGTCTCCAGATCCTAAGAGCCTTATCTCCTAGCACAACCCACCCAAGTGCCATCCAGTACTCCAGCTTTGTGCTGTCCTTAATCACTTCAATCCTCGGACTTCTTGCCAACATTATTGTCATCCTCGTCACTGGATTCTTAATGAAGAAGAACAAATACAAAATCTGGTTCCTGAGCTTGGCTCTAGCAGATTTCACCTTTCTTCTGTTTCTTCCGCTTTATGCCGTGTCTATATTAGGAGCATGATGGATCCATATCAATGGTCATATGGATCCATCATGTGCAAAATCTACCGTTTTCTTGCCTTTATTAATTTGTATTGCAGTATTTACATCCTCACAGCGCTAAATATTGATCGCGCCTTGTCTGTAGCTAAACCAGTATGGCACCTGAGGTTTCATTCTCGGAGATTTTGCTGGTGTATGTGTGGAGTCATCTGGGCATCATCCATCCTATGTAGTATTCCAGTCATAATCTACAGTGATATACGTGAAGAAAATATATGTAGTCTCTCTAACTATGACGCTACATTGTTTGCAAACCGTTTTAGTGTTGATGTAGAAGAAGATTTGATACCACAAGAAAGATATAAAAATGCCTCAGTCTTAGATTCAAATCAACAAACTGTAACAGCGTGGAGGGAAGTCATTTTTACAGCAGTACGTCTTGTAGTTCCACTTGCAGTAGTTGGTTATATTATCCCGCTGTGTGTTATCCTGTTCGCCAATATCATCATTGCTCTTCATGTAAAGAATTCTAAGATGGCGGCAACATCCAGACTGTACCGAGTGGTGATTGTCACCATTATGAGCTTCTTCTGTAGTAAGACGCCATATGTTTTAGCATTTATCACTTACTTGGTGTCTGTTTACACTATAAAGTTTACTTTAATGTATAAACTTTCTATCGTTCTGCCACTATTGTTCAGCATTGCTGCTACTAACAGTCTCCTAAATCCACTGGTGTATGTTCTAGTAGGGAAGGAAGTGAGGAGTGAAATTATTACATTTTATAGGAAGAAATATACTCAAGTAGAGAGCAAGAAAAGAGAGATGAGGGAGGAAGAAGGGAGAGATTTCTGGCCTCAACCTGCTGCTGATGTGATCATTTTAGCAGATTTTGCTACGGCTCCTTCAGTAAGTAATAGGATGTAGTTTAATAAGTATGACATTCACTTACAGAGATAATAGTCCTTATTCTTCTTTTAAACAATCATTTAGGGCAGCGCTCCACAGCAAATACGGGGCAATATCTTCAAAATAGAAGTGGATAAAGGGACTCACCCGGTGTATAGCGAGGTGCCCTCCTGGGAACTCCCGCTAACAACTCCACATCCCGGTGGGTATATAATAATCGCTGAAGAGGTCCTCTCCGTCTTCCTTACTATCCTTTAATCACAGGAGAGTTGCTAGGATGGTATTATGCCTACTCCATAGGTGTAGGCACAAAATGATGTAGACTCAGAAAAAAATAAAAACTAATCCAGCGCTCACTAGGAAACAGAGGTAGCGACCCTTGGCCAAAAATATGGTAAACTTGTTTATTGCAACGTGTTTCGTCGCACCCAGGCGTCTTTCTCAAGCAAAAATTTCTTCTTTCAGCTACTCTGTTGTATTTCATTCTTAGTGGCCACCATTTCAGGGCATATAGTAAGATATACAGAAGTCACAGGAAATTCTCCTTTCTGTAATATAGTGTAATATAGTCTGTATCCTACATAAGTTTGTAGTAGTTCCCTTCCTCAGGCACGAGAATCAGGAGTAGATAGTGGAAGAAATAATGTAGCTTCCAATTAACTGTTTTATATAACTCCCATTTACTTTCATAGGAGTTGCAGAAATAGCGCAGGGTTATTGACTGTTATGTCCGAGCTGGATGCAAAACATCGGACGTAATTTGTTGGCAAGAACGGATGGATATACACACAATATACTAATGTGAAAAACACAATATATATTTATAGGAAAATCAAAAGGTGGAGCAACAGGTAATGAGATCCTACCTAAAAGCAGAGCACTCACCTTGATGAGGACAACCCCATATCAGGAACCCGGGATGACTCTCTCTAGTTGGAAAAGGGGCTTATGTTTGCTACAATAAATAACAATATATACAGTATAGATGTTAAACAAGCATGCAGATGAAATATTAATTCAGCAATAGCAATAAGTCAGGAGATAGATGTCACAACATCCCAAATATCCATAACACCAGAGAGACTTAGCTGACAGTAGAGCAAAATCAGAACCGCCGACTTGATAAGAAACACCTTCAGACTGAAAGTATAACTGGTGTCCTCAATGAGGAGGAGACAGAATAAATGTGTTCAAACAAAAGCTGATTGGCCAGGGAGCCATGACATTGACTATTTACATAAATGTGGCAACCAGCAGGATGAGGTGAGACAAGATGGAGTCTGGGACCCAGATGATAATACCCATTTAAGTCTATCCTTGAGTAGTGACATAATACAATACCAGGAACTTCTTACTTTATGTCATATTTGTAACATTATGGTATTGTCACTCATTTACTATGTTGTGAGGTATTGTTCTTATAGTTTAGGAGAATATAATTATGCTTATCTCTAATTTGTGCCTTCTTGTATCAGCTAGTTACATGCTGCTTGTTTATGTCACAAAGTTCACATGTTAAACGGGCAAAAATCATATCCTGCAAATGACCAAATGATTATAATCACATGCAGATGTTAGTTGAGATAAAAGCATATAAATGGTGTCGTCAAGGAGCCAGTGGGATTAAAGATGTTTATAAACCCCCAAGATATAAGACACTGAATGTATAACTATTGTGTGACACAGTATATTGTAAAGCAAAATGTGAAGCAATACAGTAATGGAAATGCACACTCCCATGCATTAATGCATTGATATCAATTAATTTAATTTTTTTTTAAAAGAAAGAAAGAAAAACTAATTCTAGTAATCTAGTAAAAATTCCAAATCTTGGGATGTAATGCTCGATCAGCGGGACAAAGCCCTGGCAGACACACACAGCAACAGATATGGAAACACATAAGTATTTTAACATTTTCTTTATTTGTGTGGAGGAGGATGCAATGTGTGCAGAGTGGAGGTACAGGTATTGCAATGTGCATAGACTGACATAATGTACGCAGAGCAGAGAACACCGCTGCACGCACCACATCAGCGCAGAGACCAGCATTATGGTTGGCAGAAGTGCTAGATTGATACATTGTGTGGGGAGAAGGATACAGTGTGTCATGGGTGATGTAATGTATGAAGAGCGGGTAATAACTGCTACATATCCCACACCACACCAGCTGCAGACACACATACAACACCCTGTGAAGGGAGATAAAGTCACCATCATCAAGGTGCTATATGAAGGCTGATGCCATGCACGAGATGCGACTTAATGTGCTGCATATTGTACATGACATCAGCCACAGGGCTCCATCATACGGGCTGCTTCGCCCCCATTTCAACGCCTGTTCAGACGGCTGGGCCTGTGCCGTATATACACTGCAGCCCAGGATACTGTCGGGTTATGGGATACTTTAACTCCGCTAAACTCCCTCCCCTTCTCCACCCCTTGCCAGCTGTCGGGAGGGGGAGGGAGCTTAGCAGAATCCAACCCTGCAAAAAGATTACAGCTGGCAATGGTTAACTTTTACAAGGATTTATGCCGACCGAGGGATTTCTGCGCTGCGGCGTGTATTTTTGCTAATATGCCACAGCTGCCTGTGTGAATGGCCAAAAAAATGTTGACTGCGATTTGATTGCGGCTTTTTCCTTTTCACACTTTTTTCATCCAGAATGCGACAAACGTGAAAACACATGGCTCGTGTGAAGGAGGCCTAAAAATGGAACATGAATTGATATATATTTAATTATGTTAATTGTTTCAACAAAGATATAAATAAGAAGGACCCTGTGTTCAATTTCCCCCTTGCTTCCTCCCCTACTTTTTTATGCACTATATTTACTCATTTGGCTTTCCGCAGCTGGCATGGTGTGTGATATGTGATATCAATGGGAATGCATCAATGCATTGGAATTAATTCATGTACATGAATTTCACTACATAAGGGCTTATTCAGACGGGCGTATATCCCTCAGGTTTTCACGCCCAAACAATATACGCTGCCCCTCTCTGCAAGAGAAGGAGGCGGGATGGGATGAGAGCTAGTGCACTGAGCTCCCACCCCTCTCCGCCCCTCGCCACTGTTTGCAATGGGTGGGAGGGGAGTGGAGCTAAGTTCCACCCTGTCCCGCCCCTCCAATTGCTAACAGTGGCAAGGGACGAAGAGAGGGCGGAGAGGGGGTGGGAGCTCAGTGCACTAGCTCCTGGCCTGTTCTGCATCCTCCCCCTGCAGAGAGGGGCAGCATATATCAGCCAGGCGTGAAAACCCGACCAATATAAGTCCGTCTGAATAAGCCCTAAGGCCTCCTTTACACGGGCGACACAGTATTGCCACGAGAAAATCACAGTAATATCGCATTGCTGGTCCATGCGATATTGCCTCTTCTTCTCGCGGCAATACCGCGATTTTGTAGCACTACAAAGTCGCATGTGACGCTACAAAGTTGCGCGACTTTGTAGCATCACATGCGAAGATTTTGGGGGGGGCTTGAAATACAAGCCCTACCCAGAGAATAAGCTGTAGCTGAAGAAAAGAAAAAAAAAGTATACATTACCTTTCCCGCATTGTCCGGGGCGCCGCCGCAGCTTCTCCCTGAGTCCCGACACTTTTTCTCTTCTTCATCTTTTGGCCGGGGATTGAAAAATCCCTGCCTCCTGTAAGCGCTGGCTGGGATTAGCTGACACTTAACCAATCACAGCCAGTGCTCGATAAATGGCTGTGATTGGTTCAATATCTTTGTTTCAACAAAGATATAAATAAGAAGGACCCTTTTTCAATGTCCCCTTTGCTTCCTCCTCTATCGAGCACTGGCTGTGATTGGCTAAGTGTCAGCCAATCAAAGCCAGTGCTTCCAGGAGGCTGGGATTTTTCAATCCCCGGCCAGAAGAAAAGAGGAAGAAGATCAATGCCAGGACCTGGGGAGAAGATGAGGCCTGCAGTTTCTAACAATAAACCAAGAAATAATTGAAAACCTGTGTCATGTGATCTGGGACCTAACCCATTCCTCAGAGCTATGGGCCTTTTCTCATAACACAAACCACCCAAATGCCATCCAGTACTCCAGCTTTGTGCTGTTCATAATCACTTGTCTCATCGGATTGCTCGCCAACATTATTGTCATCTTTGTCACTGGATTCCTAATGAATAAAAACAAATGTGAAATCTGGTTCCTTTCTTCTGTTTCTACCACTTCATACTGTATCTGTAAATCTGCATGTTGATTTTCCATTTAAAAAATCGAAACCTGATGGAATGGAAACAAACTTAAATTTTCGGGTCAAAGTCCCGTTAAACTTTTTTCAATCTCTAAATTCTCTTATTACTGCATTTATTTGGGGCTGTTCTCGTTCCAAACTGAAGTTGTCTACTTTACAAAGACCCAAGGACCAGGCGGGAATGGCTTTGTCAGACATCAAACTCTATTATCTTGCAGGTCAAATACGTAATATAAGGCCCTGGTTTCTGGGAGAGCGTCTGCCACTTGCGGACCATTACCTGTCTGGGGGAGTGACAAGAAGAGACCTCCTTAATTTCCTAGAATACCCAGAGTTGACCAGGTCATGCACCTTACTACCGATACACAAGCTGGCCTTGTCTGTCTGGCGCATTTCCAAAAATATTCAACATTTTACTGATGTAGCATTGGATCTGCAGCTATGGTACAATCCTGCCATACCTTCCTGACAATTTATGGCAGACTGCAGGTACTGGATCACGCTAGGTATAAATACATGGGGATATGTGTAATATCATTTATTCAACTGCTGGAAAAACTGCAATGCCTCAGCTTTAGCTATTTAGATATTTCCAACTACATCACGCGCTAAATGCTCAATTTCCTCCCGCCTCAGTTAAGATATCCAATTATCCTATTATAGGAATATTAAGGTCTCAAGGACCCAAGGGTTTGATTTCTGTATTATACACATATTTATTGTCAGCCCAACTTAGTTATAACCCCTTAGCTGTATATGACAAATGGAAAATTCACATTCCTACCCTATCATCAGAGGAATGCCAGGATGTGATGAACTCGCACTTAACACTATCCCCGGCTATTAACAATAATCTCATACAGCTATACATTGTACATCAGTCCTATCTAACCCCAGTCAGACTTCAGAAAATGGGCAGGATTCCCACATCGGCATGTCATAGGTGTCACCAGCTGAATGCAGGATTCTGCCACTTAATATGGGAATGCCCGCATATTGTAGACTTTTGGGCAGATATATATACCTTTTTATCCCCATTCCTATCTCTTCCCCTTACTATGGACCCGAAGATGGCAATGTTTGGTTTAATGGAAGAGGAAATATGACCTTTCCAAACTCAAATGTTTCTCAGAGAAGTGTTGTTTCTGGCCAGGAAGGCAATAGCTATGAAGTGGATGGCTGTGGAGTCACCCACTACCAGGAGCTGGAAGAAGCTGGCTGATGTAGTAATCCCATATGAAAAGATAATATATAAACACAGAGGATGTCCTGACAAATTTCGGAAAATATGGGAACCATGGCTTAACTGGCACCCCACATTGTAGATGGATTAGTGGCAGTGGACTCAATGGGCACTATGCATCTAAGTGATAAAACACACATTGAGGCCAATAAGTTTACGTTTATTGTTTATTGAAATGTTTATTGAAAATATACAGTAACTAGCTGATATACCCGGCTTCGCCCGAGTTAATTTGGTACTGGTGTTTATCTGGTGTTCACACGGAAAAGCTTATGAAGTCGTGGTTACTTTAGAAATACTGAGGAAAAAAAATATGTTCACCATTTTGCATAGTTCTCTGCGTTACCCAGGAAATACCACGTGGAGGCAACCATGCGACGTTTCCTTTATATAAAATGACATCAGGAAGTGAGAGAATTAGATTACATACGTAAAATTTGGACACTAATTCTTTTGCGCTTAGAATTGAATAATCGAGTTGGGACCCATTAGCTTTTCCTATTTATGACATAATCAATGCTTGTGCTAAATTTCCTGTTTCTATGACACCGGAAAGTGAAAAAATTACATTCCGCACGTAAAATTTCGACGCCAATTCTTTTGCGCTAGAATTTAATAATCGAGTTGGGACCCATTAGCTTTTCCTATGTATAACATAATCAATGCTCGTGCCAAATTTCCCGTTTCTATGACACCGGAAAGTGAAAAAATTACATTCCGTACGTAAAATTTTGACGCCAATTCTTTTGCGCTAGAATAGAATAATCGAGTTGGGACCTGTGAACTTTTCCTATTTATAACATAATCAATGCTCGTGCCAAATTTCACGTTTCTATGACACCGGAAAGTGAAAAAATTACATTCCGCACGTAAAATTTCGACGCCAATTCTTTTGCGCTAGAATTGAATAATTGAGTTGGGACCCATTAGCTTTTCCTATGTATGACATAATCAATGCTCGTGCCAAGTTTCACGTTTCTATGACACTGGAAAGTGAAAAAATTACCTTCCGTACGTAAAATTTCGACGCCAATTCTTTTGCGCTAAAATTGAATAACCAAGTTGGGACCCATTAGCTTTTCCTATTTATGACATAATCAATGCTCGTGCCAAATTTCCTGTTTCTATGACACCGGAAAGTGAAAAAATTACCTTACGTACGTAAAATTTCGACGCCAATTCTTTTGCGCTAGAATTGAATAATCGAGTTGGGACCTATGAACTTTTCCTATTTATGACATAATCAATGCTCGTGCCAAATTTTAAGTTTCTAAGGCATTGGGAAGTGACAGATTTAGATTATGTACATAAAATTTCGACGCCAATTCTTTTGCGCTAGAATTGAATAATCGAGTTGGGACCCAATTACTTTTCCTATTTTGGAGATAATCTATGCTCGTGCCAAAATTCATGTTTCTACGAAATCGGGAAGTTGGAGAACTTTTTACGAGTCAGTCAGTGAGTCAGTCAGTGAGTCAGTCAGTCAGTCAGTGAGTCAGTCAGTCAGTCAGTGAGGGCTTTCAGCTTTATATATATATATATATAGATACATTTGGAGTAATTTCTGTCTATAAGAAGAAGCAGGAAAAAAAGGGAGTAAATGAGTGAAGAAATGTACTTTATAATGTTGCCATATTTTGTATTGCTACTTTGTGTACAAAGACAGAATGAGTGCTGTGAAATCTATGTACAATTATGTATCTTGTACTAACGTTGGAACATCTTTGAATAAAATGAAGTTCAAAAAAACCTTAAATTTTCAGTTTGCTGTCTGTTTTTTGAAACCCCATTGAAATTAATGGGGGGGGGGGGGGACTGGATCCGTTTTTCTTTCCATTTTATTTCAGTTTCTCTCCTCCAAAAACAGAGAAGAGACAGATAACCTGAAGTGAGCACTACCAGAGGTGTGAGAGCAGCTTTGCTTTTACCCACTAGCGGGTTTTTTTCGCTGCAATTTCGCTGCGTTTTTTTTTCCAAATGTCAATGGGACTTTCTAATGTTAAAGTCACGTCGCACAAAAATTGCAGCAACGCGAACTTGCGATTTTTGTGCGATGCGATTTTAACATTTGAAAGTCCCATTGACATTTGGAAAAAAATGCTGCAAAATTGCAGTGAAAAGAAAATGCTAGTGGGTAAAAGCCCTTAGTCTGAGATCATTACCAGAAGATAGGGTATGAGTAGGGTGCTAGATAGAGGTGATGGAGGAAATATAGGGGGTGCACCACTGCAGAAGACTTTATGGATAAGAATGATGAGTTTATTTGTAGTCTTAAGTGGACAGGCAGCAAATGTAGTGACTGGCACAGGATAGAGACATTGGTGTAGGGACTGGCACAGGGTGGAGGCATTGGTGTAGGGACTGGCACAGGGTGGAGCATTGGTGTAGCGGTTGGATGAAAGGTTCAGCCTGGTTGCAGGATTAAGGATGGATTAGGGTGCTAGATAGAGGTGATGGAGGAAATATAGGGGGTGCACCACTGCAGAAGACTTTATGGATAAGAATGATGAGTTTATTTGTAGTCTTAAGTGGGCAGGCAGAAAATGTAGTGACTGGCACAGGATAGAGACATTGGTGTAGGGACTGGCACAGCGTGGAGGCATTGGTGTAGGGACTGGCACAGGGTGGAGCATTAGTGTAGGGACTGGTACAGGGTGGAGCATTGGTGTAGCGGTTGGATGAAAAGTTGAGCCTGGTTGCAGGATTGAGGATGGATTAGACAGGGGAGAGTTTAGTGAGGGGCAGACTGATCAGTAGTGAGTTACAATCATCAAGACAAGAATGTATCAAGACAACAATAAGAGTTTTCTTTATTTCCACAGTAAGAAAAGACCAGATTCTGGAGATGTTTCTGAGGTGCAGGTGATATGATGTGCAAGTGATAGAATGTAGGGAGTAAAAGAGAGATCGGAGCCAAATACAATCATATTACAGCTGGCATGCTGTCTGGTAGATATGGTGATAGCTCCAGGAAATGGAAATATCAGGTTTAGGGAGATTAGTAGATGGCGAAAATAGAAAAAGCTGTTTTCAAAAATTCAGTTTGAGTGTCAGGACCGGCGGCTCATGGGTCGGTTCCCTCGCCACCAGTCCTGTCACACAGGCAGCTGCCGTGCGGCGCAGGGGAGCCCCAGTCCTTGTCATCTTCCCTGGCCGCTAGGCTCCTTCTCGCCGTTGGGTTGCTAGGGACGCGGCGGGGGGCGCCCTACACTGCGTCCTTGGCTCCATGGCAACCCGGCACTTATCTTCTTCTCCGCCTCCCGCAGAACTGGTGGCAGTGTCCCTAGCGGGGCTGGGTGTTCCCAGTGGCTGTCAGACTCCCCGCACCAATCAGCTGCTGGGGCGGGAGCTCTGACAGGATTTAAAGCTGTCTGTGTGTGCAAATAGTTGCCAGTGTTAGTTTGGTCTTCCAGCTGCCCCCGCGTATTGTTTGACTCCTGTTGTGACCCCGGCTTTCTGACTTTCTTCTTTCTGGACTTGACTTCGTTTTTGCCTGACCCTTTTGTACCGCATACCCTCCTGTCGCCGACCCGGATAGTCTGACCATTTTACTGTTTGTCTCCAGTGTCTGTTTGTCGTTCCCCTGTCCCGCTTACCTAGTTGAGTGTAGGGACCGCCACCCAGTTGTTGCCCTGGAGTTTAGCCCAGAGGGGCAAGTAGGTAGGGACAGGGATTGCGGGTTTCTTCAGGGACTTCCAGTATCCCGGATGCTGTTCTGACATTGAGATAGAGAGAGGAGATGTTGTTTTGTAGTAGTGATGGGGTGATGTCTTGGAAAGAGGTATATACAGTGATTGGTTGTTGTCAGCGTAGAGATGGTACTAAAAGCCAAATCTGCTTATAGTTTGTCCAATACGGTTTATGTGCATGGTAAAGAGTAGGGGACCTATGACCGAACACTGAGGCCACTGTGCCATTTCAGTAAAAATAGTGTTGTTGTGCCCCTTTATTAACTCTTCAAGGGCTCTTTCACACTGGTGAGGGATATATCGGGCCATGAATCATTGTTGCCGTTGAGTGTGTTGTTGTTGTTTTCATGTTTGGTTTTATGTTTTGGGGTGTATAGTGTCTGTTCGAGTGCATTTCCTTTTCTGTTTACCATCCAGGCTTCTAGAGATTGCATTTGTGTGGGTCACTGTTTTGGGGATTGCAGAGTTCTCCCATTGTTGTCAAAGGGGCCGGCACTGCTGCCGCCAGCCCCATGGCGCACAGTTCGCGATAATGCAAAAAGATCGAATGTGAGGCGATTTTTTTTCCCCCAAGCAGCATCGCGTGAGTGAAAACATTGCAAATGGGAATGAAACCATTGAAAATCACACAATTTTCTCACCAGTGTGAAGGTTCCCTAATAGAGATGAGCGAGCACCAAAATGCTCGGGTGCTCGTTACTCGGGACGAACTTTTTGCGATGCTCGAGGGTTCGTTTCGAGTAACGAACCCCATTGAAGTCAATGGGCGACCCGAGCATTTTTGTATTTCGCCGATGCTCGCTAAGGTTTCCTTGTGTGAAAATCTGGGCAATTCAAGAAAGTGATGGGAACGACACAGCAACGGATAGGGCAGGCGAGGGGCTACATGTTGGGCTGCATCTCAAGTTCACAGGTCCCACTATAAAGCCACAATAGCGGCAAGAGTGGGGCCCCCCCCCTCCCAAAAACTTTTACTTCTGAAAAGCCCTCATTAGCATGGCATACCTTAGCTAAGCACCACACTACCTTCAACAAAGCACAATCACCGCCTGCATGACACTCCACTGCCACTTCTACTGGGTTACATGCTGGCCAACCGCCCCCCCCTCCCCCCCACAGCGCACACCAAACTGTCCCTGCGCAGCCTTCAGCTGCCCTCATGCCACACCACCCTCATGTCTATTTAGAAGTGCGTCTGCCATGACGAGGAACCGCAGGCACACACTGCAGAGGTTGGCATGGCTAGGCAGTGACCCTCTTTAAAAGGGGCGGGGCAATAGCCCACAATGCTGTACAGAAGCAATGAGAAATAGAATCCTGTGCCACCGCCATCAGGAGCTGCACACGTGGGCATAGCAATGGGGAACCTATGTGCCACACACTATTCATTCTGTCAAGGTGTCTCTGCATGCCCCAGTCAGACCGGGCTTTTTAATTCATAGACACAGGTAGGTACAACTCCCTATTGTAAAGTCCCTGTCGACCGACAGCATGGGTGGCTCCCTGGAACCCACCGGCGATACACAAAAATATCCCATTGCATTGCCCAACACAGCTGAGGTAGTAATGTCGTGCTTAATGCAGGTGGGCTTCGGCCCACACTGCATGCCCCAGTCAGACTGGGGTTCTTTACAAGTGGACACATGTAGGTTAAACTCCGTGTGCACCTACAGCATGGGTGGCTCCCTGGAACCCACTGGCGATACAAAAAATATCCCATTGCATTGCCCAACACAGCTGAGGTAGTAATGTCATGTTTAATGCAGGTGGGCTTCAGCCCACACTGCATGCCCCAGTCAGACTGGGGTTCTTTACAAGTGGAAACAGATGCATTTATAATTCCCTGTGGACCCACAGCATGGGTGGGTGCCAGGAAGCCACCGGCGGTACATAGAAATATCCCATTGCATTGCCCAACACAGCTGAGGTAGTAATGTCGTGCTTAATGCAGGTGGGCTTCGGCCCACACTGCATGCCCCAGTCTGACTGGGGTTCTTTACAAGTGGACACATGTAGGTTAAACACCGTGTGCACGTACAGCATGGGTGGCTCCCTGGAACCCACCGGCGGTACATAAAAATATCCCATTGCATTGCCCAACACAGCGGATGTAACGTCAGCTGTAATGCAGGTGGGCTAAAAATTCATTTGATTACACTGTAGGCGAGGGCCCACAAAAATTGCTGTATCAACAGTACTAATGTACATCCAAAAAATTGGCCATGGCCAACCAAGAGGGCAGGTGAAACCCATTAATCGCTTTGGTTAATGTGGCTTAAGTGGTAACTAGGCCTGGAGGCAGCCCAGTTTAACGAAAAATTGGTTCAAGTTAAAGTTTCAACGCTTTTAAGAGCATTGAAACATATAAAAATTGTTTAGAAAAATTATATGAGTGAGCCTTGTGGCCCTAAGAAAAATTGCCCATTCGGCGTGATTACGTGAGGTTTCAGGACATGCCGCCGTTTTGTTCATTTGTTTGATTTCAGTTTTTGCTTATTAAGGCTCTGACTTAGTGACCACCTTATTGAGGGACTAATATAGGTCTTTGAATCCTCTTTCCACTCTATTGAGGGACTATTATAGATCTTAGGAATTTTCCTTGTAGGTCTAGAGCGAAAATTTATCAGATGGCTATCCAAAAGGCGGCTAGTCTGGGCTGCTGTGAATATGCCATCTGATTATTCAGGGACCCGATTGCAAAAATTTTACCCTCGGGATACCCTTTGACTTAACGGTTAAAATTATTCTATCTTTCTGTATTCGGGACTATTATCCCTGAGAAATTATAATTTTTCTCTCGCTTAAAGGGTAGAAATTTTTCTTACCTGTACCCTACTCTTATTTCTACCATTGTAGTAGTAGGGTTCTCGTAGTCCTGTCAGTTCATTTATCTTATATGGCGACAATAATCTATCTAGTAATATAATCGTCACCAGTGGAAATGACAGTTCTACTCTGATTGATCCCTCTATATCCAGTGTGTCATTTATTTGACAGTGCTGGACATTTTGAGGCTTCATCAATTTTTTATTGTTGTACCCCTATCCGATTTCTGACTGGGAGTCATTAAACCAGTAAAGTACCATTTTTTGCGTATTGAAACCCCTGATGAACCCACGTTGTGGGAGAAACGCGTTGGGTTACGCTTACAATTTTTAGTGGTCCGGCATAGCTTATTTTCTCGATGTGAACGACGTATACATCACCGAACCTGATCTCTGGAGTTTGGGTCGCGTTCTGTAACATCCAACTGTCGGACTTATGTCACTTTTTCATCTCCTGATTAGGTTGACGTGTATACAATAGATTCTGATAATCCTGTCAGATTCTGCAAGGAGACCGAATACACTAAATGGCTGAGTCATAACGATACTCAGACTGACCGGTCTATTACTGTTTATGGACAGTGGTATCAATATATTTTTATCGGTTACATGGGTTTTCCTGGATCTAGATTTATGTGTGTATGTTCTTCCTTTTAGTTATTTCTTTAATAAAAGCTATATTTTATTATATTTTTCGGTCAAGGGTCCACATAGTCAGTTCTTTTCAAACTAGTTGGACTTCACTGCCTCTGTTAAATTGAGGTTTCAGGAGGAGGAGCAGGAGGAGGAGGAATATTATACACAGATTGATCAAGCAGAAATGTCCCCGTTTTGGATGGTGAGAGAGAACGATGCTTCCATCCGCGGGTGCAGCCTACGTATTGCTTAGGTATCGCTGCTGTCCGCTGGTGGAGAAGAGAAGTCTGGGGAAATCCAGGCTTTGTTCATCTTGATGAGTGTAAGCCTGTCGGCACTGTCGGTTGACAGGTGGGTACGCTTGTCCGTGATGATTCCCCCAGCCACACTAAACACACTCTCTGACAAGACGCTAGCCCTTGGACAAGCAAGCACCTCCAGGGCATACAGCGCGAGTTCAGGCCACGTGTCCAGCTTCGACACCCAGTAGTTGTAGGGGGCAGAGGCCTCACGGAGGACGGTCGTGCGATCGGCTACGTACTCCCTCACCATCCTTTTACAGTGCTCCCGCCGACTCAGCCTTGACTGGGGAGCGGTGACACAGTCTTGCTGGGGAGCCATAAAGCTGGCAAAGGCCTTGGAGAATGTTCCCCTGCCTGCGCTGTACATGCTGCCTGATCTCTGCGCCTCCCCTGCTACCTGGCCCTCGGAACTGCGCCTTCTGCCACTAGCGCTGTCGGATGGGAAGTTTACCATCAGTTTGTCCACCAGCGCCCTGTGGTATAGCATCATTCTCGAACCCCTTTCCTCTTCGGGAATGAGAGTGCAAAGGCTCTCCTTATAGCGTGGGTCGAGCAGTGTGTACACCCAGTAATCCGTAGTGGCCAGAATGCGTGTAACGCGAGGGTCACGAGAAAGGCATCCTAACATGAAGTCAGCCATGTGTGCCAGGGTACCTGTACGCAACACATGGCTGTCTTCACTAGGAAGATCACTTTCAGGATCCTCCTCCTCCTCCTCTTCCTCCTCCTCAGGCCATACACGCTGAAAGGATGACAGGCAAGCAGCATGGGTACCGTCAGCAGTGGGCCAAGCTGTCTCTTCCCCCTCCTCCTCATCCTCCTCATGCTCCTCCTCCTCCTCACCGCGCTGAGATATAGACAGGAGGGTGCTCTGACTATCCAGCGACATACTGTCTTCCCCCGGCTCTGTTTCAGAGCGCAAAGGGTCTGCCTTTATGCTCTGCAGGGAACTTGTCAAGATGCATAGCAGAGGAATGGTGACGCTAATGATTGCAGCATCGCCGCTCACCACCTGGGTAGACTCCTCAAATTTTCCAAGGACCTGGCAGATGGCTGCCAACCAGGGCCACTCTTCTGTAAATAATTGAGGAGGCTGACTCCCACTGCACCGCGCAAGTTGGAGTTGGTATTCCACTATAGCTCTACGCTGCTCATAGAGTCTGGCCAACATGTGGAGCGTAGAGTTCCACTGTGTGGGCACGTCGCACAGCAGTCGGTGCACTGGCAGATTAAACCGATGTTGCAGGGTCCGCAGGGTGGCAGCGTGCGTGTGGGATTTGCGGAAATGTGCGCAGAGCTGGCGCACCTTTCCGAGCAGGTATGACAAGTGGGGGTAGCTTTTCAGAAAGCGCTGAACCACCAAATTAAAGACATGGGCCAGGCATGGCACGTGCGTGAGGCTGCCGAGCTGCAGAGCCGCCACCAGCTTACGGCCGTTGTCACACACGACCATGCCCAGTTGGAGGCTCAGCGGCGCAAGCCAGTGATCGGTCTGCTCTGTCAGACCCTGCAGCAGTTCGTGGGCCGTGGGCCTCTTCTCTCCTAAGCTGAGTAGTTTCAGCACGGCCTGCTGACGCTTGCCCACCGCTGTGCTGCCACGCCGCGTGACACTCACTGCTGGCGACGTGCTGCTGACACATCTTGATTGCGAGACAGAGGTTGCGTTGGAGGAGGAGGAGGAGGAAGGTGCTTTAGTGGAGGAAGCATACACCGCCGCAGATACCACCACCGAGCTGTGGCCCGCAATTCTGGGGGTGGGTAGGACGTGAGCGGTCCCAGGCTCTGACTCTGTCCCAGCCTCCACTAAATTCACCCAATGTGCCGTCAGGGAGATATAGTGGCCCTGCCCGCCTGTGCTTGTCCACGTGTCCGTTGTTAAGTGGACCTTGGCAGTAACCGCGTTGGTGAGGGCGCGTACAATGTTGCGGGAGACGTGGTCGTGCAGGCCTGGGACGGCACATCGGGAAAAGTAGTGGCGACTGGGAACTGAGTAGCGCGGGGCAGCCGCCGCCATCATGCTTTTGAAAGCCTCCGTTTCCACAAGCCTATACGGCAGCATCTCTAGGCTGATCAATTTTGCAATGTGCACGGTTAACTCTTGAGCGTGCGGGTGCGTGGCGTCGTACTTGCGCTTGCGCTCAAACTTTGGCACTAGCGACGTCTGGACGCTACGCTGAGAGACATTGCTGGATGGGGCCGATGACAGCGGAGGTGATGGTGTGGGTGCAGGCCAGGAGACGGTAGTGCCTGTTTCCTCAGAGGGGGGTTGGATCTCAGTGGCAGGTTGGGGCACAGGGGGAGAGGCAGTGGTGCAAACCGGAGGCAGTGAACGGGCATCGTCCCACCTTGTGGGGTGCTTGGCCATCATATGCCTGCGCATGCTGTTGGTGGTGCCTCCCCAGCTGATCTTGGCGTGACAAAGGTTGCACACCACAGTTCGTCAGTCGTCAGGCATCTCTGTGAAAAACTGCCACACCGTAGAGCACCTTGACCTGTGCAGGGTGGCATGGCGCGAGGGGGCGCTTTGGGAAACAGTTGGTGGATTATTCGGTCTGGCCCTGCCTCTACCCCTGGACACCGCACTGGCTCGGCCTGTGCCCACACCCTCACTTGGCCCTCCGCGTCCTCGGCCGCGTCCACGTCCTCTAGGCCTACCCCTACCCCTCAGCATGCTGTATTAGCAGTGATTTGATTTCACAGGCAGGAAAGAAATTGGCACAAGGCTGCACTCAACCGTAGCTGGTTGCGTCTGATTTTTTTACGTTCTCCACGCAGCACACACGTACACAGAGCCCTTAGGACTGACAGAGGCAGGGCAAATATACTTTCTTCCCTTTTGTTTAAAAGGATAGGCCCACTGCGTCTATTCACTAAATAATAAGTTTAATAACTGACACTGTGTTGCGGCCCTGCCAAAGTGTCACAGAACTTTACTGTTGCAGAGTTATTAACTGTGGCAGAGCAGGTATTTCCCAGGCAGGAAAGAAATTGGCGCAAGGCTGCACTCAACCGTAGCTGGTTGCGTCTGATTTTTTTACGTTCTCCACGCAGCACACACGTACCCAGAGCCCTTAGGACTGACAGAGGCAGGGCAAATATACTTTCTTCCCTTTTGTTAAAAAAGAAAAGGCCCACTGCATCTATTCAATGACTAATATAACTGTGTTGCGGCCCTGCAAAAGTGTCACAGAACTTTACTGTTGCAGAGTTATTAACTGTGGCAGAGCAGGTATTTCCCAGGCAGGAAAGAAATTGGCGCAAGGCTGCACTCAACCGTAGTTGGTTGCGTCTGATATTTTTACGTTCTCCACGCAGCACACACGTACCCAGAGCCCTTAGGACTGACAGAGGCAGGGCAAATATACTTTCTTCCCTTTTGTTTAAAAGGATAGGCCCACTGCATCTATTCAATGACTAATAACTGTGTTGTGGCCCTGCCTACACAATTCTGTGCCTGTAGTATCAATGGAGGGTGCAATGCTCTGCACCGCCGATTTTGAGAGAAAAAAAAAAAAAACAACACAGCTAACAGCAGCCTGCACAGTACTCCACACAGTTAAATGTGGCCCTAGAAAGGACCGTTGAGGTTCTTGAAGGCTACACTCACTCCTAACACTCTCCCTGCCTAAGCACCACTTCTGTCCCTAATACCGGGTGCAATGCTCTGCACTGCCGATTTTGAGAAAAAAAAAAAATTAGCAACACAGCTAACAGCAGCCTGCACAGTACTCCACACTGTTAAATGTGGCCCTAGAAAGGACCGTTGAGGTTCTTGAAGGCTACACTCACTCCTAACACTCTCCCTGCCTAAGCACCACTTCTGTCCCTAATACCGGGTGCAATTCTCTGCACTGCCGATTTTGAGAAAAAAAAAAATTTCTCCACTGCTAACAGCAGCCTGCACACACGTAGATGTGGCCCTAAGAAGGACCATTGGGGTTCTTGAAGCCTACACTCACTACAAACACTCTCCCTACAGCAACTCCAATAGAACAGCACTTTCCCTCAGCTAACTCACAAGACATCTGAGGCGAGCCGCGGGAGGGGCCGACTTTTATACTCGGGTGACATCTGATCGCCCCAGCCACTCACAGCAGGGGGGTGGTATAGGGCTTGAACGTCACAGGGGGAAGTTGTAATGCCTTCCCTGTCTTTCAATTGGCCAGAAAAGCGCGCTAACGTCTCAGAGAGGAAACTGAAAGTAACCGGAACACCGCGTGGTACTCGTTACGAGTAACGAGCATCCCGAACACCGTAATATTCGCACGAATATCAAGCTCGGACGAGTATGTTCGCTCATCTCTATTCCCTAAGCATGCAGCACTTTTTTTTTTTCATTTTTGTTTTTTCCTCCCTGCTTTTAAAAGAATCATAAAAATTTATTAGATCCCAGGGACTTGCAAAAGGCCACATGTTGGGGCCGAAGTGTTGTCTTTAGGTGGATCTAATAAAGAAACATCCTTTAGATGTGAAAATTCCTTTTGCACCTATATGCTGCTCAATATTCTTCTACAGACTACTTTTAAAATATAAAATGTCTTTGAGAAAAAAACAGCCATAACTTTTTCTTCCATTGATATAGTTGTGCGAGGGCTCATTTTTTGCAGGATGTTCTGTAGTTTCTATTGGTACCATTTTAATCACTTTTTAATACATTTTTTCCCAGAGATGGGGTGACCAAAAAATGCAATTCTGGCGTTGTCTGAGTTTTATGACGTTCTCATGTGGGGTAAATAATGTGTTACTTTGACAGATCAGACTTTTATGGATGCAGCAATACCAACTGTGTTTTGGGGTTTCTTTATTTAGATTTATTATTATAAATATGGCAATAGGTTATTTTTTTTACTTACTTTTCTTAACCTGCTTCCCACATCTATTTTTGTCCCCATGAACTTGCAATGGTTTTATCACTCCTGCAGTATGATGTAATACCATAGTTTAACATTATACCGCGATCTGACAGGCATCATACCAAGCCATGCCGCAGGCAGCCCTGGGGCTTTCAGAAGGCCTCCAGCTGCAATGGCAACCAAAAGTCACCCCGCAATCTAATCGCAGGGGGTCGGTATGGACCCCCAAACATTAATCGGGACATTTAAAAGCCACTGTCAGAATTGACTGCAGGATTTAAAGGGTTAACAGCTCTGATCAGCTGCGCAGTTGATCGGAGCTGTTGTGGGAGTGAGTCCACTGTAAGAAACAGCCACCACCAGCATTGGATTGAGCGGGATCGTCTCTGGATCTCTCTCCATACAAACCCAGAAGTCCATGATATAAATGCACGTTCTATAGTTTTCAGGGGTTTTAATCCCTTCCCGCTCCATGACGTATAGATACATCATGGAGCGGCGGGGTACGTAGGCAGAGAGGTCATGGGACGACCTCTCTGCATACAGTGCGGGCGTCAGCTGTTTAATACAGCTGACACCCGTGGGCAATAGCCGCTATCGGCTCACCCGTGGCCCCCCCACGGTGAGATCAGGGGAGCCGTGCAGGTGTCATGGCAGCCAGGGGCCAGGGCCATGGCAGCCAAAGGCCCCAGGGCTGCCTTAGCAGTCTGCCTATCAAGCCAACCCTGTGGGGTGGCTTCATAGACTGCCTGTCAGAATGCAGTATGACATAGTGTCCCCCAGGGGGACTTTAAAGTAAAGTAAAAAAAAAATCAATAAAGTTTTTTTAATTGTATAAAAAAAGTTATAAAAGTTTAAATCACCCCCCTTTTGCCATATCTATTATTAGAAAATCTAAATAATAATAAAAAAATACATATTTGGTATCGCCGCGTCCGCAAAAGTCCGATCTATCAAAGTAGTGCATTTTTTTTCCTGCACGGTGAACGTCGTTCGAAAAAAAAATAAAGAATGCCAGAAATGCATTTTTTTAGTTACCCTGTCTCCCAGAAAAAAAGCAATAAAAAGCGAACAAAAAGTCATATGTATTCCAAATTGATACTATCAGAAACTACAGGACATCCTGCAAAAAATGAGCCCTTCCTCAATTACGTCGACAGAAAATTAAAAAAGTTATCGCGCGCACAAAATGACAGCAGAAAATAATTGAAAAAAATTAAATGTCTTTGAAAAAAAAGTAGTATAGAGTAGTATAGTAAAAAAAAACTATACAAGTTTAGTATCGTAGTAATCATACTGACCCATAGAATAAAGTTATCATGTCGCTTTTGTTGCAGTTTCTGCGCCGTAGAAACAAGACGCACTAAAAGATGGCAAAATGTCGGGGTTTTTTTCATTTTACTCCACTTAGAATTTTTTTTAAGTTTTTCAGTACGTTTTATGGTACTTTAAATAGCACCTTTGAAAAATACAACTCGGCCCGCAAAAAACAAGCCTTCATACAGCGACATCGATGAATAAATAAAGGAGTTACGATTTTTTTGAAGGGGGGAGGAAAAAACGAAAATGGAAAAAGTAAAAAGGGCTGCGTCATTAAGGGGTTAAAACAAATGCTACCATGTTACTTCAATAAATTACAGTGCCATCATGCTCCTGTTCTTTGGCTAAAGAATGCACTTCTTCTTTGGCTAACCGCATACCGTGTGGTCATCCATTTGAGTTGTTCTACGAGTACTCGTGATTCAGACTAATTGGGAAGCAGACAGCATCAGCTGAACGGTCTGTTTAAAGACCCCTAACATTACTTGGCTGCCCAAATGTTAACCATGGGGAGAGAATGTAGTAAGTTGTTGAGAAAAGCAGATGTTTAGAATTTTGGGAGAATGGAGTCTTAAACCAGCAAGTTTGGGAAAGATTCAGAGATAGTCAAAAGGTTGGATAAAAGTATGTTAGACAGATGGATTGAGGCAAGTGTAGATACGGCAGTAATGGGTTATCAGAGAAAGGGAATCCTTTTAGTCTGTGTTCCTCTGTGACATAAAGCAAGTTCATGCAGAATCTGTGGACAATTATGTGACAAATAACCACTATTGTTTGTCTTGTATGTCTTGATGTTATGTAATCTAATCTTTGTTGTACGTTTTAGTCTCCTTCATACAAGTGTAAGAAATTTATACCCCACTCACATCTGTGGGGGCTTTTAAGAATACAAGGGTTAAAAATGCAGAAAATGTTGCGCTGTTCTAGCATATTTTATTTTCTATGTGTTTAACTATTCCCTGCCGTTGAACTAAAACAACTTTGTTCAGTCTGCGTTTCATATCCTCAGAGAAATATACCTCTTGTAATTACTAATGATTAATGCTGTTTAAAGTCTGAATGTTCTGGCTGCTTTCTAATATCTTAGCTATTATTCTGTTTCATAGAGATAAAATTCAGGGTCATAGAAAGAAGGAAGCCAAGTGTTAATGAAATAAGAAACTTGTCATGAATTACGTGAATTATACGGTTTTAAAAATAGTAAACATATAGGAATTTTAAGGTATATTTTTGCTTTTTGGGTAAATGTCAGTTCTGTGATTGGTTGGACGTCTATATCACTGCTAAATGCTGTTAGTATTGTACTGTCTCTGAGAAAATGTTCTGTAGAAGAAACACGCAAGTGTTATAATTGCCGCAAGGCAGGCCACCTGGCCAAGAATTGCCGTTGTCCCAAGAGACCCCGTGACTAGGAGACGGATCAGGGTGCCACTCCCAGCGGCAACGACGCGCCGCGTTGCCCGAATCCATCCCAATGAAGTTCCGGCAATCCCGCCCAAGTGTCCCTATTGGAAGCAGAAGACAGAGGCATTCAGATCTTTGAGCCTGTTTCCAAAGGAGGTGGGGAAGTGTCTTTCCTTATAGACACTGGGGCTACAAAATCCTGTCTCAGTTCACGGGTAATACGAGATCTTAATATCCCTGTTTCCACAGATACGCAAACGGTGCAAGGGGTTTCAGGAGTGCCAATTGAGCTGGCAGAAACGGAACCGCTAGAGGTAATGTTTAAAGGGTCACAATGCCTCACGTGCTTCCTTGTGCTGGAAGGTCCTGAAAGCATATTGGGAACTGACGTGATGGGACCCTTGGGATGTTGTATCGAACTTCACCCGTCTGGTGAGGCTCGTGTACACCCCGGGTCTGAAAGTCACCCGACCTTCTGTCGGATGGCAGCAGACTTAGCGACACCTCTCCCTGTCCTCACCCTCATGCACGCAGAGGAACAAAGAGGAACAAGCTCTTAGTGTCGCTCCTTCAAGCCTTTGGGCTACCAGTAAAACGGACCTCGGCAGACTGTCAGTCCCACCGGTAATGGTTTACCTAAAAGAAAGGGAAAAAGCCCCCATGGTCCGTCAGTACCCCCTGGCACATGCCCAGGAAGATGCAATTTCAGACACCATCTCTTCTTTATGTCAACTTAAAGCCCTCAAGGAATGTGTCTCCCCAGCCAATACCCCTTTGTTCCCTGTTAAGAAAAAGGGTATAAAGGGCCAGCCAGACTGTCAGTATTTGTTTGCATTTACCTTCAGAGGAAAGCAGTACTGTTGGACAGTGCTGCCACAAGGGGCACAGAATAGCCCAAAACCAGTTCACCAGATGCATGAAGCTGGTATTAGACGCCTGGCCAATTCCCGAGGGCACCACCCTCTTGCAATATGTTGATGACTTAATTTTGTGTGCTCCTGACCCAAATAGTTGCCTCAATGCATCACTAAGCCTTTTGTGTTTCCTCCAATAGAGTGGCTGCAAAGACAAACTTCAGTTCTACAAGTCCCATGTAGTGTTCCTGGGCCACTGCCTAGGTCCAGGTACCAAACACCTGACGCCGGAACGCATGAAGGTGGTAAGTGACATGCAACTTCCCACCTCCCATGCTCAGTTGCGTACCTTCTTGGGACTGGTCTCATACTGTCGGCCATGGAAACGCTCTGCCTCCATGACCATGCAGCCTCTGTACGACTGTTTGGGTTCACGGCCATTTGCCCTGACCCCGCAGGCCGAGTCAGCCTTCCATCAGCTGAAAGTACAGATAACCAGTGCACACGCACTGGGGCTGCCAGACTATGACAAACCTTTCCAAATGTACGTCACTGAGATGGCAGGACACGCCACCTCTGTACTGGCACAAATGCATGGTGACAAAAAGCGCCCTGTAGCATACTACAGTGCCCATTTGGACGCGGTGGCTAGAAGGTCTCCATCATGCGTCCGAGCAGTTCTAGTAGTTCAGGCACTACTGAACAAAAGTTCTGACGTTGTACTAGATCACACCATGGTGGTCTATACCCCACATGACATACATGGTATCCTGACTCAGGTAAGCCGTCGTCATCTGTCTCTTGCCAGACAGATAAAAATGGAACTCGCAGTGCATTCCTCCTCGAACATCTCATTCCAAAGGTGCACCACCTTGAATCCAGCCACCTTACTTCCATTAGGTGACGTAGATTCAAATGGGGGAGTAAGTACAGGGGATCAGTTGTTTTACAACTCTCTGACTGACGAGCAGGAGGCATTCGACGCCGAGCACCAGCATGACTGCGTGGCCCTCATGGCCCAGGAAACGGCTGGGTTCACGCATGTCACAGACAAGCCCCTGCAGAACCCCCAGTTTGAGCTGTTTGTGGATGGATCCAGATACCTAAATGACAAGGGAAAGTTTGTAACAGGATTTGCGGTAGTCACACTGAATGAGATACTGATACAAAAACCACTGCCACCACACATGTCAGCGCAGGAGGCTGAGCTCCGTGCTCTAACTGAGGCCTGTACGATTGCAAAGGGTACCACTGCCAACATCTACACTGATTCTAGGAACGCGTTCGGCATCGCACATAATTATGGACCCATCTGGCGGTCCAGGAGCTTTCTCATGGTACAAGGCAAGCCCATTAAGAATGGTGTATCAGTTGGTAGATTAATGCAGGCCATCATGTTGCCAGAACAGGTGGCCATAATAAAGATTAAGGCACACACCCAGGGGCAGTCACTAGAGGTTAAAGGTAATGACCAAGCAGACAGAGCCGCCAAGGCTGCTGCGCTTCTAGACAGGACGCAAGACCCCCAAAGCCCTGTGTGCTGTAAGTGAGATTCTGGTCCCACCACTCTTATTGATGTTGGATTTGGTGTCACACAGGATGAAGTGGAGCAGTGGACCAAGGCAGGAGCTAGGTACATAGCTGATGTATGGAAAATGGGAGACAGAGTATGTTGCCAGCGGTTCCCTACCCCCACCTCGCTGTCCTAGCTCACGGTAAGGTGCATGCCTCCAGGAATGCTATGGTTTCGGTGGTAGACAAGGTATGGTATGCTCCAGGGTTCGACAGGTTGGAGAAGGCATATGTGAAGGCATGTGAAGTGTGCAAGCTGCACAATCCAGGTCAAGTGGTGAAGACCTCCCCCGGAAGTGCACACCCAGACCACTGTATCCTTTTCAGAGATTGCAGATCGATTACATTGAACTTCCGAAATCAGGCAGGTATGAGTACGTCCTCGTGTGCCTGGACCTGTTCTCCGGGTGGGTTGAGGCTTACCCTGTGGGCAGGACCACCGCACAATGTACAGCGACTAAACTTGTGTCAGAACTTGTATGTAGATTTGGGGTGCTAGAGACAACTGAGAGTGACAGAGGTACACATTTTACAGGTGAAGTGATGCAAGAGGTAATGTCAGCCCTTGGGGTGGAACAAGCGTTTCACACCCCATACCACCCGCAGAGTTCAGGCAAGGTGGAGAGACTAAATTGTATGCTCAAGTTAAAAATCCAGAAAGCCATGGCTGAGACAAAGAAACCATGGCCAGATTGCTTGCCCATAGCACTGTATTCAGTCCGTACCACACCCAACAGAAAGACAGGTCTGTCCCCTTATGAAGTTTTGTTTGGCTCCGTGCCAAGATTAGGGCTGTATCACCCACAGGCCCTACCGCAGGGCTATGGCGCAGTAGCCGAATACGTAAAGCACCCGTGTGACCAACTAAAAGTAACACACAATCTAGTGTTCTCTTCCATTCCAGATCCAGACAACCTAGAGGGATCTCACTCCCCGCAACCTGGAGACTGGGTGGTCGTAAAGAGGCGTGTCCGGAAATCCCTAGAGTCCAGATTCGAGGGGCCCTATCAAGTCCTGCTGACCACACCTACTTCGGTGAAAGTTGAAGGAACTGTTGCTTGTTTTGGGACTAATGGGACTTTTCACACCCTGCTTCGCTCCCCCTATGAAAAGGAAAATGAAGGACATTTTGCTTATTGTTGGACCTTTTGGACTCCTCACTCCATGCTTTGCCCCCATATGAGGAAGTTAAGCTTGGACACAATGCCCAGAACCACTTTGTTAGACACCACAAAATACTGGTAGATGGATTGAACACCTCACAGGTGAAGGACTGTTGGACTTGCACACACACACGTGGTGACACTTGTCTTCCTTTCCTGGCTGTTCCTGTTCAAATGAAAACTCAGAAACCAGGGATAGCTGGTGGGGTAACACATTTAGTTTTTGAACCCTGCCAATCGGTTCTCTGGTTTAGGAGGTTGGTTTATGGGACTCCTAAAAAGTATACTTCAAGTAGTGATGATTTTACTCGTCATATACATTGCTTTAAAGTTAATCATGTCTTGCATTACGCGCAGTAGCAAAGGAGCCTCTGCTAAACTTTAACCCAGATGGACTTCGGGACCACCACATGACTCTAGGGAATCTGGCAGGAGCTGGCACCACTCGGGTGAATGTACCTAGCATGATGGTGGACCCGTTGTCCAAATGGGGGAATGTGAGGGGTTAATTCTAGTTTTCCTTTGCATTGAATAAATAAGAGAAAAATAAGTTTAATTTCTTTTCTGTTCTATTATCTTTTCTCTCTTTCTGATCTTGTTCTCACCCGAGTTGTTATCTGTCCTCCTTTCTCATCCTGTGTGTCGTTGTACAGCTCCATGCACAAAGCTTTGCCATGTACATGAGGCCTAAGGGTGAACCTGCCCATGAGCCTAGTATCTGTCCCTAATAAATTGCATTAGGGCTCCTGCAGACAAGCATAGGCATAGATACATTCGCTATAGAATGACATAATAGCGCTGTGAAGACAACACTATTGCGGGCTATTGCTATTGCGTATCCAAGCATTCTACTGTACTTTTTTGCACTACTGGGACTCTTCACATTCGATTATTGTAAGAGACTCCCGCAGCACACCTTGGACATGGACACTCTGTGCAGAGGTTCAGCAGAAAAAATGCCCAGCCACCTATGGGACCATGTGTTAAGAAAATTGTAGATCAATGTATCACTTAATTGTTCTTTTATTGGATTGTAGACTAGAAAGATATAGCATGATGCTAGTATAAGTAGTAAAGGGGTTAAACAAAACCTTTTCTATACCATTACGAAGTAGCCAGACAAGATAAGAGTCTCCAGACTGCCTCCCTTGCATTCCTTTGCACTGAATTCATAACGGTTTCATTGTATGTTATAGTAACACCTCAAAAGGTGTAACTTATGTTAAACATTTTAGTTTCAGCCTATTATGTATTATTATTATTAATCTTGGAGGTATATACTTTTTCTGTGAGAGTCATTTATAGTATAAAAACCAAATACACCTTAGAATAAATTAGAAATCATCTGATACCGCACAGGCTGGTGTGATATGTATTTCTCCTGGGTCCAGACTTCTGCACGAGATCTGGGAGAGTCTTCTCTTTGATAAACACATAAATTCTCCTTACATTTTTGGTCCTTCGAGCCGGAAAGACTCACTGCAGAGGGAGAGGACAGCCTGGCTGTGAAAAGGTGGGTCTGAAGTACTCTCCGATTATTAAAAGACCTCCGTCTTGCTTAGACGTCATTAGAGGCCAGTCGGGCATCCTGTCTGAAACAGTGACGTTTTTCAGAACTAGCCTGAGAATTTAGAAGCCTCCCAGATAACGTGTAGTAAGTATAACAATGTTTAAACTTTTCTTCTCTCTTTTTCTTCTGTATACTTTAGTGTTAGTAGAATTTACAATGTGTATTGTAAATGAGAGGCAAGTATAGACGAATGGGTTGTCAAAGGACAATAGCAGTAGTCTATGTGAAATGTGTAAGGTAAATGAGAAGTAGAGACGAATGGGTTGCCAAGTGGCAATAGCAGTAGTCTATGTGAGACCATAGCCATTGTGAGAAGGCTACAGGAAAGAATTACTCCATGCGCATGTAAAAAGAAGCGGTTAAATGACGTCATAGGACACAGGGGTGTCCAGGAACTTTACTTCTTATCTTTCTTTTACTTTTTCTTTGATATTGTGTTATAGAGTAACTAATAGAGATGAGCGAGCACCAAAATGCTCGGGTGCTCGTTACTCGGGACGAACTTTTCGCGATGCTCAAGGGTTCGTTTCGAGTAACGAACCCCATTGAAGTCAATGGGCGACCCGAGCATTTTTGTATTTCGCCGATGCTCGCTAAGGTTTCCTTGTGTGAAAATCTGGGCAATTCAAGAAAGTGATGGGAACGACACAGCAACGGATAGGGCAGGCGAGGGGCTACATGTTGGGCTGCATCTCAAGTTCACAGGTCCCACTATTAAGCCACAATAGCGGCAAGAGTGGGCCCCCCCCCCTCACAAAAACTTTTACTTCTGAAAAGCCCTCATTAGCATGGCATTCCTTAGCTAAGCACCACACTAACTCCAACAAAGCACAATCACTGCCTGCATGACACTCCACTGCCACTTCTCCTGGCTTACATGCTGCCCAACCGCCCCCCCCCCCCCTACCCCCACAGCGCACACCAAACTGTCCCTGCGCAGCCTTCAGCTGCCCTCATGCCACACCACCCTCATGTCTATTTAGAAGTGCGTCTGCCATGACGAGGAACCGCAGGCACACACTGCAGAGGTTGGCATGGCTAGGCAGCGACCCTCTTTAAAAGGGGCGGGGCGATAGCCCACAATGCTGTACAGAAGCAATGAGAAATAGAATCCTGTGCCACCGCCATCAGGAGCTGCACACGTGGGCATAGCAATGGGGAACCTATGTGCCACACACTATTCATTCTGTCAAGGTGTCTCTGCATGCCCCAGTCAGACCGGGCTTTTTAATTCATAGACACAGGCAGGTACAACTCCCTATTGTGAAGTCCCTGTCGACCGACAGCATGGGTGGCTCCCTGGAACCCACCGGCGATACACAAAAATATCCCATTGCATTGCCCAACACAGCTGAGGTAGTAATGTCGTGCTTAATGCAGGTGGGCTTCGGCCCACACTGCATGCCCCAGTCAGACTGGGGTTCTTTACAAGTGGAAACAGATGCATTTATAATTCCCTGTGGACCCACAGCATGGGTGGGTGCCAGGAAGCCACCGGCGGTACATAGAAATATCCCATTGCATTGCCCAACACAGCTGAGGTAGTAATGTCGTGCTTAATGCAGGTGGGCTTCGGCCCACACTGCATGCCCCAGTCAGACTGGGGTTCTTTACAAGTGGACACATGTAGGTTAAACTCCGTGTGCACCTACAGCATGGGTGGCTCCCTGGAACCCACCGGCGATACACAAAAATATTCCATTGCATTGCCCAACACAGCTGAGGTAGTAATGTCGTGCTTAATGCAGGTGGGCTTCGGCCCACACTGCATGCCCCAGTCAGACTGGGGTTCTTTACAAGTGGAATCAGATGCATTTATAATTCCCTGTGGACCCACAGCATGGGTGGGTGCCAGGAAGCCACCGGCGGTACACAGAAATATCATATTGCATTGCCCAACACAGCGGATGTAATGTCAGCTGTAATGCAGGTGGGCTAAAAATTCATTTGATTACACTGTAGGCGAGGGCCCACAAAAATTGCTGTATCAACAGTACTAATGTATATCAAAAAAATTGGCCATGGCCAACCAAGAGGGCAGGTGAAACCCATTAATCGCTTTGGTTAATGTGGCTTAAGTGGTAACTAGGCCTGGAGGCAGCCCAGTTTAACTAAAAATTGGTTCAAGTCAAAGTTTCAACGCTTTTAAGAGCATTGAAACATATAAAAATTGTTTAGAAAAATTATGAGTGAGCCTTGTGGCCCTAAGAAAAATTGCCCGTTCAGCGTGATTACGTGAGGTTTCAGGAGGAGGAGCAGGAGGAGGAGGAGGAATATTAGACACAGATTGATGAAGCAGAAATGTCCCCGTTTTGGATGGTGAGAGAGAACGATGCTTCCATCCGCGGGTGCAGCCTACGTATTGCTTACGTATCGCTGCTGTCCGCTGGTGGAGAAGAGAAGTCTGGGGAAATCCAGGCTTTGTTCATCTTGATGAGTGTTAGCCTGTCGGCACTGTCGGTTGACAGGCGGGTACGCTTATCTGTGATGATTCCCCCAGCCGCACTAAACACCCTTTCCGACAAGACGCTAGCCGCAGGACAAGCAAGCACCTCCAGGGCATACAGCGCTAGTTCAGGCCACGTGTCCAGCTTCGACACCCAGTAGTTGTAGGGGGCAGAGGCGTCACCGAGGACGGTCGTGCGATCGGCTACGTACTCCCTCACCATCCTTTTACAGTGCTCCCGCCGACTCAGCCTTGACTGGGGAGCGGTGACTCAGTCTTGCTGGGGAGCCATAAAGCTGGCCAGGCCCTTAAAGACTGTTGCACTGCCTGGGCTGTACATGCTGCTCGATCTACGCACCTCCCCTGCTACCTGGCCCTCGGAACTGCGCCTTCTGCCACTACCGCTGTCGGATGGGAATTTTACCATCAGCTTATCCGCCAGGGTCCTGTGGTATAGCAACACTCTCGAACCCCTTTCCTCTTCGGGAATGAGAGTGGGAAGGTTCTCCTTATAGCGTGGGTCGAGCAGTGTGTACACCCAGTAATCCGTAGTGGCCAGAATGCGTTGAATGCGAGGGTCACGAGAAAGGCATCCTAACATGAAGTCAGCCATGTGTGCCAGGGTACCTGTACGCAACACATGGCTGTCCGCACTAGGAAGATCACTTTCAGGATCCTCCTCCTCCTCCTCCTCCTCAGGCCATACACGCTGAAATGATGACAGGCAAGCAGCATGGGTACCGTCAGCAGTGGGCCAAGCTGTCTCTTCCCCCTCATCCTCCTCATGCTCCTCCTCCTCCTCCTGAACGCGCTGAGATATAGACAGGAGGGTGTTCTGACTATCCAGCGACATACTGTCTTCCCCCGGCTCGGTTACCAAGCGCAAAGCGGCTGCCTTTATGGTTTGCAGGGAACTTCTCATGATGCATAGCAGAGGAATGGTGACGCTAATGATTGCAGCATCGCCGCTCACCACCTGGGTAGACTGCTCAAAGTTTCGAAGGACCTGGCAGACGTCTGCCAACCAGGCCCACTCTTCTGAAAAGAATTGAGGAGGCTGACTCCCACTGCGCCGCCCATGTTGGAGTTGGTATTCCACTATAGCTCTACGCTGCTCATAGAGCCTAGCCAACATGTGGAGCGTAGAGTTCCACCGTGTGGGCACGTCGCACAGCAGTCGGTGCACTGGCAGATTAAACCGATGTTGCAGGGTGCGCAGGGTGGCAGCGTCCGTGTGGGACTTGCGGAAATGTGCGCAGAGCCGGCGCACCTTTCCGAGCAGGTCTGACAAGCGTGGGTAGCTTTTCAGAAAGCGCTGAACCACCAAATTAAAGACGTGGGCCAGGCATGGCACGTGCGTGAGGCTGCCGAGCTGCAGAGCCGCCACCAGGTTACGGCCGTTGTCACACACGACCATGCCCGGTTGGAGGCTCAGCGGCGCAAGCCAACGGTCGGTCTGCTCTGTCAGACCCTGCAGCAGTTCGTGGGCCGTGTGCCTCCTATCTCCTAAGCTGAGTAGTTTCAGCATGGCCTGCTGACGCTTGCCCACCGCTGTGCTGCCACGCCGCGTGACACCGACTGCTGGCGACGTCCTGCTGCTGCTGACACATCTAGATTGCGAGACAGAGGTTGAGGAGGAGGAGGAGGGTGCTTTAGTGGAAGAAGCATACACCGCCGAACATACCACCACCGAGCTGGGGCCCGCAATTCTGGGAGTGGGTAGGACGTGAGCGGTCCCAGGCTCTGACTCTGTCCCAGCCTCCACTAAATTCACCCAATGTGCCGTCAGGGAGATGTAGTGGCCCTGCCCGCCTGTGCTTGTCCACGTGTCCGTAGTTAAGTGGACCTTGCCACTAACCGCATTGGTGAGGGCGCGTACAATGTTGCGGGAGACGTGGTCGTGCAGGGCTGGGACGGCACATCGGGAAAAGTAGTGGCGACTGGGAACTGAGTAGCGCGGGGCCGCCACCGCCATCATAGCTTTGAAGGACTCCGTTTCCACAACCCTATACGGCAGCATCTCAAGGCTGATAAATTTGGCTATGTGGACGGTTAACGATTGAGCGTGCGGGTGCGTGGCGGCGTACTTGCGCTTGCGCTCCAACACTTGCGCTAGCGACGGCTGGACGGTGCGGTGCGAGACATTGGTGGATGGGGCCGAGGACAGCGGAGGTGAGGGTGTGGGTGCAGGCCAGGAGACGGTAGTGCCTGTGTCCTGAGAGGGGGGTTGGATCTCAGTGGCAGGTTGGGGCACAGGGGGAGAGGCAGCGGTGCAAACCGGAGGCAGTGAACGGCCTTCGTCCCACCTTGTGGGGTGCTTGGCCATCATATGTCTGCGCATGCTGGTGGTGGTCAGGCTGTTGGTGGTGGCTCCCCGGCTGATCTTGGCGCACACCACTGTTCGTCGGTCGTCAGGCGTCTCGGTGAAAAACTGCCAGACCTTAGAGCACCTCAGCCTCTGCAGGGTGGCATGGCGCGAGGGGGCGCTTTGGGAAACACTTGGTGGATTATTCGGTCTGGCCCTGCCTCTACCCCTGGCCACCGCACTGCCTCTTGCAACCTGCCCTGCTGCTGCCCGTGCCTCCCCCTCTGAAGACCTGTCCTGTGTAGGCGTTGCACACCAGGTGGGGTCAGTCACCTCATCGTCCTGCTGCTCTTCCTCCGAATCCTCTGTGCGCTGCTCCCTCGGACTTACTGCCCTTACTACTACCTCACTGCAAGACAACTGTGTCTCATCGTCATCGTCCTCCTCACCCACTGAAAGGTCTTGAGACAGTTGCCGGAAGTCCCCAGCCTCATCCCCCGGACCCCGGGAACTTTCCAATGGTTGGGCATCAGTGACGATAAACTCCTCTGGTGGTAGAAGAACCACTGCTGCCCAATCTGAGCAGGGGCCTGAGAAAAGTTCCTGGGAGTGTTCCTGCTCCTGAGCATGTGTCATTGTAGTGGAGTGAGGAGGCTGGGAGGAAGGAGGAACAGCAGACAGAGGATTCGGATTTGCAGCAGTGGACGGCGCAGAACTGTGGCTGGACGATAGGTTGCTCGAAGCACTTTCTGCCATCCACGACAGGACCTGCTCACACTGCTTATTTTCTAATAAAGGTCTCCCGCGTGGACCCATTAATTGGGCGATGAATGTGGGGACGCCAGAAACGTGCCTCTCTCCTAATCGCGCAGCAGTCGGCTGCGACACACCTGGATCAGGAGCTCGGCCTGTGCCCACACCCTTACTTGGCCCTCCGCGTCCTCGGCCGCGTCCACGTCCTCTAGGCCTACCCCTACCCCTCAGCATGCTGTATTAGCAGTGATTTGATTTCACAGGCAGGATAGAAATTGGCGCAAGGCTGCACCCAACCGTAGCTGGTTGCGTCTGATTTTTTTACGTTCTCCACGCAGCACACACGTACCCAGAGCCCTTAGGACTGACAGAGCAGGGCAAATATACTTTCTTCCCTTTTGTTTAAAAGGATAGGCCCACTGCGTCTATTCACTGAATAATAAGTTTAATAACTGAAACTGTGTTGCGGCCCTGCAAAAGTGTCACAGAACTTTACTGTTGCAGAGTTATTAACTGTGGCAGAGCAGGTATTTCCCAGGCAGGAAAGAAATTGGCGCAAGGCTGCACTCAACCGGAGCTGGTTGCGTCTGATTTTTTTACGTTCTCCACGCAGCACACACGTACCCAGAGCCCTTAGGACTGACAGAGGCAGGGCAAATATACTTTCTTCCCTTTTGTTTAAAAGGATAGGCCCACTGCGTCTATTCACTGAATAATAAGTTTAATAACTGACACTGTGTTGCGGCCCTGCAAAACTGTCACAGAACTTTACTGTTGCAGAGTTACTAACTGTGGCAGAGCAGGTATTTCCCAGGCAGGAAAGAAATTGGTGCAAGGCTGCACTCAACCGTAGCTGACTGCGTCTGATTTTTTCTGAACGTTCAGCGCACAGCACACACGTACACAGAGCCCTGAGTACTGTAAGAGGCAGGCCAAATAGAATTTTTTCCCGGCTTTTTACAAGGAAAACCCACACTGCGTGTATTCAATGAATACTAAGTTTAATAACTGTGTTGTGGCCCTGCCAATTTGTCCCAGAACTGCAGTGATGCAAAGTAATTCGCTACCTACAGCAGATCAGGGATTTCCCATGCAGGAAAAAAATTGCCGCACGCCTGCGGTAAAACGTAGCTGACTGCGTCTGATTTTTTCTGAACGTTCAGCGCACAGCACACACGTACACAGAGCCCTGAGTACTGTAAGAGGCAGGCCAAATAGAATTTTTTCCCTGCTTTTTACAAGGAACACCCACACTGCGTGTATTCAATGAATACTAAGTTTAATAACTGTGTTGTGGCCCTGCCAATTTGTCCCAGAACTGCAGTGATGCAAAGTAATTCGCTACCTACAGCAGATCAGGGATTTCCCATGCAGGAAAAAAATTGCCGCACGCCTGCGGTAAAACGTAGCTGACTGCGTCTGATTTGTTCTGAACGTTCAGCGCACAGCACACACGTACACAGAGCCCTGAGTACTGTAAGAGGCAGGCCAAATAGAATTTTTTCCCTGCTTTTTACAAGGAACACCCACACTGTGTGTATTCAATGAATACTAAGTTTAATAACTGTGTTGTGGCCCTGCCAATTTGTCCCAGAACTGCAGTGATGCAAAGTAATTCGCTACCTACAGCAGATCAGGGATTTCCCATGCAGGAAAAAAATTGCCGCACGCCTGCGGTAAAACGTAGCTGACTGCGTCTGATTTTTTCTGAACGTTCAGCGCACAGCACACACGTACACAGAGCCCTGAGTACTGTAGAGGCAGGCCAAATAGAATTTTTTCCCTGCTTTTTACAAGGAACACCCACACTGCGTGTATTCAATGAATACTAAGTTTAATAACTGTGTTGTGGCCCTGCCAATTTGTCCCAGAACTGCAGTGATGCAAAGTAATTCGCTACCTACAGCAGATCAGGGATTTCCCATGCAGGAAAAAAATTGCCGCACGCCTGCGGTAAAATGTAGCTGACTGCGTCTGATTTTTTCTGAACGTTCAGCGCACAGCACACACGTACACAGAGCCCTGAGTACTGTAAGAGGCAGGCCAAATAGAATTTTTTCCTTGCTTTTTACAAGGAACACCCACACTGCGTGTATTCAATGAATACTAAGTTTAATAACTGTGTTGTGGCCCAGCCAATTTGTCCCAGAACTGCAGTGATGCAAAGTAATTCGCTACCTACAGCAGATCAGGGATTTCCCATGCAGGAAAAAAATTGCCACACGCCTGCGGTAAAACGTAGCTGGCTGCGTCTGATTATTTTTAACGTTCTGCACGCAGCACACACGTACCCAGAGCCCTGAGTACTGTAAGAGGCAGGCCAAATAGAATTTTTTCCCTGCTTTTTACAAGGAACACCCACACTGCGTGTATTCAATGAATAATGTATGTCTTCTGGCCCTGCCTACACAATTCTATCCCTGTAGTATTAATGCCGGGTGCAATGCTCTGCACAGCCGGTTTTGAGAAAAAAAAAAACACTGCTAACAGCAGCCTGGACAGTACTGCACATGGATAGATGTGGCCCTAGAAAGGACCGTTGGGGTTCTTGAAGCCTACACTAACTCCTAACACTCTCCCTGCCTAACCCCCACTTCTGTCCCTATTGCAGGGCGCAATGCTCTGCAGATCCAATTTTGGAAAAAAAAAAAAAAATACTGTGCTAACACAGTACTGCACACTAGTAGATGTGGCCCTAAGAAGGGCCGTTGGGGTTCTTGAAGCCTACACTATCTCCTAACGCTCTCCCTACTGCAGCTCCAGCACGATAGTACTTTCCCTCAGCTAAGTCACAAGGCATGTGTGGCGAGCCGCGGGAGGGGCCGATTTTTATACTCGGGTGACATCAGATCTCCCCAGCCACTCACAGCAGGGGGGTGGTATAGGGCTTGAACGTCACAGGGGGAAGTTGTAATGCCTTCCCTGTCTTGCAATTGGCCAGAAAAGCGCGCTAACATCTCAGAGAGGAAACTGAAAGTAACCGGAACACCGCGTGGTACTCGTTACGAGTAACGAGCATCCCGAACACCCTAATATTCGCACGAATATTAAGCTCGGATGAGTACGTTCGCTCATCTCTAGTAACTAAGAATATAAAGAGGGCGGCCGCCTACTAACATAATGTAATATTTGTATTGTTGTCTTTTACTGCATGAAGCGAATGTGTGAGTGATTGAGATAAGCGGATCCGATACGTGGTCACTGACCTCTAGGACACATTAAGGACCAACCTCGCTGTGCAGGTTGTTTTCGGACAAGCCCCTTATTGTGTTCAATGTTCACAGGCCCTACTCGGTAAAGCAAAAAGGAGTCTTCGTCTATATAGCGAAGCACTGATTCTGGTAAGAAACCTTTGCATTTTCACTATATATTTTAGTGGCCAGAGGCTTGTTTTATGTTGTTTGTCTTGTAAATCGACGTCAAGAACATACTTACTAACAATGGGAAATATAAACTGTAAGGCATCCTCCTGTGCATGTCTCTGTTGTTGTTGCCAACAACAGGAAGTCCTTCAAGGGGATAAGTACATGCACAAGTTAGATCCTGACTATGTCAAATATTGTGACATAAGTGGGAAAAAATATGGATTTTAAAAAAATAATAATAAATTAAAAGCTCCTAGTTGTAAAGAATTATGTGATAAAATACAGACAAAATCAGCTAAAGATCAGCAGAAATACGGATTATCCGCTGCTGAAGCCTGGTTAAAAGAAGCCCCAAACTGTCACGCCCATATAAAAATAGACCCCCAACATTTTGATGAACAATTCAAAGGGTTAATGAGGAGTTCTAATTGAATGAAAAATAGAGAGAGCAGATAGAAGAATTCTAGGGCCAGATTGGAGTTCTGTAGAAGGAAATTAGAATGGGAGGGGAGGAGATGGTAGGCCCCTTCCATAGGATAATCAGGGGGAGAGAGAGGATTCTAATGCTGCATATAATCAGTCATTAAAGAATGCGTTTGTAAGTGGAGTAAAGAAGGAAACAGAAGGTTATATAATGAGGTATATGGTTACCCTTGGGACGGGATCAGTGCAGGATGTTTTGGAATATGCAAAACATGTAGAAACGTTTTACAAAGAAAAGGGTGAGAAAGTGAGAGTTTTTATACAGGGAGAGGAATGTGATATGATGGTTCAGGAAAGTCAGAGAGGTCATTGGACAGCGAGAGGATGTGAAAGTAGAGGCAGAGGAAGAAGCAGAGGTGGGATGCAGCTCAGGGATTTAAATGTGTGTTTGAATTATGGGGAATCTGGTCATTTTGCCTGAGAATGCCCTGAGAAACAATGTTCTCAGGCACCTTGGGGAAAAAGGACTAGGAGGGGTGGATGTACAACACTTGGAGGATCTCTTGGCAATTTCTACTGCCTGAGATAGATCTCCAGGTGAATGGGCGGATTACTTTCCTGGTGGGCTCAGGAGCCACCAGGGCATTAATACATCCCAATATGTACCCAATGTAAAATGTAGTAATAGTCATATCATGGTAAGAGGGGTTAATGGCCGGACCCACAGGGAATCCCTCTCTGAACCAGTTTTAACAGACCTAGAGACAAATAAGCCTGTGAAATGTCAGATAATATAGTCTCGAATATGTCCAGTAAAATTGTTGAGATGAGATATAATAAAATTAGGTATACCTTCACCAGAGTACCTCAGGGCTGCAGCAAATCTCCAACAATTTTCTCCCAGGCTATGTCAGCACACTTAGCCCAGTTCCAGCCTCCTAAAGGTAGTCAGCTACTACTGTATGTTGGTAGCCAACAGCAGACAGTGGAGAGAATTGTGGGGGGGGGGGACACAGTCGCACCCTTGAGGTTTCTCTATGAGCAAGGCCATAAAGTAAACAGGAAGAAACTCCAATACTGTCAGCAAACGGTTAAATATTTGGGGTATAACCTGTCAGATGAAGGTAGGCAAGCAATTCTGGAGGTCCCAAGACTACTAGCAAATGATGTCCTTTTTGGGAATGAGAAACGTCTGCAGAGCTTGGATCCCAAATTCTGCATCTCTGACAGCGCTTCTTACCAGACTCATCTATGATGAACCTCTGGCTGCAGCTGACAGGATCCAGTGGGATGCACCCTCTGAGGAAGCCTTTGTCAGGTTAAAACAGACTCGGGGGGGGGGGGGGGCGAAGCCTAGCTTGCCGAGAGAGCGGTCGCATGGCATCAGTGCTCCTGCAGTGAGAGACGGTCTATCTCCCCTGCGGGCTCATCTGGGTCACCTTTTAACCGCTCAACACCAGCTTAAGCTGCCTCGCAAGCTGAGGCCCACAAAGAGAGGTCTTGGGACCGATTCGGCCGAGTTACGGAACGGGGCCTACCTCCAGCAGTGAAGCCGGGCCCTAGAGTTACACACCAACGCGGACCGGAAGTGGGGCGCTCCCATCATCTCCATCCACAAATTCTCTCCGGACCCACAAAACACTGCGGCGCTCGTGTAAGGTCAGTCGGGAAGGAGAAGCCCAGGTGGGAACCAAGTTTAACAGCCCGGTATTTGAGCACTCCGAACCTTGGGACAGCGCTCGCTTTACAGTCAGGAGCGGACCGGAAGTTCGGCACCCCGGCGCTCCTTACAAAAAAGCTCTCCCCAGATCATCTAACTCCCTAGGCTCCTGGAGGTTGGGCCGGTGGTAAGGGGAAGGCTGTGTACCACCCGGAGGGACCTGACCAGCAGCCGTAATATAACGTCCAGCCCGGAAGGGCAGCATCCCGGCACCATTAATGAGGAAGATTCCCCCCCCCCCCCCCTCCAGAACACACCAAACGCCTAACCGACAGATATCAGATCGGGGGTGAGGGGAAAAGTGTACACCACCCGGAGACAATGGACCAGAGGTCGCAACGCAGCGTCCTATACCGCGGTCCCCCTCCCCTCTCCACTGCGTCCCCCCCCCCCCCGCACAGCTTAGGTGCGACGGAGCGGGGAGAGTGAAGGCTGCAGCACCAGGAGTGCACACAAGAACACAAGAAGAGAGGACCGACAGTGATTCATAACACGAGAGCCTCTTATAAAGAACTAAATCACTACAGAGTACCCACACACTCTTACAAGTGCACTACGTGGCGCCCCAACTCTATCCCCACTCGAATAATTTTCGGTGCATATCCTCCCACCTAGAAACAACCCCTTTTTCTTCTTCTTAATTTAAGGGGTGGAGCCTACCACCGGAGAAGCGATGTGTTGAAAGCGAGGACCGTCTCGGCGGCACTTATCGGGACCTCTAGCAACAATTCAGATATTTCAAAATGGGGAAGATAGGCAAAGAGAGAAGCAGCGACCCCCAAGGCACCCCCCGTTCAAACAAGGGACAAGTAGATATGCAGCGCTATCTGAAAGAGCGCAGCGCCAGATCCCTGCACGACTCTGCCAAGATGACACCCACTCAAGAGGCCAGCAGAGCAGCCGGCACAGATAGAGAGGAAGATGGGGATTCAGAAGGAGAGGAGGGCGAGAGCATTTCTAAAACCTTTATGAGGGATCTCATGACCTCCACTATAAAACCAGTCCTTGTGGAGTTAGGGGAAATCAAGGAAGAAATGAAGCACCTAGGCAGAAGGGTGGAGGACTTGGAATCCTCTTTTGCCTCCATCTCCGCTCACGCACTTGACATGGAGAAAGTGCTAATCGAACATCACGCCTACCTCAACAAAGCCCTTATTATGCAGGAGGATATCGAAAATAGGAACAGGCGCAATAACATACGCATAAAGGGCCTCCCAGAGTCCTGGGCCACGGAGGTGCTTCCTAAAATCGCCAAAGAGACTTTCTCCCTACTCCTGGGAGCAGATAGAGCAGATAGTATTTCTATAGAACGCATCCATAGAGCCTTGAGGCCCCTTCCTTCAGCATCTGAACCTCCAAGAGACATTGTGTGTAAACTGCTAAACTTCCCAGACGCTGTAGCGATTCTGAGAGCAGCAAGAAACCACAAAGACCTTATCTATGCAGACTCCCCAATACAACTATTTCAGGATCTGGCACCATCCACGCTCGCAAAACGCCGCCTACTACGCCCCCTTCTGGACGCTTTAAGGGCAAATAACATCAAATATGCGTGGCTCTTTCCGTTCGGCATTAGTATCTCACACAAAGGGCGTAAGCTGAACATTCGCTCTCCGGAGGAACTACAGAACTGCTGGCAGATCCTAGAAATGGAACCCATAGATCTTCCGTGTTGGCTGCCGATTCCCGACTTCCCAAGTCTGCCTCGTCTAGATCCCCCGGAAAGGTGGCAACCGGTAGCGAACACGAAATCCCCAAGGGGGAAAAAGAAGAAGGCCCGAGAGGAACCCACAGGAGACTACACCTGAATCGGGACACTGCTTCCCATGCTTCCACGTACTCACACTTGATAGACAAATGTCCACATAAAGTTTAAGGAGCTCTGTGATCCGACCATATCTCACCACCTTAGTCATTTAGCAAATATACTGCTGAAAGGAGTTGACAAAAAGAGTTGCTGTCACTCCTATATGGTCCATCACAGAGCTAATATTTGTGCCTCTTAAGCTACACAGTCTTTTTGGATGCTATTACGCTCGTTATACGTTTAATACTACCAGTTGTCTGTTAATAGGCTTCTTAGTTGCCATATCTTTAATTGTGCTTATGCTTCTATGTTCATATCTTCTATATACTCCACCTCATAGGTCCCGAGGTGGAGCCTGCCGAGCTGGACTACGTAAAGCCTTAGCGTTAACTGTCTCAGTGTGGCGCTCGCTCTTCCTCGCTCACAAACACCTTTGGAGAGAGACCTCCGGATCCTTCTTTGATCTTAGGAGACTCACTCCAATTTTCTTTATATAAGTGTCCTCACCTCTTTTAGAGTACTTATTTGTTTACCCTTACCCTTTCGTCTGAACCCGAGGGCCCTTGCCCTCCACACTTTGTGTCTTCTCCAATCCCCACCCACCCACATCATACTCCTACCCTCCTCCCAACAACTAAATTAAGGCGCAAAACGCTTTTCCGGGCCTGAACACCAGTCTCGATACATCGTAACTCCACTCTTATATCCTAGCAGAAGGTCCCGACTGATAGACTCACCCTGGTGAAGCTGAACCGCCTTCCGTATGATGGACGACCTACGGATTACGTCCTTTAATGTGAAAGGCCTCAACTCCCCGATGAAGAGGCATAACATCTCCCTGATGGCCAAGAGGTACGGTACGAAAATTCTTCTTTTGCAGGAAACGCATTTTAAAAAAGCGAGGTGTCTCTCCCTCCCGGGCAGACATTTTGAGCAGAGCTTCCACTGTGCCCACCCATCCTCGTCCTCCAAGGGGGTGTCAACCTACTTCCACAAATCCCTTAGCTTCTCCTGCATCTCCCAATACAGAGATGGAGAGGGTAGAGTTCTCTTCCTAAAGGGGCTAGTTAACAATACAAAAATGACCATAGCAAATCTTTATGCCCCGAACGTGGACCAAATTCCTTGGTTAATCAAGCAACTGACAACTCTGAGTCATTTCATGGAAGGCCACCTGATCTTAGGTGGAGACATTAATGTAGCCCTTCACCCCCTGATCGACTCCTCAACGGGTCGATCGCACATTTCACAGCCAAAACTTAGGAGGCTCTCACGAGTACTCCAGGATCTTAATTTGGTGGACGTGTGGCGTCTCCTGAACCCCTCTACGAAGGATTATACCTTTTATTCCCAAGTACACAAGTCATATCAAAGGTTGGACTACCTCTTTGTCTCCTCTGACCTCCTGACGTATTTAGTTGGAGCTAAAATCGACATAATTACTATCTCTGACCACGCCCCGACCCACCTTGATCTGCGCTTAGTACATCCCAAACCCAAAGAATGGAGATGGCGCCTTAACGCCTCACTATTAGACCCAATTGAGGAAAGAGAGCGCCTTTCTAAACTTATCGAAGAATATTTTCTTCTGAACGGTGAGGGTGGTCCGGAATCCCTAGTGATCTGGGTGGCCCACAAGGCCTTTACAAGAGGTCTATTGATAGCTTTAGGCTCCAAAACCAAAAAACTCCAACAAAAAGCCATAGATGACAAACTTAATAGAATTTCGAAGTTAGAATTACAGGCAAAATTGTCCCAAACTAAGAACATCATGGACAACCTGACCGAACTGAGGAGGGATCTTAAACAAGTCTTGGAGTCAAGATTCAATAGAAAACAATTATACTTTAAACACGCAGTGTATGCTCAAGGCAATAAAGGGAGCAAACTTATGACCGCTTTAATAAAGAAAGCACGTGCAAAAAGCTTCATTAAGTCTATAAAGACTCCTACAGGATCGCTGGCGACCTCCTCAGCTGAAATAGCTAACGCCTTCCAGAATTACTACTCTCGTCTGTACGACATCAAACAAGATACCCCTCACCCTGAGGGCTTAGATATAAAAAGGTTGACCGAGACCTCCCTGCGCAGTGCGCAGCTCCTGAAACTGAGTGACATTCAAGCTACCTCACTACTGACCCCTATAACGCAATCAGAAGTAGAACAGCTCCTAGCCTCTAGCCCCCATAAAAAGAGCCCGGGTCCAGTCGGCCTAAATCTCCCATACTATAAAGCCTTTAGCTCAATTTTGATTCCCAGACTCACCGAACTTTTCAATGCATTGATAAAAGGAGCCACCCTGCCCAAACAAGCGGTTGAAGCGCACATAACTTTAATTCATAAACAGGAAAAGGACCCGGAGATATGTGGCAACTACGGCCCAATCTCCCTTATTAATTTTGACATTAAATTATGGGCCAAACTCCTCGCAAAAAGAATGGAGGGTCTTATCCCCCTTCTAGTTAATGAGGAGCAGGCAGGTTTTGTGCGGGGGAGGGAGGGCAGAGACAATTGCCGTAGACTACATCACGCAATACGCCTAGCCCAAAAGCGCCATATCCCAATGGTTCTTGTAGGCACAAACGCCGAAAAGGCATTTGACCGTGTCGACTGGACCTACATGAAGGAGGTCCTGGACCACTTTAATTTTCCCCCGGTCTTTGTCTCTGCTATCTTCTCCCTGTACGCAGCCCCATACGCCAGGCTCAAAATTAATGAAATTCTCTCAGCCCCTTTTAATATTAGGAATGGAACCCGCCAGGGCTGCCCTCTGTCCCCCACGTTATTTGTCCTAGCTCTGGAACCCCTCCTCCAGCTAGTACGGCACGACCCAGAGATCACAGGACTTTCATGGGAACACCATACCCTCAATACAACCGCCTTTGCAGACGACATAGTTTTTCTGGTGTCAAATCCTGAGAAGGGCCTTCCCAGGTTAATAGAACTTCTCAATAGCTTCGGTTTAATCTCTAACTTTAAGATTAATTACGGGAAGTCAACGGTCCTTAACGTGTCTACCCCTGCGAACCAGAGTAGACAATTAAAAGAAAACTCACCTTTCACATGGGCGGACTCTTCGCTAGATTTCCTGGGAGTCAAGATAACTAAGGAACTACACAATCTGTACGCAGCTAACTTCCCGCCCCTATTAGACCAGATTAAAAACCTACTGTAACTATACGATATTCCTCGCATTTCATGGTTTGGGAGAAAGAATATTTTAAAAACCTAAATCTTACCCATAGTTCTCTATAAAATAAGGATGCTCCCCATCCACCTCCCAGTGAGCTTCTTTGGAGCACTCCGCAGGGCATTTACCGGGTACGTCTAGAGGCAGAGGAGACCGAGGTTGGCCTATAGCTTGATGACGAGAAGAGGGGTGGAGGGCGGCATTGATCTCCCAAACATTCAGGACTTTTACCGGGCCTCACACATAGGCTATTGGATGGACTTGGTCCTTCCAATAAAGGATCGGCTCTTTGCCTCTTTAGCAGAAAACGCGGGAGATGACTCATTCATAGATGAATATGAGTTTCCTTCAAAAATCAAATGTAGATCCAAAAACTACAACCCCTTGATTAAGGGCCCTTGCGAAACTTGGGCCGACCTGAGGGGGGACTTGGCTCCTGACCCATCCCCGCTTGCTCCACTTAGTTCCGTACCGAAACTCCTAAACATTCCATTCGACCCTGCTTCCAGGTCAGTGTGGAAAAGACTTAGCTCGTTTAATGTAGGAGACCTCCAAGCACTAGCGCATAAAAATCCCTCCGACGTCCTTAAAAGCTTATTACCGCAACACAACTTCTCCTTCCTGCAACAGGCATCAGTCGAAAAGATATTTGGGGAATTCCTCAAAAGATTCTTCTCCACCAGACCTCTGACGCACTTCGAAAAAGCATTGAAGGAACACAACCCAAAACGTAGGAAATTAGCGTCGGTACGAAAACAGTTTATTATAAGAACACCCTCATCCAAACCCTCTTTCCTACTATCTTGGGAAAAAGAGTTAGACATCACTCCCTCCTCAAGCGACACACATTTAATCCTGAACACATCATTCGGCCTCTCTCAGTTCGTACTGGCCCAAGAAAGCCACTACAAACTTCTCGTGAGGTGGTATAAAACGCCACAATGGCTCCACGCTTACAAATTAGCCCCACATGGGAGGTGCTGGAGATGTGACAGAGAACCAGGATCATACCTCCATGTATGGTGGGAATGTTCGGTGTTGGCACCCTTTTGGAGGGAGGTCATGAAGAAAATCGCCCCGACTCTTTACCTATCTCCTGGGATGATTTTCTTATGGAGACCGTCCCCTGCGTTTCACCCAAAGAAGAATAAACTCTTGGCCTTCTTGATAGATGCTGCTAAAGCCCTAATACCTACTTTGTGGCTTCAAAAAACCCCGCCTTCAGTGTCTCAATGGATGGCGAGAGTGGACGATATCTGCAATTTAGAAGAACTCTCCAGCTGATCCAGAGGTACTCGTGATGAGTTCTTTCACATATGGGGTCCCTGGGGAGAACTGAGGCGATCCCCCAGCCTAAGTGGCTCCAAGTAGATAGTAATTCCAGCAGAGAATAACATACAGCTTGATATAAAGAGTCCCCCCTCTGCGAAAGTGACTTCTTGCAGACTCCGTTATTCCCGAAGAGGCGTCTACTTAGGTCATTTCAGTGGGTAGGAATTCTTGTTTAACTCCTGCCTACAAAGGTAAGGCAACAAGCTCCTTCCAGGGATAAGTGATCACTTAAAGGTCGATCCCACTTTACATAGACTGGAGGATCATGCCCTCCCCACCCCTCCTTATCCCCCCTTACCCTCTATCCCCCATACCCACACACCCTGTCTCCATCCTCCTTAGCTACCACAGGCACGAAGCGGCGTTCCCCTGCCCTCATGTGTCTTGTACGTCGTGTCTGTTACCACTTGTTAATAATATTCTTCGGAGTGCAGCTCTTTCAAGAGGGTCCCCGACTTTGAGGATCTTGGTTATAAAGCTATCTGATTCGAGTCAGACGCTTCTCAGAGAGAGACCCTCCAATGTTTATTTAATAATACGTCATAGAACCTATCACCATCTTGATTTACATTTTCTTGTTTCTCTGCCTCCATATATTCTATTGTTGTACTAGATGTGATAATTATTAAAATCTTAATAAAACTTGATTTAACAAAAAAAAAAACAGACTCTGGTGGGCACATCAGTCTTGGGGGCTGCTGAACTACAGCAAGCCCTTTGTGCTAACTGATGACTCAGGGGAAGGATATATGACCTCTGTGTTAACTCAGGAACACGGTGGGAAACAGACTGCTTGCATACTAATCTTGCAGACTAGATCCAGTGGCCGAGTGCTCCCACTCTGCGTACAAGCGGTAGTAGCGGCAGCTGATGCAGTCAGACCTTCTGCCACTATAGTACTGTTCCCCCTACACACTGAGTACCGCACACAGTTAGTTATACTCATATCTTAGTCCTTGTAGATATCCCTCCTGCATGACACTACTGCTCTCACAGCCACACCTGACAACTGAGGGATGTATTACGCTCCATCCATCTACCTTACTGCCTATTTCTTCAGACGGTCCTCCATACAACTGTCTAGGAGAGATGGCACATAAGGTCTGCAGGATGTATCTCTTGTAGATGCTGAATTCACTCCCTTTGTAGATAGGTTGTACATCTCCGCAAAAGAAAAAAAAAAAAAAAACTATCTCACCTAAATTGTTCTTCAGAGATGCAGCAGTTTTGAGCCATGTCCTGTGTCATGTCTCAACAGGGGGGATGGTAGCACTTATATGGAAAGTATTCACAGCCTATGGGTTTACAAACTACTCTAAAAAAAAATTTTTGTCTTGTATTATTTGTGCTCAACACAATGCACAAGGGAACAAAAGACCAAGGAGGGGTGCTGTCCTACACCTCAGTATCCCTTTCAACACATTGATATGGACTACATAGAATTATACAACTGTGAAGGTAAGAAATACTGCCTAGTTATCATGGATGCTTTAGCCAAGTGGATAGAAGTGTCTCCCACAGGTCAGTCGGATCAAGCCACAGTGGCTAAAGCATTACTAAGGGAAATAATACCAGGTGATTGGGTCCTCATCAAGGGAATAAAGAAAAATAACTGGAAGACCCCAAAGTGAGAAAGACCCTACCAGGTACCACTTGTACTTACCAGGTACTGCTGACCACTCCTACTGCAATAAGGATTGCTGAATGGCAGATCTAGATTCACCAATCTCACTGTAATAAGGCAACACAGGCAGAGCAGGGACAGTGTGCCAAGGGGGCCTGGTTTAAGCCCGCTACAAAGGGGGGGGGGGGGCACATTAGGGGGTCTTTGTCTCAACCCGGTGAAGAAATCCACACCCCTTCCCCAAGGGCCTCCTTGGTAAGGACAAAAATGACAGGAATAGTATTTCTTTTTGGTGTATTGGTGAATCTGGGAAGTGCTATTGATGACAGCCCTGAAATTGTCAGAGGTCATCATCATATTACCCGATGCTACACGATGGGGGATGCTGGGAGAGCGCGGAGTGTAACTTGTATAGAAGGAGTGACGAGCACCATACTGGTAGATCTGCTCCCTGACCTACTGACTGCAATCCCTGCTAGCCATCATAAACCAGCCCTGCAGTCATACTGATTCTGCCATCACACGGCTAAATGTCTGACCATTGTCTATGTGTATAACACTCCTCACTGTTCACCTCGCCATACCCTGAACATCTCCAGCCCTTTACCTTCTGTACCCCCCATTACTTGTAGTATGTAAGCTCGTTGGAGCAGGAACCGCACCCCTATTGTCTCCATCAACTGATTACTACCGTGGTTCTGTAATTTGTGTACTTTTGTCTTTCTGTATCCCCTGTCTATGTAAGCGCTGCGGAATATGTTGGCGTTATACACAAAGATGATTATAGATGTGTGTCAGATGAGGGACTTGTTGGCATTGCACACAAAGGAATAAGGCGTGGCTAGCTGTTTGCCTGGCTTGATAATACTCTTAGTCAGGCCACGTCCCTGGTGGCCATCTTAGTGTTAGTCATGGCCTGCGGCTATTTTAGTACCTGCTGGAATACCTTCGGCCGCCGCCCAGGCGCCAACTTGGCTTCTCACCTCCCATAGATGTACCTTTTACCCAGTATCCCAATGCTTGCACTTGTAGTACACAATACCAGTGATTAGTGCCTTCTCTGAATTGCATAGGAATAGTCAGCAGCCTCCATCACTGTCCTCTGTGTGTTGATGATATGTTGTCTATCTTATTAAGTGTGTGCCATAAGATAGGGTCAGTATGATACTGCAGGATATTTAATCGTAGCAGAGGAATATGTATGGCCTCCTTCAGATAAGTGTCTGGTAGTGAGGGGACAGGTTGCTATGGGTGACGGTAGTGCTGACAAGGATCAGGGATAGTAGGCAGCCGGACAGAATAGATGATTACATGATGCAGATTGTCCTGGGACAAGACAGTGAGGGAATGAAAGTTTACAGTAGTATTAAATGAAGATGCCAGACAATGGCTTGAGTGCTGGCTCTGTGTGGTGGGGTCAGCTCACAAATGGTTAAATCATCTGTTACATTGGAATGCTTGTTTCACCCTCACCCCCACCTTTCAGCTTTAGAGTTCAGTGAGAAGAAGGGGGGAGGGGGGTGACTGACTCTAGCGATGCTCTGCTTGCTTGATATGACATCCTGTAATGAAGATGATCAGGAATGAAGTTTAGTATAAACCTGTGTGAATAGGGAACATACATTCTTGCTGTTATCTGTGTACATGTCAGTTCTGTGATTGGTTTGCAGTGAGTTTGATGGTTAAATGGTGCTTTCAATGTGATAATGTCATGTAAGAATAATAATGTCATGAGAAAAATATAATAATAATTAAAGGGGTTGTCCCGCGCCGAAACGGGTTTTTTTTTTTTTTTCAACAGCCCCCCGTTCGGCGCGAGACAACCCCGATGCAGGGGTTAAAAAAAAAAAACACCGCACAGCGCTTACCTTAATCCCCGCGCTCCGGTGACTTCTTACTTACCTGCTGCAGATGGCCGCCGGGATCTTCTCCCTCGGTGGACCGCAGGGCTTCTGTGCGGTCCATTGCCGATTCCAGCCTCCTGATTGGCTGGAATCGGCACGTGACGGGGCGGAGCTACCAGGAGCCGGTCTCCGGCACGAGCGGCCCCATTCAGAAAACAAGAAGACCGGACTGCGCAAGCGCGTCTAATCTGGCGATTAGACGCTGAAAATTAGACGGCTCCATGGAAACGAGGACGCTAGCAACGGAGCAGGTAAGTGAAAAATTTCTGATAACTTCTGTATGGCTCATAATTAATGCACAATGTACATTACAAAGTGCATTAATATGGCCATACAGAAGTGTATAGACCCACTTGCGTTCGCGGGACAACCCCTTTAAGTTGTTGATAATGTGAGACCTGAGTGTTCCTATTAAGGGAAAATATTCCAAGGATACTGCAGTGAGCTGTAGGAGTCTAGAAACAGTTAAAGCTTTGTTTATCTTACTCCATCACCTCTCCTTGATAAGAGAAATTCCAGAGGGGGGGGGGGGGTTGTTAAGGTTGGAGGACCAGGCGACTCTGCAGATGATTGGAGTAGTAGTAGTTGTGTGAATCTTTATGTTATGCAGTAAACATTGTGTATAGAGAATGTTATTAATAATTATATGAGATAGAAAGACTTGACCCCACGATAAAAGTTAATGACAAGTCTTCAAGCTGTGATGAACGTAAAATGTGTGATTAAGCTTCTTAACTGTACCTACCCCCCACAGATAAGTGATCCATGTTATACATTGAGTTTGATGTTTTCACCTGTGGGTTGGGACCAAATGCCTGCTGTTGTCTCTGATCCTGGGGTTATACTTGCTTCGCGCTACCTGGTAATGGGACCAAGGCAGACTACGGGAGACTGCCTGAGGGATGCTGTGCGGAGAGGAGAACCATAGAGGGCACGCTGTTTTCTGGGATATGGCCTGAGCTACAGAGAGCACGCGCAGACACGTGATGGTTGTGTGGTGACAGGTGCCTAGAACAGGTGCCAGGTACAGGCCCTAACAGGATTGTGCTTTGGTACAACTGATAATGCCTGTGCACCTCATGACCTCCGAGGGCAACAACAAGGGCCGTGTCCGGAGAACTAGGAACTCCTCTCCCAAAAGGTTCCTCTGACGCCATTGGGGTCCCGAGGGGGGTACCGGACGAGTATAGGGTGAGAAATCAGATGGCTGCAGGGGGTTTTGAGTCTCTTCTTGCATGGTGGGCAACAGTGGATAAAAATGTAGACTGGATTAATTACACATACTATAACCAACGGGGATTTGTTACTTATACAAGAGATGCAATCAGGGGCCTAGAGGAACAACTAGGGCATACCTTACTTATGGCATGGCAAAATAAAATGGCTCCTGTTATATGTTACTAGCAGAAAAAGGAGGAGTTTGTAAAATGATTGGAGGATATTGTTGTACTTTCATTCCTAATAACACAGCACCAGATGATACCTGAGCACTGGAAGGGTTAAATGCATAATAAAATGAACTAGCTGATAACTCTGGCATAGACGATCCATTCAGGGAGTGATTGAAAGCTTGTTCGGACACTGGTCACAAGTCATATACTCCACACTAGTCTGTATCAGTATCTGCCTCCATTCTACTGCTCTGCGGTTGCTGCTGTATTCCATGTATTCGAGGACTGTTACAAAACCTTATTAACACTTCCATCACCAAAACTATGTTCCAAAATATACAAGATGACGAAGAACAAGATGACTAACTGGGTCAGGTGACCACCTCTGTGTGACAAGTGATGGGTAAAAGTTTTATAAAGAAAGCGCTATTTTACTTTGATGATTTTGAAGTGTGACATTTTGATTTCAGTGTGTCCTGATTGTACCGGAGGATTGCGCTAAATAACTGATTGACACTTCGATAAGTAAGACTTTATATCTGATGGACAATCATTTATATATGAAGAAAGAAGCATCAATCTCATAATAAATCAAGGCCAAGCTTCTCTTGGGGGCGGGCCTAATTATATAGATATATATGCATCAATGTAATACTTTTATATGAAATAATTACATACTTAGTCTTGAACTGTGAACCAAGATCTTCTGGTAATAAAGCTTCGGGCCTGAGGAAGCCAGGGGGTCTGTGGTAGAGTCATTTTCTATGTGTATATACTATTATACTGTGTTGATGTATTGATGTAAAGTGGGGAATGTTAAGAAAATTGTAGATCAATGTATCAGTTAATTGTTCTTTTATTGGATTGTAGACTAGAAAGATATAGCATGATGCTAGTATAAGTAGTGAAGGGGTTAAACGAAACCTTTTCTATACCATTACGAGGTAGCCAGACAAGATAAGAGTCTCCAGACTGCCTCCCTTGCATTCCTTTGCACTGAATTCATAATGGTTTCATTGTATGTTATAGTAACACCACAAAAGGTGTAACTTATGTTAAACATTTTAGTTTCAGCCTATTATCCGCTCTTTTCTCACTGTGGAGACGTTAAAAACGCTTATTGTTGCCCTCATCCACTCCCGGCTCGATTATTGCAACTCGTTGCTGATCGGCCTCCCCTGCACCAGACTCTACCCTTTCCAGTCCATCCTGAATGCCGCAGCCAGGCTCATCTTCCTGTCCAGCCGCTACTCAGACGCCTCTGTCCTGTGCCGGTCACTGCACTGGCTGCCCGTTAAATACTGAATTCAATTCAAACTCGCTACCTTCATCCACAAAGCCCTCCACAGTACAGCGCCACCCTATATCGCCTCCCTCATCTCAATCCATCAACCAGCCCGGGCTCTCCGCTCTGCTAATGAAACCAGACTGAGTGCCCCTTTCATTCGAACTTCTCATTCCCGCCTCCAAGACTTCTCCAGAGCAGCACCGGTCCTCTGGAACGCACTACCAAAGGCTACCCGAGCAATCCAGGACTCGCAGAACTTCAGGCGTGCTCTAAAAACGCACCTCTTCAGGGAGGCATACCTCATTCCCTAAACAAACCTCTCTGTACTCCGCCTGATAACATGCTCCCTGACCTACTGACTGCAATCCCTGCTAGCCATCATAAACCGCTCCTGCAGTCACACCGTTTCTGCCGTCACACGGCTAAATGTCTGACCATTGTCTATGTGTATAGCATCGCTCACTCTCCACCTCGCCATACCGTGCACATCTCCAGCCCCTTTACCCTCTGTATCACCCCATTACTTGTAGTATGTAAGCTCGTTGGAGCAGGACCCGCACCCCTATTGTTTCCATCAACTGATTACTATATGTAACCGTGGTTCTGTAATGTTTGTATTTTGTCTTTCTGTATTCCCCCCTGTCTATGTAAGCGCTGCGGAATATGTTGGCGCTATACAAATAAAGATTATTATTATTATTATGTATATTAAAAGACATAAATGGGCTAACACACAAACAAAAAAAATATAAACCAGAAAAGTCCGTAACTTTTTGGTATACCACTGGCCTCCACTCAAAAACCGGATATGTGTGTGGGGCCAGATAACAGATCAGTGCTACAAGCAAGTAGTAGGAAGAGCTTAGTCACTTCCAAAACTGGTAAAGATCATACAGCATCAAGATTTGGAGGTAAGATGCTCCTCTAACTTGATATTGAAGTGCTGTAGTGATCTACCAGAGTGATTGCTGTCTTAGATGGTATCCAACATAGGGACGTGTCAGTATCTCAAACTCTTTGACATCAATCACGGGCAAAGAGAAAAAGTTTTCCTATGATAAGGATTTTTCACAATCGGACACTCATAATCGGAGTGTTAAAATGGACTGTGCTCGACGCGTTTCCCCACAATAAAAAATTGTGGTTCATCAGGAGCTCAGATGGATTCGACAGGCATTCGTATAGCACTGTTTGTAGTAATGAATTAACCAAAGATGTTTAAGATGAAGTCAGATAGTACAAGTAGTGCAGTGACTTAGAGACAATCTGTATGATTGCTCAGTATGTCAGATGCATAGAAGCAAAATTGCGTATCAGGCATCAACTAAAGAGATACACGTATACTCCCAGCATTAGTATGCAGAGTATGGTCTCTCTGCTCAATCTTAGCTGATGGGAGCTTATCAGTAGGAAGTCTGAGAGATATGGCTCAGTATATTATGGAAACTGCAGCCAGAGTATAGGCTCCCTGAGTAACAGAGAGCTATAAAGCTGTAAATCTGGATGCAGCGTCAGCTTGGCAGTTTCAATGATAGCCCAATGTCATCAGGACTGTCTCATCTTGATGATATAACGGAGATAAGATGAGGATGTTAGGTATATAGAAAATGGTCACCATATAAGTGTGGCCACCTCTATAACCAGACTAAACTTCAGACCCAAGCTGAAAATATAGACTTAGTTTCAAATAGTGTAAAGAGCCTTCCTGCATGCTACCAAGTATAGAGTAGCAGCAGGTTTCTCTGATCTATTCCTTCCTACAGAAGATAGTTGTTATGCCCATGCATCAAAAAGTCAAAAAGCACCAAAAATAAATAAATAAATAAAGAGGTAAAGCCTGTGGCTCTGATGGTGAGCCACAGGGGTAATGCAAGAGTGTATGTGTCAGCCTCTCATATACTGATTACTGGACCGCCTTGATGGGAGGAGAGTAATAAGTGAGCCAATCAGCGGCTCTCAAAAATAAAGGGGACCCGACTATGCAAATATCCATGCTGCAGCTCTAATTAGAGTGTTTTAGATGTGAATCCGAAGTTGTAACATGCTTATCAGCATATTACCGGCAAGGGGGTTAAGTAGAACAGTGCATAGCAGTGTCTGATCGCTCACCGCTATGCCAGATTATTCAAAGATTATGCTAGTAGCTCCTACCGGCATAGGAGGCTACTGCGCATGCGTGTGACGTCATCACGCACGCTTGCGTGCTCCGTAACGTCACCTCGTGGTCACGTGATCGCCAGAATGGTCACATGACCGCCAGGAAGGTCCTGGTGGCAACCGAGATGGAATGCAAGCCCTATATTGACCGGAGGGCAACCACAGCGACCTGAGCCAGGATTCAAAGTTTAGAGCTGCTAAATAAGGGTGTATTTGCAATGTCTGTACTTTCCTTTATGTATTATAGTTTGTAAAGGACAAATATGGATGGTACCCATTATGAAGATGTTCTTTCAGGTAGGTATGCAAATCCAGTAGTATATAATGGTACTCAAATGCAGAATAAGTATAATGCCACACAAATACATGTTTAGATGATCTGATATCGAATATGTACACCATAATAGGATATACAGGCTGAAGGAGAACATGGAACGGTCTATTCGGAGGAGAGCATATTAATAAATCTTATCCGGCGAAAAGGCACAAATGCTGTTTGAATTAATCCAGGAAACAATTAAAGCATAAACTTTCATTGAGGCCAAGTGGATTCAGACTGTTCATACGAAATATCCATGCCGCTTCCTTTTGTAACAGCCGCTGATCCACATTTCCCCTTCTCCCATGTGTGCGTAACAATTCTATGCCTTGGAATTTTAGCGTATTTAGCGCACCATTATGCGTTGACCAAATGTGGTCCGCTAAAGGTGTAGATTCTCGTCTTTCTATGTTTCCTATTTTGACGAGATGATCTTTTAAATTGTGGCCTCGTCTGTAAGTAATGCATGGTTTCATAGGTATGTAATCTCTAATATCCGGATCATTTTTAAGAATGTCCCAATAATGAGATAAAATCTCTCGTATCTGCACCGAAGCTGTATCAAAGGTGCCTATCACTCGTGGAGAGTGTTCAATGGCCCGTACTCGTGGTGTTAGTAATGTAGTACGAGGCTGTTGAGATGCGTATTGATAGGCTTTCATGACTACTTCCTCAGGGTACCCCCTTATTGTAAAGCGTTTCATCAGTTTTTTACTTTCTTGGAAGAAGGAAGCTTCATCTGAACAATTACGGCGTAGACGAAGGAACTGGCCCTTAGGAATACCGCGTTTCAAGGGTGTAGGATGGTAACTCTGCCAGCCCAATAGACTGTTGGTAGCAGTCTGCTTCTGGTGCAAAGTTGACGAGATGGTGCCATCCTCGTTCTTAGAGATCCGAAGATCTAGGAAGGGTAATGATGTCGGGTGGATGTCACTAGTGACACGTAGATTTAGGGTGTTCACATTTAGTGCATCAACGAAGGTCTCCAAAGATGAGGGAGTCCCCTTCCATAGAACGAGGATGTCGTCTATGTAGCGTAACCAGAGGATGATATTGTCGGACCAAAGTGGATTATTGTAAATGACCCTTTCCTCCCACCAGCCCAGGTACAGATTAGCATAAGATGGGGCACATGGCGTCCCCATCGCTGTACCCCTGAGCTGGTGGAAGTACTCGGAGTCAAACATAAAATAATTGTGCTTCAAGATGAATTCGAGTAGGTCAACGACACACTGGTTATGGCTATTGTAATGTGCACCCCTTTGTTGGAGAAAGGAAGACACTGCTGTCAAGCCGCCGTCATGAGGGATGGAGCTATACAGTGCTTCGATGTCTAATGATGCTAAGATGACATCGGATTCGATTGTAATACCATCAAGAATACGCAGGACGTCCATCGTATCTCTAACATACGATCTCAATGATAGAACGTATGGGCGCAAGATCTTATCAATGTAAATGCTAACATTCTGGGTGAGATTATTTACCCCCGATACGATAGGACGTCCCTTGATAGGGTTAGTACCCTTATGCACCTTTGGCAGTGCGTAAAACATAGCGATGGTTGGAGTTGGATGGTACATGAAACGGTATTCATTGGTATCAATATTACCGGCAGCCAATTCCCGTTGTAAAAGATCACGCAGTAGGACCAAAAATGAATTTGTTGGGTCACATGAGAGAGTACCATAGGTGGAGGGATCATTCAGAAGTCGGCGGCACATGTCAATATATTGTGATCTATTAAGAATCACAATATTGCCGCCTTTATCAGCTGGCTTTATAATAATCGCAGGATTTTTTTCGAGATTTTTGAGTGCCTTAGTTTCCCCTTGTGTCAGATTGGAACGTGGACCTAAAAAGGTTTTCAAAGTTTTAAGATCATTTTTTACCAATCTCTCGAAGATGTCTATTTCCGGACTATGCAGTGCCGGGGGGTTGTTTCTACAGGAAGGTTTAAGGTCCGTAAAAGGAGCCATGCCTTCAATTCTCATATTCTCATTCTCGAGATCCTGTAGAATCTGAAGGCCCTGAAGATCTGCCAAATCCAGGCCCATTTCTCTGAGTCGTTCTTTATCTTTGATGGCAAAAAATTTTTCCATCTTAGTTTGCGGGTGAAGAGGGAGATGTCCTTCGTCCACACGAACGGGTCAAAACGGGTCGTGGGGACGAAGGACAGCCCCCTCTCCAACAGGCCCAGCTCCTGTGGTGTAAGATTATAATCAGACAAGTTGACAACTTGCAACTTGTCTTTAATGGGAATTAGGTCCGTCTCAGATATGGGTAACATTTTCGAGTTCGTTCCTGTGTAGTCTCTATGGTCCGGATGAGAGATTGAGGAAGTGGTCATGAAAGCCTATCAATACGCATCTCAACAGCCTCGTACTACATTACTAACACCACGAGTACGGGCCATTGAACACTCTCCACGAGTGATAGGCACCTTTGATACAGCTTCGGTGCAGATACGAGAGATTTTATCTCATTATTTGGACATTCTCAAAAATGATCCGGATATTAGAGATTACATACCTATGAAACCATGCATTACTTACAGACGAGGCCACAATTTAAAAGATCATCTCGTCAAAAGCCATTTACATCCTGACGAATCCAGACTGACTTGGTTAGGTCAAAACAGACCAGTAGGCACTTTTCCGTGCCATACCTGTGCCGCCTGCCCCTTCATCTTAAAAGCTAATTCTTTCACGTGTGCTGTTTCCAACCGGACTTTCCAGTGCCAAGACTTTATTAACTGCAAGACTCGTAATATCATTTACATAGCCACCTGCCCCTGCCCAAAAAACTTCATAGGGAAGACGATACAGCAGTTCTGGCGCAGGATACTTGGCCACATAGGAAACATAGAAAGACGAGAATCTACACCTTTAGCGGACCCCATTTGGTCAACGCATAATGGTGATGCAAATACGCTAAAATTCCAAGGCATAGAATTGTTACGCACACATGGGAGAAGGGGAAATGTGGATCAGCGGCTGTTACAAAAGGAAGCGGCATGGATATTTCGTATGAACAGTCTGAATCAACTTGGCCTCAATGAAAGTTTATGCTTTAATTGTTTCCTGGATTAATTCAAACAGCATTTGTGCCTTTTCGCCGGATAAGATTTATTAATATGTTCTCCTCCGAATAGACCGTTCCATGTTCTCCTTCAGCCTGTATATCCTATTATGGTGTACATATTCGATATCAGATCATCTAAACATGTATTTGTGTGGCATTATACTTATTCTGCATTTGAGTACCATTATATACTACTGGATTTGCATACCTACCTGAAAGAACATCTTCATAATGGGTACCATCCATATTTGTCCTTTACAAACTATAATACATAAAGGAAAGTACAGACATTGCAAATATACCTTTATTTAGCAGCTCTAAACTTTGAATCCTGGCTCAGGTCGCTGTGGTTGCCCTCCGGTCCATATAGGGCTTGCATTCCATCTCGGTTGCCACCAGGACCTTCCTGGCGGTCATGTGACCATTCTGGCGATCACGTGACCACGTGGTGACGTCACCGAGCACGCAAGCGTGCGTGATGACGCATGCGCAGTAGCCTCCTATGCCGGTAGAAGCTACTAGCATAATCTTTGAATAATCTGGCATAGCGGTGAGCGATCAGACACCGCTATGCACTGTTCTACTTAACCCCCTTGCCGGTAATATGCTGATAAGCATGTTACAACTTCGGATTCACATCTAAAACACTCTAATTAGAGCTGCAGCATGGATATTTGCATAGTCGGGTCCCCTTTATTTTTGAGAGCCGCTGATTGGCTCACTTATTACTCTCCTCCCATCAAGGCGGTCCAGTAATCAGTATATGAGAGGCTGACACATACACTCTTGCATTACCCCTGTGGCTCACCATCAGAGCCACAGGCTTTACCTCTTTATTTATTTATTTATTTTTGGTGCTTTTTGACTTTTTGATGCATGGGCATAACAACTATCTTCTGTAGGAAGGAGTAGATCAGAGAAACCTGCTGCTACTCTATACTTGGTAGCATGCAGGAAGGCTCTTTACACTATTTGAAACTAAGTCTATATTTTCAGCTTGGGTCTGAAGTTTAGTCTGGTTATAGAGGTGGCCACACTTATATGGTGACCATTTTCTATATACCTAACATCCTCATCTTATCTCCGTTATATCATCAAGATGAGACAGTCCTGATGACATTGGGCTATCATTGAAACTGCCAAGCTGACGCTGCATCCAGATTTACAGCTTTATAGCTCTCTGTTACTCAGGGAGCCTATACTCTGGCTGCAGTTTCCATAATATACTGAGCCATATCTCTCAGACTTCCTACTGATAAGCTCCCATCAGCTAAGATTGAGCAGAGAGACCATACTCTGCATACTAATGCTGGGAGTATACGTGTATCTCTTTAGTTGATGCCTGATACGCAATTTTGCTTCTATGCATCTGACATACTGAGTAGAGATGAGCGAACGTGTTCGTCCGAACTTGATATCCGTGCGGATATTAGGGTGTTCGGGATGTTCGTTATTCGTAACGAACACCATGCGGTGTTCGGGTTACTTTCACTTCCTTCCCTGAGACGTTAGCGCGCTTTTCTGGCCAATTGAAAGACAGGGAAGGCATTACAACTTCCCCCTGCGTCGTTCAAGCCCTATACCACCCCCCCTGCAGTGAGTGGCTGGGGAGATCAGGTGTCTGCCTAATATAAAAGTCGGCCCCTCCCGCGGCTCGCCTCAGATGCCTTGTGAGTTAGATGAGGGACAGTGCTGTTTGTACCGGAGCTGCTGTAGGGAAAGAATTGGTAGTTAGTGTAGGCTTCAAGACCCCCAAAGGTCCTTATTAGGGCCACTGATAGCTGTGTGTTGGCTGCTGTTAGCAATTTTTTTTTCTTCTCAAAATCGGCTCTGCAGAGCGTTGCACCCGGCATTAGGGACAGAAGTGTTGCATAGGCAGGGAGTGTTAGGAGTGAGTGTAGCCTTCAAGAACCTCAACGGTCCTTTCTAGGGCCATATTTAACCGTGTGCAGTACTGTGCTGGCTGCTGTTAGCTGTGCTGCATATTTTTTTTCTTCTCAAAATCGCCTCTGCAGAGCATTGCACCCTCCATTGATACTGCAGGGAAAGAATTGTGTAGGCAGGGCCACAACACAGTTATTATTCATTGAATATACGCAGTGCGGCCTTTTGCTTGTAAAACAAGTGAAAAAAATTCTATTTGACCTGCCTCTGTCCGTCCTAAGGGCTGTGGACACGTGTCGGCTGCGTGTGCAACGTTTAAAAATCAGACGCGCCCAGCTACGTTTTACTGCTGGCTTCGCCATTTGCTTTCCTTAATTGGGAAAAAAAATACCTGCTCTGCCAGAGTTATAATAACTCTGCTACCCTCAAGTTCTGTGCCACATTAGCAGGGCCACAGCACAGTTATTAAACTTCTCATGTTCATTGAATATACGCAGTGCTGCCTTTTGGTGGAAAAAAACTGAAAAAAATTCTATTTGTCCTGCCTCTGTCCGTCCTAAGGGCGGTGGACACGTGTCGGCTGCGTGTGCAACGTTTAAAAATCAGACGCACCCAGCTACGTTTTTACTCCTGGCTTCGCCATTTGCTTTCCTTAATTGGGAAAAAAATACCTGCTCTGCCAGAGTTATAATAACTCTGCTACCCTCAAGTTCTGTGCCACATTAGCAGGGCCACAGCACAGTTATTAAACTTCTCATGTTCATTGAATATACGCAGTGCTGCCTTTTGGTGGAAAAAAACTGAAAAAAAATCTTTGTCCTGCCTCTGTCCGTCCTAAGGGCTGTGTGTACGTGTCGGCTGCGTGTGCAACATTTAAAAATCAGACGCACCCAGCTACGTTTTACTGCTGGCTTCGCCATTTGCTTTCCTTAATTGGGAAAAAAATACCTGCTCTGCCAGAGTTATAATAACTCTGCTACCCTCACGTTCTGTGACACATTAGCAGGGCCACAGCACAGTTATTAAACTTCTCATGTTCATTGAATATACGCAGTGCTGCCTTTTGGTGGAAAAAAACTGAAAAAAAATCTATTTGTCCTGCCTCTGTCCGTCCTAAGGGCTGTGTGTACGTGTCGGCTGCGTGTGCAACGTTTAAAAATCAGACGCACCCAGCTACGTTTTACTGCTGGCTTCGCCATTTGCTTTCCTTAATTGGGAAAAAAATACCAGCTCTGCCAGAGTTATAATAACTCTGCTACCCTCATGTTCTGTGACACATTAGCAGGGCCACAGCACAGTTATTAAACTTCTCATGTTCATTGAATATACGCAGTGCTGCCTTTTGGTGGAAAAAAACTGAAAAAAAATCTATTTGTCCTGCCTCTGTCCGTCCTAAGGGCTGTGTGTACGTGTCGGCTGCGTGTGCAACGTTTAAAAATCAGACGCACCCAGCTACGTTTTACTGCTGGCTTCGCCATTTGCTTTCCTTAATTGGGAAAAAAATACCTGCTCTGCCAGAGTTATAATAACTCTGCTACCCTCACGTTCTGTGACACATTAGCAGGGCCACAGCACAGTTATTAAACTTAGATTATTCATTCACTAGAGGCAGTGGGGCCTTTCGTTTTCAAAAAAGGGAAAAAATTATATTTGGCCTGCAGTCTTGCGCCAATTTATTTCCTGCCTGGGAAATCAAATCACTGGTAATACAGCATGCTGAGGGGTAGGGGTAGGCCTAGAGGACGTGGACGCGGCCGAGGACGCGGAGGGCCAAGTCAGGGTGTGGGCACAGGCCGAGCTCCTGATCCAGGTGTGTCGCAGCCGACTGCTGCGCGATTAGGAGAGAGGCACGTTTCTGGCGTCCCCACATTCATCGCCCAATTAATGGGTCCACGCGGGAGACGGTTATTAGAAAATGAGCAGTGTGAGCAGGTCCTGTCCTGGATGGCAGAAAGTGCTTCGAGCAACCTATCGTCAACCCGCAGTTCTGCGCCGTCCACTGCTGCAAATTCGAATCCTCTGTCTGCTGCTCCTCCTTCCTCCCAGCCTCCTCACTCCACTACAATGACACCTGCTCAGGAGCTGGAACACTCCCAGGAACTGTTCTCGGGCCCCTGCTTAGATTGGGCAGCAGCGGTTCCTCTCCCACCAGAGGAGTTTATCATCACTGATGCCCAACCATTCGAAAGTTCCCGGGGTCCGGGGGAAGAGGCTGGGGACTTCCGCCAACTGTCTCAACAACTTTCTGTGGGTGAGGAGGACAATGACGATCAGACACAGTTGTCTTGCAGTGAGGTAGTAGTAAGGGCAGTAAGTCCAAGGGAGCAGCGCACAGAGGATTCGGAGGAAGAGCAGCAGGACGATGAGGTGACTGACCCCACCTGGTGTGCAACGCTTACTCAGGAGGACAGGTCTTCAGAGGGGGAGTCAAGGGCATCAGCAGGGCAGGTTGCAAGAGGCAGTGCGGTGGCCAGGGGTAGAGGCAGGGCCAGACCGAAAAATCCACCAACTGTTTCCCAAAGCGCCCCCTCGCGCCATGCCACCCTGCAGAGGCCGAGGTGCTCTAAGGTCTGGCAGTTTTTCACAGAGACGCCTGACGACCGACGAACAGTGGTGTGCAACCTTTGTCGCGCAAAGCTCAGCCGGGGAGCCAACACCAACAGCCTCACCACCACCACCATGCGCAGACATATGATGGCCAAGCACCCCACAAGGTGGGACGAAGGCCGTTCAGCGCCTCCGGTTTGCACCCCTGCCTCTCCCCCTGTGCCCCAACCTGCCACTGAGATGCAACCCCCCTCTCAGGACACAGGCACTACCGCCTCATGGCCTGCACCCACACCCTCATCTCCGCTGTCCTCGGCCCCATCCAGCAGTGTAGTTCAGCGCACCATCCAGCCGTCGCTTGCGCAACTGTTGGAGCGCAAGCGCAAGTACGCCGCCACGCACCCGCACGCTCAAACGTTAACCGTCCGCATAGCAAAATTCATCAGCCTTGAGATGCTGCCGTATAGGGTTGTGGAAACGGAGTCCTTCAAAAGTATCATGGAGGCGGCGGCCCCGCGCTACTCAGTTCCCAGTCGCCACTACTTTTCCCGATGTGCCGTCCCAGCCCTGCACGACCACGTCTCCCGCAACATTGTACGCGCCCTCACCAACGCGGTTACTGCCACGGTCCACTTAACAACGGACACGTGGACAAGCACAGGCGGGCAGGGCCACTACATCTCCCTGACGGCACATTGGGTGAATTTAGTGGAGGCTGGGACAGAGTCAGAGCCTGGGACCGCTCATGTCCTACCCACCCCCAGAATTGCGGGCCCCAGCTCGGTGGTGGTATCTGCGGAGGTGTATGCTTCCTCCACTAAAGCACCCTCCTCCTCCTCTGTCTCGCAATCAAGATGTGTTAGCAGCAGCATGTCGCCAGCAGTCGGTGTCGCGCGGTGTGGCAGCACAGCGGTGGGCAAGCGTCAGCAGGCCGTGCTGAAACTACTCAGCTTAGGCGATAAGAGGCACACGGCCCACGAACTGCTGCAGGGTCTGACACAGCAGACCGACCGCTGGCTTGCGCCGCTGAGCCTCCAACCGGACATGGTCGTGTGTGACAACGGCCGTAACCTGGTGGCGGCTCTGCAGCTCGGCAGCCTCACGCACGTGCCATGCCTGGCCCACGTCTTTAATTTGGTGGTTCAGCGCTTTCTGAAAAGCTACCCACGCTTGTCAGACCTGCTCGTAAAGGCGCGCCGGCTCTGCGCACATTTCCGCAAGTCCCACTCGGACGCTGCCACCCTGCGCACCCTGCAACATCACTTTAAGCTGCCAGTGCACCGACTGCTGTGCGACGTGCCCACACGGTGGAACTCTACACTCCACATGTTGGCCAGGCTCTATGAACAGCGTAGAGCTATAGTCGAATACCAACTCCAACATGGGCGGCGCAGTGGGAGTCAGCCTCCTCAATTCCTTTCAGAAGAGTGGGCCTGGTTGGCAGACATCTGCCATGTCCTTGGTAATTTTGAGGAGTCTACCCAGGTGGTGAGCGGCGATGCTACAATCATTAGCGTCACCATTCCTCTGCTATGCATCTTGAGAAATTCCCTGCAAACCATAAAGGCAGCTGCTTTGCGCTCGGAAACGGGGGCGGTGGAAGACAGTATGCCACTGGATAGTCAGGGCACCCTCCTGTCTATTTCTCAGCGCGTACAGGAGGAGGAGGAGGAGCATGAGGAGGATGAGGAGGAGGGGGAAGAGACAGCTTGGCCCACTGCTGACGGTACACCGGCTGATTGCCTGTCATCCTTTCAGCGTGTATGGCCTGAGGAGGAGGAGGAGGAGGATCCTGGCAGTGATCTTCCTAGTGAAGACAGCCATGTGTTGCGTACAGGTACCCTGGCACACATGGCTGACTTCATGTTAGGATGCCTTTCTCGTGACCCTCGCGTTGCACGCATTCTGGCCACGACGGATTACTGGGTGTACACACTGCTCGACCCACGCTATAAGGAGAACCTGCCCACTCTCATTCCCGAAGAGGAAAGGGGTTCGGGAGTGTTGCTATACCACAGGACCCTGGCGGACAAGCTGATGGTAAAATTCCCAGCCGACAGCGCTAGTGGCAGAAGGCGCAGTACCGAGGGCAAGGTAGCAGGGGAGGTGCGGAGATCGAGCAGCATGTACATCCCAGGCAGTGCAACAGTCTTTAAGGGCCTGGCCAGCTTTATGGCTCCCCACCAAGACTGTGTCACCGCTCCCCAGTCAAGGCTGAGTCGGCGGGAGCACTGTAAAAGGATGGTGAGGGAGTACGTAGCCGATCGCACGACCATCCTCGGTGACGCCTCTGCCCCCTACAACTACTGGGTGTCGAAGCTGGACACGTGGCCTGAACTAGCGCTGTATGCCCTGGAGGTGCTTGCTTGTCCTGCGGCTAGTGTCTTGTCGGAGAGGGTGTTTAGTGCGGCTGGGGGAATCATCACAGATAAGCGTAGCCGCTTGTCAACCGACAGTGCCGACAGGCTAACACTCATCAAGATGAACAAAGGCTGGATTTCCCCAGACTTCTGTTCTCCACCAGCGGACAGCAGCGATACGTAAGCAATACGTAGGCTGCACCCGCGGATGGAAGCTACGTTCTCTCTCACCATCCAAAACGGGGACATTTCTGCTTCATCAATCTGTGTCTAATATTCCTCCTCCTCCTCCTGCTCCTCCTCCTGAAACCTCACGTAATCACGCTGAACGGGCAATTTTTCTTAGGGCCACAAGGCTCACTCAAATAATTTTTCTGAACAATTTTTATAAGTTTCAATGCGCTTAAAAGCGTTGGAACTTTAACTTGAACCAATTTTTCGTTACACTGGGCTGCCTCCAGGCCTAGTTACCACTTAAGCCACATTAACCAAAGCGATTCACCTGCCATCTTGGTTGGGCATGGCCAATTTTTACTGAGGTACATTAGTACTGTTGGTACACCAATTTTTTGGGGCCCTCACCTACAGTGTAATCATAGCAATTTGTATGTTCTTCGCCTGCACTCATGGTACAGAAAGGTGTGTGGGGTTGGCCTACACTTTAGCTACATAAATGTAACTTGGGCCTTGGCTATACTAAGGCTACTGAAATGGAACTAAGACTGCGCTCCCACTATACTGCTGCTTCAGAATTGTTACTGGGGCCTGTCTTGAGTGCTACTATTGCTGACATGGAACGAAGACTGCGCTCCCGCTATACTGCTGCTTCGGAATTGTTACTGGGGCCTGTCTTGAGTGCTACTATTGCTGACATGGAACGAAGACTGCGCTCCCGCTATACTGCTGCTTCGGAATTGTTACTGGGGCCTGTCTTGAGTGCTACTATTGCTGACATGGAACGAAGACTGCGCTCCCGCTATACTGCTGCTTCGGAATTGTTACTGGGGCCTGTCTTGAGTGCTACTATTGCTGACATGGAACGAAGACTGCGCTCCCGCTATACTGCTGCTTCGGAATTGTTACTGCGGCCTGTCTTGAGTGCTACTATTGCTGACATGGAACGAAGACTGCGCTCCTCCTACAATGCTGCTACTGATATGTTAGTGGGGCCTGTCCTAATGCTACGGCTGAAATGTTACGAATTCTGGGCTCTGCCTATACCGCTGCTAATGGTATGTCTCTGGGGTGTGGAAACAGAGGCTTCCCAAAGACATGATGGCGGCGAGGCCATTTCCCACCAACGCGGTTACTGTTAAGGTGCATATAACCACGGACACGTGGAGAGGACACGTAGTGCCTCAAAAACATCCCCCTCCTCCTCCAACAGGGAAAACATTCTTGGCAAATGCCTTTGCATTGGTTCGTCTGGTGGCAGTCCAAGAATTTCACCTTTACCGACACAACAAGAGAGCCCCCAGACCATCCCCCCGCCACGGCCCACTTAATCCAGGCCGCATTCCGAAAACCAACAAAATACAACCGTGCTACTAGGTCCGCAGTCACCACCACATTACCACCAACGCGGTTACTGTTAAGGTACATATTACCAGTCTGACTGGGGCATGCAGACACCTTGACAAAATGAATAGTGTGTGGCACATAGGTTCCCCATTGCTATGCCCACGTGTGCAGCTCCTGATGGCGGTGGCACAGGATTATATTTCTCATTGCTTCTGTACAGCATTGTGGGCTATCGCCCCGCCCCTTTTAAAGAGGGTCGCTGCCTAGCCGTGCCAACCCTCTGCAGTGTGTGCCTGCGGTTCCTCCTCATGGCAGACGCACTTCTAAATAGACATGAGGGTGGTGTGGCATGAGGGCAGCTGAAGGCTGAGCAGGGACACTTTGGTGTGCGCTGTGGGGGGGAGGGGGGGGGCGGTTGGTCAGCATGTAACCCAGGAGAAGTGGCAGCGGAGTGTCATCCAGGCAGTGATTGTGCTTTGTTGTAGCTAGTGTGGTGCTTAGCAAAGGTATGCCATGCTAATGAGGGCTTTTTAGAAGTAAAAGTTGTTGGGGGGGGGGGGGCCCACTCTTGCCGGTATTGTGGCTTAATAGTGGGACCTGTGAACTTGAGATGCAGCCCAACATGTAGCCCCTCGCCTGCCCTATCCGTTTCTGTGTCATTCCCATCACTTTCTTGAATTGCCCAGATTTTCACACATGAAAACCTTAGCGAGCATCGGCGAAATACAAAAATGCTCTGGTCGCCCATTGACTTCAATGGGGTTCGTTATTCGAAACGAACCCTCGAACATCGCGGGAAGTTCGTTTCGAATAACGAACACCCGAACATTTTGGTGTTCGCTCATCTCTAATACTGAGCAATCATACAGATTGTCTCTAAGTCACTGCACTACTTGTACTATCTGACTTCATATTAAACATCTTTGGTTAATTCATTACTACAAACAGTGCTATACGAATGCCTGTCGAATCCATCTGAGCTCCTGATGAACCACATTTTTTTATTGTGGGGAAACGCGTCGAGCACAGTCCATTTTAACACTCCGATTATGAGTGTCCGATTGTGAAAAATCCTTATTATAGGAAAACTTTTTCTCTTTGCCCGTGATTGATGTCAAAGAGTTTGAGATACTGACACGTCCCTATGTTGGATACCGTCTAAGACAGCAATCACTCTGGTAGATCACTACAGCACTTCAATATCAAGTTAGAGGAGCATCTTACCTCCAAATCTTGATGCTGTATGATCTTTACCAGTTTTGGAAGTGACTAAGCTCTTCCTACTACTTGCTTGTAGCACTGATCTGTTATCTGGCCCCACACACATATCCGGTTTTTGAGTGGAGGCCAGTGGTATACCAAAAAGTTACGGACTTTTCTGGTTTATATTTTTTTTGTTTGTGTGTTAGCCCATTTATGTCTTTTAATATACCCCTAATAAAGAACTTATATTTTAGTCTGTTACTGTGAAAAGGGCTCACCTTTAGTTCTATAGACTTTTTCCGTCCCTGTGATTAGTTCTCTATTTTGATGGCGGGCTTCCTTTCAAAGGATCTCAATACGTCTCAGTGGCTGTCTGAGGCTGGTGCGGTCTTTTCGGAGGGTGAATTTAGGTCCACATACCAGAATCATTCCATTGAAAAGTGTTTCAAAGATCTCACATTTTCATATCGCGAATATATAAGAAATTGGTGGGAGGTACAGGGTCTACAGAAATATATTGAGCATCGTATTGTCCCTAGGGGCCTACGAAACCCGATTGTACCACCTAAACGTCTCCAAAATCCCACATTCCTCAAAAAATGGGAAGATGAATCTACTCTAGCATCTCTAAAGTTTATCAATCTTTTACTAGACGAAGAAAAATCTACACTTGAAACAAACCAGAAAAAACTAGAACATATAGAAAGAGCGAAAACCTTTAGCGCAGATCCCGAGTATTTAACAAAAGAAAAAACTTTACATCTGAATATTGAAAAATTTACGATCCAAATTAAAGATCGTAAACATACACAGTTCAGTCAAGATCTCCTTGATTTCAAGGATAATCGAGCCTATACCAACACCGTAGGCCGATCTGAAACTGAATTTAGCTCTTCAGATTTCTCAGAGAGCGAGTCACTTCCTTCTAGTCGTTCAACATCACGTCGTTTCAAAACACGTTTCCAACCTCGCAATAAAAGTCGCGGTAGAAAACCGCAGGAAACGGTTTTTGCAGAGCCTCCCATCTCCCAATATTTTTTGAGGGGGAGACGCGAAGGGCCCGCCCCCCCCCCCCCCCCCCCTGACATCCTCTACTCTGTTTCTTCCCCCAATCTCTCATCCGGACCATGGAGACTACACAGGAACGAACTCGAACATGTTACCCATATCTGAGACGGACCTAATTCCCATTGAAGACAAGTTGCAAGTTGTCAACTTGTCTGATTATAATCTTACACCACAGGAGCTGGGCCTGTTGGAGAGGGGGCTGTCCTTCGTCCCCACGACCCGTTTTGACCCGTTCGTGTGGACGAAGGACATCTCCCTCTTCACCCGCAAACTAAGATGGAAAAATTTTTGCCATCAAAGATAAAGAACGACTCAGAGAAATGGGCCTGGATTTGGCAGATCTTCAGGGCCTTCAGATTCTACAGGATCTCGAGAATGAGAATATGAGAATTGAAGGCATGGGTCCTTTTACGGACCTTAAACCTTCCTGTAGAAACAACCCCCCGGCACTGCATAGTCCGGAAATAGACATCTTCGAGAGATTGGTAAAAAAATGATCTTAAAACTTTGAAAACCTTTTTAGGTCCACGTTCCAATCTGACACAAGGGGAAATTAAGGCACTCAAAAATCTCGAAAAAATCCTGCGATTATTATAAAGCCAGCTGATAAAGGTGGCAATATTGTGATTCTTAATAGATCACAATATATTGACATGTGCCGCCGACTTCTGAATGATCCCTCCACCTATGGTACTCTCTCATGTGACCCAACAAATTCATTTTTGGTCCTACTGCGTGATCTTTTACAACGGGAATTGGCTGCCGGTAATATTGATACCAATGAATACCGTTTCATGTACCCTCCAACTCCAACCATCGCTATGTTTTACGCACTGCCAAAGGTGCATAAGGGTACTAACCCTATCAAGGGACGTCCTATCGTATCGGGGGTAAATAATCTCACCCAGAATGTTAGCATTTACATTGATAAGATCTTGCGCCCATACGTTCTATCATTGAGATCGTATGTTAGAGATACGATGGACGTCCTGCGTATTCTTGATGGTATTACAATCGAATCCGATGTCATCTTAGCATCATTAGACATCGAAGCACTGTATAGCTCCATCCCTCATGACGGCGGCTTGACAGCAGTGTCTTCCTTTCTCCAACAAAGGGGCGCACATTACAATAGCCATAACCAGTGTGTCGTTGACCTACTCGAATTCATCTTGAAGCACAATTATTTTGTGTTTGACTCCGAGTACTTCCACCAGCTCAGGGGTACAGCGATGGGGACGCCATGTGCCCCATCTTATGCTAATCTGTACCTGGGCTGGTGGGAGGAAGGGGTCATTTACAATAATCCACTTTGGTCCGACAATATCATCCTCTGGTTACGCTACATAGACGACATCCTCGTTCTATGGAAGGGGACTCCCTCATCTTTGGAGACCTTCGTTGATGCACTAAATGTGAACACCCTAAATCTACGTGTCACTAGTGACATCCACCCGACATCATTACCCTTCCTAGATCTTCGGATCTCTAAGAACGAGGATGGCACCATCTCGTCAACTTTGCACCGGAAGCAGACTGCTACCAGCAGTCTATTGGGCTGGCAGAGTTACCATCCTACACCCTTGAAACGCGGTATTCCTAAGGGCCAGTTCCTTCGTCTACGCCGTAATTGTTCAGATGAAGCTTCCTTCTTCCAAGAAAGTAAAAAACTGATGAAACGCTTTACAACAAGGGGGTACCCTGAGGAAGTGGTCATGAAAGCCTATCAATACGCATCTCAACAGCATCGTACTACATTACTAACACCACGAGTACGGGCCATTGAACACTCTCCACGAGTGATAGGCACCTTTGATACAGCTTCGGTGCAGATACGAGAGATTTTATCTCATTATTGGGACATTCTCAAAAATGATCCGGATATTAGAGATTACATACCTATGAAATCATGCATTACTTACAGACGAGGCCACAATTTAAAAGATCATCTCGTCAAAAGCCATTTACATCCTGACGAATCCAGACTGACTTGGTTAGGTCAAAACAGACCAGTAGGCACTTTTCCGTGCCATACCTGTGCTGCCTGCCCCTTCATCTTAAAAGCTAATTCTTTCACGTGTGCTGTTTCCAACCGGACTTTCCAGTGCCAAGACTTTATTAACTGCAAGACTCGTAATATCATTTACATGGCCACCTGCCCCTGCCCAAAAAACTACATAGGGAAGACGATACAGCAGTTCCGGCGCAGGATACTTGGCCACATAGGAAATATAGAAAGACGAGAATCTACACCTTTAGCGGACCCCATTTGGTCAACGCATAATGGTGATGCAAATACGCTAAAATTCCAAGGCATAGAATTGTTACGCACACATGGGAGAAGGGGAAATGTGGATCAGCGGCTGTTACAAAAGGAAGCGGCATGGATATTTCGTATGAACAGTCTGAATCCACTTGGCCTCAATGAAAGTTTATGCTTTAATTGTTTCCTGGATTAATTCAAACAGCATTTGTGCCTTTTCCCCGGATAAGATTTATTAATATGTTCTCCTCCGAATAGACCGTTCCATGTTCTCCTTCAGCCTGTATATCCTATTATGGTGTACATATTCGATATCAGATCATCTAAACATGTATTTGTGTGGCATTATACTTATTCTGCATTTGAGTACCATTATATACTACTGGATTTGCATACCTACCTGAAAGAACATCTTCATAATGGGTACCATCCATATTTGTCCTTTACAAACTATAATACATAAAGGAAAGTACAGACATTGCAAATACACCTTTATTTAGCAGCTCTAAACTTTGAATCCTGGCTCAGGTCGCTGTGGTTGCCCTCCGGTCCATATAGGGCTTGCATTCCATCTTGGTTGCCACCAGGACCTTCCTGGCGGTCATGTGACCATTCTGGCGATCACGTGACCACGTGGTGACGTCACGGAGCACGCAAGCGTGCGTGATGACGTCACACGCATGCGCAGTAGCCTCCTATGCCGGTAGGAGCTACTAGCATAATCTTTGAATAATCTGGCATAGCGGTGAGCGATCAGACACCGCTATGCACTGTTCTACTTAACCCCCTTGCCGGTAATATGCTGATAAGCATGTTACAACTTCGGATTCACATCTAAAACACTCTAATTAGAGCTGCAGCATGGATATTTGCATAGTCGGGTCCCCTTTATTTTTGAGAGCCGCTGATTGGCTCACTTATTACTCTCCTCCCATCAAGGCGGTCCAGTAATCAGTATATGAGAGGCTGACACATACACTCTTGCATTACCCCTGTGGCTCACCATCAGAGCCACAGACTTTACCTCTTTATTTATTTATTTATTTATTTTTGGTGCTTTTTGACTTTTTGATGCATGGGCATAACAACTATCTTCTGTAGGAAGGAGTAGATCAGAGAAACCTGCTGCTACTCTATACTTGGTAGCATGCAGGAAGGCTCTTTACACTATTTGAAACTAAGTCTATATTTTCAGCTTGGGTCTGAAGTTTAGTCTGGTTATAGAGGTGGCCACACTTATATGGTGACCATTTTCTATATACCTAACATCCTCATCTTATCTCCGTTATATCATCAAGATGAGACAGTCCTGATGACATTGGGCTATCATTGAAACTGCCAAGCTGACGCTGCATCCAGATTTACAGCTTTATAGCTCTCTGTTACTCAGGCAGCCTATACTCTGGCTGCAGTTTCCATAATATACTGAGCCATATCTCTCAGACTTCCTACTGATAAGCTCCCGTCAGCTAAGATTGAGCAGAGAGACCATACTCTGCATACTAATGCTGGGAGTATACGTGTATCTCTTTAGTTGATGCCTGATACGCAATTTTGCTTCTATGCATCTGACATACTGAGCAATCATACAGATTGTCTCTAAGTCACTGCACTACTTGTACTATCTGACTTCATCTTAAACATCTTTGGTTAATTCATTACTACAAACAGTGCTATACGAATGCCTGTCGAATCCATCTGAGCTCCTGATGAACCACAATTTTTTATTGTGGGGAAACGCGTCGAGCACAGTCCATTTTAACACTCCGATTATGAGTGTCCGATTGTGAAAAATCCTTATTATAGGAAAACTTTTTCTCTTTGCCCGTGATTGATGTCAAAGAGTTTGAGATACTGACACGTCCCTATGTTGGATACCGTCTAAGACAGCAATCACTCTGGTAGATCACTACAGCACTTCAATATCAAGTTAGAGGAGCATCTTACCTCCAAATCTTGATGCTGTATGATCTTTACCAGTTTTGGAAGTGACTAAGCTCTTCCTACTACTTGCTTGTAGCACTGATCTGTTATCTGGCCCCACACACATCCGGTTTTTGAGTGGAGGCCAGTGGTATACCAAAAAGTTACGGACTTTTCTGGTTTATATTTTTTTTGTTTGTGTGTTAGCCCATTTATGTCTTTTAATATACCCCTAATAAAGAACTTATATTTTAGTCTGTTACTGTGAAAAGGGCTCACCTTTAGTTCTATAGACTTTTTCCGTCCCTGTGATTAGCAGCCTATTATGTATTATTATTATTAATCTTGGAGGTATATACTTTTTCTGTGATGTCATTTATAGTATAAAAACCAAATACACCTTATAATAAATTAGAAATCATCTGATACCGCACAGGCTGGTGTGATATGTATTTCTCCTGGGTCCAGACCTCTGTACGAGATCTGGGAGAGTCTTCTCTTTGATAAACACATAAATTCTCCTTACACCATGGATCTCCAATCCCAAAGCTATTCCATAAATTCCAAAAGATGCGGCAGCATCAATGGTGTAGAAAATAAATTTATTGCTCCATAAAAAATAGCGACATTTCGACTAGAAGAGTCTCTTTCAGCCATGATTGAACAGGCTGTGCAGCCTAAATAGTTCCCGGGGTTATCGATTAATACTGTAAAATTGTGCAGTTCAGTGGGCGGATCAGATAGACTTCTATGGTGTCTTGGGTGTGCAGTGACCCAGAGGGTACTACAGGGTAATCGAGTAGTGAGCGAAGTCCTGACTACCTGGCTGTGAGCTTTTCTAGAGACATAGTAGGTATCATTCAGAGGGAAGACACTGTCTTTCCCAGAGATCAGGCTAAGGTTAATCTGCCAGGCAACCATTCTCTCTGGTTGCTTGTCAGTAAAATATCTAATTGCTGGAATGGGAGGAGTCTAGCCAAGCCTGGGAGAGTGAGCAGGGTGGAGGAGGAAGTGTTGTGTCAAGAAAAGAGAAAAAGTGCAGGAAAGTAGCAGGAAGTGGAGGGAGTTGGTCATTGGAGGTGAAGGAGAGAGGAGGCAGTGTGAGAAGCTGCAGCAATTGGGAAAACTACCAGAGGTCAGAAATTGGAGGAAAGTGCTGGGAACACGCTACATTGAGGAGAAGGACGTATACAAAGAATACTTCTCAATAGTACTTTGCCCCTGTGTAATTACAAGTAAGAAGAAGTACAGGCAACCCTGCATAAGCAATCCATTCTTGCACAAATTCCCGTCCAGGACCAACCCCAGATAACTTAGACTGGTGGGCTCAGTTTTCCCAAGTAAAGGAAAAAATTAAGGAATAAGTACATGCATTTTCTGATCAAGTGAAAATTGTTTGAACTTAATGCTAACTACGAATTCTGCAAAGTGTGAACTGTTATTAATTTTACAAGCGTGGAGTAAACTCTGTACCTGTGGTTTACTTTCAAGTCTGGTTTGGACTCTTCATTTCATTATTACTAGAACGCTTCATTAAAGAGGTACTGGCATCATGAGAACATTAAAACTATATAATTTCATAAAATCATAGATTGTTAGAGTTGGAAGGGACCTCCAGGGTCATCAGGTCCAACCCCCTGCTCAGTGCAGGATTCACTAAATCATCCCAGGCAGATATTTGTCCAGCCTTTGTTTGAACACTTCCATTGAAGGAGAACTCGCCACCTCCTGTGGTAACCTGTTCCATTCACTGATCACCCTCACCATCAGAAAGTTTCTTCTAATTTGTGTCTCCTCCTTCTCAGTTTCATCCCATTGTTTCTAGTTTTTTCTTGTGCAAATTAGAATAGGGCTGATCCCTCTGTACTGTGACAGCCCTTCAGATATTTGTAGACAGCTATTAAGTCTCCTCTCAGCCTTCTTTTTTGCAAGCTAAACATTCCTCCTAGGCCACAATTTGCAGACCGCTCACCATCTTGGTAACTCTTCTCTGAACTTTCTCCAGTTTGTCTATGTCTTTTTTAAAGTGGGGTGCCCAGAACTGGACACAGTATTCCAGATGAGGTCTGACTAAGAAAGAGTAGAGGGGGATAATGACCTCACGTGATCTAGACTCTATGCTTCTCTTAATACATCCCAGAATTGTGTTTGCCTTTTTGGCTGCTGCATCACATTATTGACTCATGTTCAGTATATGATCTATTAGTATACCCAAGTCTTTTTCACATGTGCTGCTTAGCCCAATTCCTCCCATTCTGTATGTGCTTTTTTCATTTTTCTTGCCCAGATGTAGGACTTTGCATTTCCCCTTGTAAAATACCATTCTGTTAGTCGCTGTCAACTGTTCAAGCTTTTCTAGATCTTTTTGAATACTCTCTTTCCTTGAGTTAGCTATTCCTCCTAGCTTTGTGATGTCAGCAAATTTGATCAGTTTCCCATCAATTCCCTCCCCCAGATCATTTATAAAAATGTTGAACAACACTGGGCCTAGGACAGAGCCTTGTTTTACCCCACTTAATACATTCTTCAACTTAGATGTGCAGCCATTTATAACCACTCTTTGAGTACAATCACTCAGCCAGTTGTGAATCCACCTAACAGTTGCCTTGTCAATTTCATATTTTCAATAAGTATGGTATGAGATACTTTGTCAAATGCTTTACTAAAGTCAAGATATACTATATCCACCGCATTTCCCTGATCAAACAAGTCAGTAATTCTGTCATAGAAGGTATTCACCTGGCCAGGAATTTTCAAAGATTATGGCGATTGGTTCTGCAATTACCTCTGCTGCTTACTTTAGTATCCTAGGATATAATTGTGGACCTTGAGACATGAATTCACTTAAGTTAGCTAAGTGTTCCCTCACCATCTCTCTGTTTACAGATAGCCTACATTATTTTTTTCCCCAATAGCACAGGGAAGATCAGTTGATGTTCCATCTACTTTCTGAGAGAAAACAGATACAAAATAGAAATTTAAAAGTTTGGCCTTCTCAACATCATTCTTTACTAATTCACCATTTTCATCTTGTAAGCCTCCAATTGCATCTTTGACTTTTCTTTTGCTTTTGACATACCCCCAAAATCCTTTTTTATTGCTTTTGGCCTCTGTTGCAAGCCTCAATTCATTATTAGCCTTAGCTTTTCTGACCCTTGCCCTTCAGTTTCTGCAGACCGCATTATATTCTACTTTAGATATCCCCCCCCCCCCCTTTCCCTTTGATAAACATAGTTTTCTTTCTTTTTACCATGTGTGCAAGTTCTGTGTTCATCCATCCTGGTCTCTTTAAATGCTTCCCATTCTTCCTTCTTTTAGGGATTGTTAACGATTGTAATTTGAGAATCTCATTTTGCAATATTTCCCAACCTTCATGGACATTTCTGTCCTTAAGAAATCCAGCCATTGGATTCTTCCTATCCTCTTTCTGAGTTCATTAAAACCTGCCATTCTGAAATCCAACCTTGAGGTCTGGGTTTTGTTCAATGGAAGCTGTCCGTGTGGAGGCCGCACAAAATCGAAGCATGCTGCGATTTCTCCTCCACAAGTGGAAAATCATAGTAGATTTCCGCTCGTGGACATGAAATCACGTATTATCATTGCAGGCAGTTGGCGGTATTTGCTGTGGAATCCAGAGGCGGACGCCTTCTCCGGATTCCACAATGCAAATCCGCCCATGTGCAGGCGGCCTATGGCAAAATTAATGATGATTAGAAATATTACAGTCAAGGACGCTCAGCTATTTTATTCAAAGTACTTGTGTGTCTGTATAATAAATAGGATAAAATAGAAAGTAAAATATATAAGGAGGAAATATAAGTTGCATAAGAATATAGATAAGCATGACATAAAATGAAAATAAACCTGAAATAAAACCACATGTATCTGGGTGTATACTATACATAAAACAAGTAAATTCACCATTTTCATCTTGTAAGCCTCCAATTGCATCTTTGACTTTTCTTTTGCTTTTGACATACCCCCAAAATCCTTTTTTATTGCTTTTGGCCTCTGTTGCAAGCCTCAATTCATTATTAGCTTTAGCTTTTTCTGACACTTGCCCTACAGTTTCTGCAGGCGGCATTATATTCTTCTTTAGATATTCCCCCTCTTTCCATTTGATAAACATATATTTCTTCATTTTTAACATGTGTGGAAGTTCTGTGTTCATCCATTCTGGTCTCTTTAAATGCTTCCCAATCTTCCTTATTTTAAGGATTGCTAATGATTGTGCTTTGAGAATATTTCGCAATATTTCCCAACCTTCTTGGACATTTCTGTCTTTAAGAACATCCAGCCATTGGATTCTTCCTATCCTCTTTCTGAGTTCATTGAAATCTGCCTTTCTGAAACCCAACCTTGAGGTCTGAGTTTTCTCAGATCTTCCTCCCCTTTTTATCCAAAATTCAATGATAGCATGATCACTGCCTCCTAAGGTCCCAGCCACCCTTACTTCCTCATCCATTTCCTCCATGTTGGTAAGAATTAGGTCAAAGATAGCAGATCCCTTTGTTTTCTCTTCAACCTTTTGGAAGATAAAGTTGTCAGCAAAAGCGGATAAGAATTTGTTGGATCCATTACTTACCTGAGAGAGATTCCTAACAAATGTCTGGATAGGTAAAATCTCCCATGATCACTATGCCGTGCTTTTTTGTGAGCTTGGCCATCTGATATAGAAAGAGATCATCACTATCTTCTGCTTGTCCAGGCGGCCTATAGTAAATACCTACAATAGTGTCCTTTCTGTTGTTCTCTCCATGTATTCTTACCCAAACAGTTTCTACAGAACTACCATTTTCTGAAGCTGGAATTTCTGTGGAGATGAATGTTTTCCTAACATACAACACCATACCTCCTCCCCTTTTTTAGGTCTGTTTCTTATAAATATGTTGTATCCTTCAAGCCTTGTATTCTAATGTATATCATTCCACCAAGCTTCCGTGATACCTATGACATCATGTTTCTCTTCCTGACTTAGGAGCTCCAATTCTCCTTGTTTGTTTCCCATGCTCTGAGCATTTGTGTAGAAACATTTTAGTTTGTGATCGGTGTCTCTTACTCCTCTACTTTCTTTCCGAATGTTTTGTCTTTGTTCTTTCTTTCCACTGCTAATAGCAAGGTTCTCAAATGTATTAAATAGCTGTATATTTTTACCTGGCTTTTCACTTCCCTTCCTACTATTTCTTGCTACTGTTGTTGTTTTGCCACTGCGCGCAGCCGGGCCAGGCTGCGTCTGGACATTCCAGGTAGGGACATTAGAGCCACCGTTGACAACCATCTTGTTCCCCACTGTCTCCCCACTAGGGCCTGCATTTGGCTGTCACAGGTGTGCAAATGCGCTCAAAAATAGAGCATGTTGCATATAAAACCGCAGAATGTGAGGGAGCCCATTTGAAATTAATGGGCTCTTTTCTCTGCATTTTGCGCAAGCGATTTTGCTTCTTAGCATTTCCAATGCATTTACAAAGCTTCCAGGTTATGTGAGTTGTACAATACTTGTAGAATATCAGATGGTTTCTGTGGAAATATAGATAACCATATCAGACAATCTATGCTTCCTACATAAGCTCCACATTGTACAGTAATACTCATATCTCCTCCGTCCGTCTGATGTGAGTATCGCTCTATACTTACTACTTGCAATCGCCTGTATAGGTCCCTCTTACCGGTGATGTCCATGTTCTTTTGTGTTATACATGATATGAAGAATTGTTAAGTCATTCTCTGTTGTTGCTGTCTGTGATAATTGTGAAGTTTTTGGTCATCTGTTTTAAAGTCTACGAGCAGCAAATCTGTCATTTGTTTTCTTTGTTGGTCACTTATAGTGTTTTACATGCTAGCTTCATCATTATAAACCATCTCTGTCTGTATGGTATACAGTATATACGACTATATAAAAAGTTTGGACACCTCATGTAACATTCTTATATTAGAATTTTCAAAATTCAATCTGAGCAAAATTAAAAGTAAGCACACCCTTTTCACACATTGTAGTCATATTGCGTTTCTGTAGTATTTTTCCCAAAATTGTGACAAAATGCTGCAGTTTTGCTGGGATCATGCAGAAATCAAGAAAAAATGCCACACATGAATACTCCCTTAGGGTACTTTCACACAGATGGACTTTCATCCGCAGGATGCAGTGAAATTTGCAATGAAAATTACGGTGAAGCGGGGGCGCAAAATCTTTTATGATAGTTACAAATAAATGGCAAGAGGTTTGCTACATCTTTACAATAATTAGAGTGATTATAACTACCTATATTTTTACCGGAGATAGAAGTGGGAGCTGCATGTACTAAATTGTATAGAGGAGATCAGGTAGCGAGGGATGAGCAGGGAGAAAAGGAGGATATGACATTTTCCTGTCTCCTCCTGGAAGATTAAGCTGCGTATTGAGAATTCTGTATTGCGGAAATATTCAGCTCATGGGAAAGCACCCTTATGCTTTCCTCTATAACCCAGTTGTTTAACCCCTCAAATGTGTGGTTTTATGGAAAAACAAAACAAAAAAAAAGCCATCTCAGACATGGCCATTGTCAGGAGTCTGATTGTCATAGAAAACCCGCAGAACTCTGTTCATGCCCCCAACAAAATTGATTGATGTAAGGGGTTAACAGCAAGCTGTCAGTTACAGCTGGCTCGCCCTGTGGATGGGAAAGGTAAAGTCCCCTGGTGCAAGCACCAAGTCATGACTGACTCCTTGGCAGACTGCTTTTGCGGAGTAATTTACCATTGCCTTCTGACCCTGGAAGTATGGAAGACTGAGTCAACCTTGAGCTGGCTACCTGAACCATGGAGGGATTGAACCTGCAACATTCAGCTCATGAGTGAGGGCTCAGGACTACACATAATTGTTCTCCCTTTATCCACAAGGACGCATACTATAGAATTAATGGTAAATACCATTTAAAAAAATCCACCAGAATTGCCTTTTATCATTTTTAATTCGCCTCCAGAAAACAGGAATAAAAAGGTTAGCAAAACGTCAAATGTACCTCAAGATGGTGCCAATTCAACCTGCAAGGCATCCTGCAAAAAAACAAGCCAGTACACAATTATGTAAGCGGGAAATAAATATGTGACACATCTTGAAATGTGGCAACACAGAAAAAGTTCTGTGGTGAAAATAAGTGTTTCTATTGTGCAAAAGTAGTAAAATAGAATAAAAACAAAATAAATGTTATCATAGTAATCGTAACAAGCCGTAGAATAAAGATAATATATTAATTATACTGCGCAGTGAACGCTGTCAAAATAAATCCTAAAAAAATGACAAAATTACTGTTTTCAGCATCCTCCCCAAAGAAAAAGAATAAAAGTTATTCAATACATAATATAACCAAAATGGTTCCTATAAAAACTGAAACTCGTCTCACAAAATACAAGTCCTCAAATACCTGCACTGAATCAAAGATAGAAAAGTTATGTCCGCTGGAAAGCAAAGCGTGAGAACATTTTACAGGTCCTTAAAGCTAAAATAGTTTTTGTCACTAAGGGGTTAAAATGCCTTTAGTGCAGCTCAGTTATATTTCCCTATTTTCACTATAGAAACAAATGTGACATTTTCAGGAGGGTTTTTGCATTGCTGATGTGACTGGTAGGGTGGCTTCAGATGACCGTATGTACAATTGCGCACACCTCAGCGCACTTTTCGCATATGCAGCGCCAGTTCACATGCGCAATTATGCACAAATATGGTCGTCTGAAGAAGCTCATAGAGAGTTAAGAATCAAAATGAAGTAAGTTAAGACTTGTATCGGGCTTAGATCTCATTGACATGGGTGCAAATGCACTGCGTGTTACATGTGCAGTCTTTGCACACGTAAAAAGAAATGCTTATTTGTGCATTGATACAATGGACCCTACGTATTTACGAAAGCAGAAAAAAATGCAGGCAAGCCAAAATACGCAGGGAATGGGAGCTTTTTGGTCTGTGAATATGCTGTGTATTAATGGATCAAAATACACCTGCGCCCGTGTGAATGAGCCCTTAATCTCTTAGTACAATTAAAGTTACGGGCTATTCCTCCCACAAGGTTCTGCACCAGCTTGCATACTGCAGGTATTTGAGCTCCTGCAACATATTTTCTAGGGCAATTGAACGGCGGACGTTTAATAGATTTTTAAGCTGCTTTTTTTTATATGACAGACTTGAAATTCTGATGTTAATAGTTTGTGTCTGTTCTGCAGTTTCTAACCATGGACCGCGAAATACTTAAAAACCTTTGTTATCTGACCTGGGACGTCATCAATTCCCCAGAACTAATAGAATTTATTCTAAGCTACGCAATTGCTTTCCTGAAATACAGCTTTATACTGTCCATCATCACTTGTATCATCGGATTGCCCGCCAACATTATTGTCATCTTCGTCACTGGATTCTTAATGAAGAAGAACAAATCTAAAATCTGGTTCCTGAACTTAGCTCTAGCAGATTTCACTTTTCTTCTGTTTCTACCATTTCATGCTACGTCTGTAAAAACAGGAAACTGGCGCTATGGATCCAGTATGTGCAAATTATACTTCTTCTTTAGCTTTCTTAATATGTATGCTGGTATTTACATCCTCATAGCACTAAATATTGATCGTGCCTTGTCTGTAGCTAAACCAATATGGCATCGGAGGTTTCATTCCAAGAAGTTTTGCTGGAGTGTGTGTGCAGTCATCTGGGTAACATCGGCCATATGTAGTATACCAACTATCATCTACAGTGATGTACAAGGAACATCTAAATATAAACAATGCCTTTTCTCATTTACCTATGACTACAAAACTATAGAATCTCACTATAGTTTTCTTTATACTTTCCACCCAGTCCAACGGGAATCATGTAGAAAAATATCTAACAATATAAAAATGTCTGCAGAAGTGGAATCTGTTCTTGCAAAATTCAAGAATGAACCTTTTGTAATCTTGCATCTTATAGTTCCATATGTAGTGTTTGGTTATATTATCCCACTATGTGTTATCCTGCTCTCCAATATCATCATTGCTTTTCATGTGAAGAATTCAAAAATGGCAGCAACATCCAGACTGTATCGAGTGGTAATCGTTGAAGTTATGAGCTTTTTCTGTGTCCGGACACCCTATGTTTGTGCATATTTCCTTTACTGGCTATATTTGTTCACTCTACAGTACACTCTTATGTTTAAGGTTTCCCTTATTCAGCCACTGTTATACTTCATATCTGCTACTATCAGTTTACTTAATCCAGTGGTTTATGTGCTTGTAGGAAAGCAAGTAAGGAGTGAAATTATGAATTTCCTAAGAAAAGCACAGTAAAAATACATATATGTAGAAGCTTAAAGTTTAGGAACATATTCAGCGAGCTTCCAAAATATTGCATTAAAAAACTCCTGTATCACCTCAAATAAAAAATAGCATTCATCTCTTCATTTAAAACCTGACAGATCGTTAGAACAACGCTAATGTCTTTTGAGCCACAAGTCACTAACCCAGCAGTGTCCTTCAGAAACAGAATGATTTAAAGTCAACAGCCAGTTTGTAATATCACATTGATCGGGGAGCCGGATGTTTTAGGATGGTTGCAAGTAATTTTATAATTTTGCAAGTAATTTTATTTTGTTAAGGGTTAAAAAAAACTATATTCTTATTTAGTTTTAAGAAAATGTCTGCCTCCCTGTATACAACACATGAGGCTTAAGACATGACCTGCTCAGACACAGACAGTGTAGGACTAGGCAACAATTTGTAATGTCGCCATCCGATGACGAGCCACAGCAGAGGTACAGTAGGCAAGAGTCTTAGGGTGGCTTCACACGAGCGTAATTTGTGCGTACATATGTGGGTACATAAGTGCGCATCCATGTACATGCAAAAACACGCGTGAATGCAGGTCCGTGCATTGTTCTCAATGGAGCCGCAGCTGCTGCCAGCAGTTCAATTGAAAACAATGGTCTGCCGGCACCCCTGCATTGTTTTTCAGGGAAGGGTTTTACATATAAGCTCTTCCGTGAAAAACAAAACTTTTAGTGTAAAAAAATAAAAAAATAAACTTACCTGTCCGTCGCTGACATGTCCCCCGCAGGGATGAAGAACCCATGTGTCGCATGCGGCAGATGTTTCCTTCATCCCCGCTAGTAAAAAGAATTTCCTGCTGCTGCACCTGCCACATCTGTGACAGATGCAGCAGGGGACTTCTTCAATTTCCTACTGCAGCTGTCACACATGACACTTGTGGTAGAGGATCCTGCTACCATCACCCCGTCATTGAATTTCAGGGAAGGGCTTTAAATATAAGCTCTTCCCTTAAAAACCAGTAAAAGTTGTGTAAAAAATAGAAAAAAATAGATACTCACCTTCCTTCAGCTGCCGGGGCTCAGCCGTGTGTTTTCTACGCTGTCCCCGGCTCTGTGGTCCTGTTCTTTGAGCAGGCGGGGATTTAAAATCCCCACCTGCTTGAAGAGCTGATTGTGATTGGCTGAGGTGCTCAGCCAATGACAGGCAGCTCTTGCCCATCATTCATTTGACAGCGGCAGACAGGTACGTTTATTTTTTACACTAAAAGTTTTGTTTTTCAGGGAAGGGCTTATATGTGAAGCCCTTCCCTAAAAAAACAATGCAGGGATGGTGGCTGACCATTGTCTTCAATGGAGCCGCTGGCAGCAGCGACGGCTTCATTGAAAACAATGCGTGCATTCACTATGGTGCACGCATATCCTATCTTTGCAGGGAGACACCTGTAAAACACGGACATCTGCACACACCATAGGAAAAGCATTGGGGCTAACAGACGCGTGTTTTTGTGCACGCGTATGCACGCACAAAATACACGCTCGTCTAAAGCCACCCTGAGCCTAGAGCTAGCCCTTTTGACCCTTGCTCGTTGCCTACAGTGTGTAATTCACTGAATTATAGAATCTAATTCCATCACGGGCATCCAGGTAAATAATATGGGGAATAGAGGGGAAGATTGTTTTTTAATTCTTCTCTCAAGAATTAATACATTTAAGACTTGAATAGAAAAATGTATATGCTGTTCACTTCATTGCCAGTATCTACACATCCTATTACGCCAAAATGTGATGCCCTGTTGATGTAGTAGACACTTTTACATTTTTGGCTCGCCTAATAAACATGGGGTTGATTTAAAAAAAAAGAAACTCCACTTTGGGGGGAGACAGGGCCCAACTGTGGGTTGATACAGAGGGGTCTAGAATAACACCAACCCCATTCCCAAATCTGATGTGGTTGGGTGGCCCAATGGTTCCTAATTTGTATTATAAGAGCCCGCTCATTTACTATTCCATGCGATTATGGAGAAATGTCTGCTTCAAATTCAGTCTTTCTACAAAGCCCTCGAGGATGCTGCCACTTATACCTAATGTGAGATTCCCACCTAGTCTAGATCTAATTCATTTCCAATGGTGAAAAATTAATGAAGTGACGGACCTTGGAGACTTCGTAGAGGGATCCTGACTTATGACAGTGGCCCAATTCCAAGCTAAATTTAATCCTCTGTTAACAGAGAGCTACCGAATCAATGAGGTATTCCATTTTCTGGATTCGCTGAGGCTGCCCTCTGCTCTTCAATGTTTGAAGGACTATGTAGGCGAGATCCCATGAAGAAAGGAACTTTATCTCTGATATACAGCATATTAAACAATTCAGCAGGGGAGGGTAAACTCCCGTACATGCGGAAGTGGAAGTCGGATCTGCAAACTAGTATGTCAGAAGAGAGATGTTGCCGTTGCTGCGAAACAATTTCGAAAGGCAGCCATCAGGTCACTCTAATAGAGACATCTATAAAAATCTTACATTGTACCCACCTAGTTCCTGTCAGGTTAAATAGAATTTTTCCAGTCTCCTCGCCTCTGTGTTTTAGGGACTGTACAGAGATGGGAACTCAGCTACACTTTTGATGGATCTGCTCAGAGGCATCCTGGCTCTGGTCACAGGTATATAGGTTACTTCATAGATTATTCATAGGCCCATTCCAAAAATCGCCAACGATATTCCTCCTAGGAGATCGCCCGCCATAGGTAACATACGAGGCACATAAATTGATTCAAACTATTTGTATGGCAACTAAAATCCACATTGCAGCCAGATAGAAACAACCACATTTGTGTTGAATAGGATCTCACAGTGCATTACGAAACAATACATGCAATAAGGTCTGACACGCTGGAGAGGTTTTGGGGGTGTGGGGACCATGGATAGATTTGGTGGATATACCAGGATTTCAGCATACTCTTCTTTTGACCTAGAGCCGACCCCTCTATGGGAATAGTGCTAGATACTCTACCTAAAGTCTGTTGGAAATGTTTAGTCAATTAAAAATAGGATGACCTTAGTTTGGTTTAGATAAGTTTTATTGTTGAGGTTTACAATGCAAGGTATATTTCATACATTACATAGAATTTAGGATTGCTAGCTTACATGTGAATGTTCTAACATTTGTTTTGGTGATGTTATTGCTCCCTGTGTGGGGATCATAGATGCATAAACAACATATGTCTCAAATTGTGCGATCTTAATAAAAACCTTTTTGAAACTAAAAAAGAAACCCACTCTCCGATCCTATTTGACAACTGATGTATTTTATGACACTCCTATGTAGAGGTAAGTGATTTTCAGGAAGCGTTTCAAGACAATGCTCCATTTCCTGCATTATGCTGACAACACCAATTGCCCATTGCCTGGTGACCCCAGCCATGATTAGCTTTATAAAATTGGCCCCTTATGAAACATTTGAACCCTTTCCAATTCACTGTCTGACATCTAAAGACATTCTGATTGAAGGTTGTATATCTCTGATGTCGGAAGACATCCGGCAGGGTATTCTTACTGTAAATGACTGGCCACTGTGTTGTTGGGGGCTTTTCCAGCATGTCCCATACCAAAGCACTGGCTCTAGCCAGCAGATGGCGCTATTGTATAATGGCAGAAAGGAAAAGCACCCTAGGAAACCCCAAATCCAAAATTGGATTGCAAAGGGTTAAAGATAAATTGCACAGGCTTATACACCTGAAAAAACATTGTTATGCACGAGTCCCTGGTCTTTTTTCAGGGCTGTTCAGGCAATATTGGCCCAGCAAAAGGAACCCAATTCAGAGTAAGGCCTTAGTCAGACGGGCGTTTTTAGCCGCGATTTGCGCATGCGCATGCGTCCGGCGATTTTTTAAAACCATTGCTTTGCAATGGTATCGGACACATGAGCGCTTTTTATGCGCTCGTCCGATAAATTATAGAACAAAAAATCGCAGATCGCACCTATCTGCGATCTGCGATTCCTGTTCTCTTCTGTATATGCGCTCAACGGGGCCGACGGCAGCAGCGCCGACCCCATTGAGAACATATAGAAGACAAATCATTCTTCTCTGCCACAGCTGTAACAGCTGTGGCAGAGAAGAACGATGTTTGCCCATTGAATTCAATGGAGCGGCAATACAGCCGCTCCATTGAAAGCAATGGGCTGCCGGCGTGCGCGGGGTGAATTGTCGGGAAGGGGTTAAATATATAAACCCTTCCCGGCAATTCATCCTAAAATGTGTTAAAATTAAAAAAAATTGTATACTCACCTTTCCGCTGCAGCCGGAGTCCAGCCGCGGCCGCTGTCAGTTCTCCTGAACTGCTTCTCGGCACTATTCAGCCGGCGGGGGTTTAAAATCCCCGCCTGCTGAATGATCTGCCTCTGATTGGTCACAGCCCTGACCAATCAGAGGCTGAAAACACTCACACACCCATTCATGAATTCATGAATGGGTCAGTGACTGCTGCCTCTCAGTGCTGAGCCAATCAGGGGCAGGTCTGACTCACATCCATTCATGAATTCATGAATGGGTGTGAGTGAGGCATGCCTCTGATTGGCCCAGTGCTGAGCCAATCAGAGGGCAGGTCTGACTCACACCCCCTTCACACCCACTGCAGGACGGCCGCACGGAGCTCCGGCTGCAGGCAGAAGGTAAGTATACAATTTTTTTAAATTTTTACACATTTTAGGATGCATTGCAGGTAAGGGCTTATATATTTAAGCCCTTACCGACAATTCATCCCGGTCTCGCCCGCAGCGCATTGCTTTCAATGGAGACGGCTGTATTGCCGTCTCCATTGAATGCACTGCGCTGGACAGCTCCGGCCCGTTTCTAATGAAACGCGGCTAGGAGCAGATTTTCGGGCGATTTTCGGGCGACTTGCGTGCACCGGTCACGCGATTTGCGGATGCGCATCCGTCATGCGATCCGCAAATCGCGCGAAAAAACGCCCGTCTGACTGAGCCCTAAAAATTTCTAAATTGTGCAAGAGTGACATGGGCTATACACAAATTAAGGGTAGAGAGGATAGACACCCAGCTCTTCTCTCCCAAAATTCACCTAAACGCTGCAGAAAAAATTGTCTTGGATCTTTTGCACATTCTTTTGGATAAGGAGTTCCACTAGGATACAGACAATTATTTTATAAGTGTTCCCTTCTTCTGGTGCCCGTCTGCCACAAACACCGAGCCCTGTGGCACCATACACCATAATAAACTAAGCCTAATCACTGTGACAGTAGGGTTCTTTTTAAACTTAATTATTTACACTGGGAAGAGCCCACTAACTAATTTTAAACATAAAATATAACTTTTATTCACTCTGTTAAAAATTGAGCTCACTGACAAACATACACAGATATATATCAATCTAAATGATCAATTTACGATCAGTAAAGTATCAACACTGTAGTTCCAATATTAATAGATTCTGTTGGTGGACAAGAAGTATATAAATTATGCACGATCAACTTGTTTTTGTGTATCGTGCAGAAATTAATTTATTCTCCCACAGTCGACGCGTTTCTTCAGTCACCTCCAACCTGTGACTGATTCATCAGGATGGGGAGACAGTATATTACAGAAATAGGTCCACTTTGATGATGGATAGTGAGGATGTATTAATCACTTTTTCAAAAACTCCCTTTTTTTTTTTTTCTTTTCCTGTGGATTTTTATATAGTACGGGAGTTTTCTTTTCCCCAAAATTTGATGATACTTGTGTTGCAAATGGTCTGAATTATGATATTAATTGGTTTTAGCTCAGTACTTGAAGTATCCAGCCCAGATTGATTTAGGTTTAATCATGGTTAACGGATGCCATCCGAGCTAGATCTCTAACCACATTAATGATATCATTCAGGAATCATGTGGTTACGATAATACACGGACTGGCATCCAACTGATGTATGTATCTTCACTGTGACTCTGTTAGACTAATGGTCATCAGTGTGATCTTATTCCATAAATTATTCTAGTAACTTACTGGGGTACTTCTGTGTAGCTGTCCCTGATGTTTGTTTATAAACCATCAGTAGCTAACAGATGTTACACAGCTACTTGAAATGTTTTTATATAGGCGGTCATAAACACAGTTGGGCCTCAATATTATGAGCCCATTGATAAACTGTGTTAACATTAGTGTCCTTAGTGCAGCTTTAGGTTAGTCTAAGTCAAAAGAGCTAGATACTTTGGCTCAATTGCAGTGACTGAACACTAAAGCTGACTTAGTTTGCTGCCCAGATCACTAAAGAGAGCTGTAACATAGTACTGGAATCGGATGTGATATCTGATAGCACCCTTCAACCTTTCCCACACAGCACAGCATGTGCAACCGCTGGGATCAATGTCCCACAATAAACTGACAGACCTGTGACTAAGGACACTAATGATAACACAGTTTATCAATGGGCTCATAATATTGAGGCCCAACTGTGTTTATGACCGCCTATATAAAAACATTTCAAGTAGCTGTGTAACATCTGTTAGCTACTTACTGATGGTTTATAAACAAACATCAGGGACAGCTGTACAGAAGTACCCCAGTAAGTTACTAGAATAATTTATGGAATAAGATCACACTGATGACCATTAGTCTAACAGAGTCACAGTGAAGATACATACATCAGTTGGATGCCAGTCCGTGTATTATCGTAACCACATGATTCCTGAATGATATCATTAATGTGGTTAGAGATCTAGCTCGGATGGCATCCGTTAACCATGATTAAACCTAAATCAATCTGGGCTGGATACTTCAAGTACTGAGCTAAAACCAATTAATATCATAATTCAGACCATTTGCAACACAAGTATCATCAAATTTTGGGGAAAAGAAAACTCCCGTACTATATAAAAATCCACAGGAAAAGAAAAAAAAAAAAAAAAAGGGAGTTTTTGAAAAAGTGATTAATACATCCTCACTATCCATCATCAAAGTGGACCTATTTCTGTAATATACTGTCTCCCCATCCTGATGAATCAGTCACAGGTTGGAGGTGACTGAAGAAACGCGTCGACTGTGGGAGAATAAATTAATTTCTGCACGATACACAAAAACAAGTTGATCGTGCATAATTTATATACTTCTTGTCCACCAACAGAATCTATTAATATTGGAACTACAGTGTTGATACTTTACTGATCGTAAATTGATCAATTAGATTGATATATATCTGTGTATGTTTGTCAGTGAGCTCAATTTTTAACAGAGTGAATAAAAGTTATATTTTATGTTCAAAATTAGTTAGTGGGCTCTTCCCAGTGTAAATAATAAACTAAGCCCGTTGAAGCCCTTGTTGAACCAAAAATTGAGGTCTTGGGAAACCAGAGGCCTTTGTAATGAGGACTTGCTGTTTGTCAAATATCACAGAAAGATGTCCTCATAATGTTATGTTTCCACCTGGACAGAAGCAGCCATGTTTGTGTTCACGGGAGAAGCACAACTGTCTGCATACAGGATTATAATAATGATAAATAACACATCACTATAACCTTAGCTTTACTGATTAATCAATTGTCAACATATATTCTTTTTTAGTAGAGTAGTGCCTTGGCATACGAGTGTAGTTCATTCCATGATGGAGCTCTTATCTCTAAATACTCGTCTGTCAAATCACTTTTCCCCATTGAAATGAGTTGAAACACCACTAATGCATTCTGGATGCATGGTGTTTCAATTCATTTCAATGGGGAAACTAACAACACTACATGTAAAAAAAAACAAACATCAATGCTCACCTACTGCCGACATTCCGGTCCTCGCGATGGTCTGTGGCGCTGTTGCAGGCTGCCGCATCCTCCTCCACGCTGACAGAGCATTTCTTCCTGGAAGCGAGATTGAATAGCAAGCTAATGGTCTGATTGGTTAAACCAGCAACGGCTTTCATAGGCTGCCGCTGCGCTGGATTAACCAATTAGAGCATTAGCTTGCTGGAGGCGGGGTATTAAAGTTCTTCACTTGCGAGCAGGCTCGTAAAAATTCGGGAGACAGCCTGCTTACAGGTCAAGAAGCTGAGGCACTTGCAAGCCGAGGTACCACTGTATGTATGTATGTATACCAATTGCTAACTTCTGGCTTGCATAATAATGTTTTGTAGGAACTCAGCACAATTTGCACAATAGTTTGTGAGGAGGGACACTGTTGGCACATGATCAGAAACTTGCCTCAAAGGACGTATGCCTTGCTAGGCAGATCCTGTCCGTATCTTCCAGCAGTGACCTCTGTGACTGCAGACTGTATTTCTTACTGTCTCTTATACTTTTAACTTTTTATTTGTAGCTTCTTATTTTAAAAAACCTTATAGATTTATTACTTTACTGCGAGACAAGAGAATTTATTGAATGGATTTCCAGATCAATAATTACATGGATGGAGTGGACCTTGCAGACCAAATGCTGCAGCCCTACAGTACGTTGCAGAAATGTTGTATTTGGTATCAAAACCTAGCAGTTAGAGGTGTAACTTGAAGCTTCTGGGCCCCAATGCAAAACCTGTAACAGGGGCTCTAACTAATGCTTTATTCATAGTACTGGGCTCCCTATATTGAAAAGAGAAGCTTATTGGCCCCCTAAGGCTCCTGGGCCCAGGTGCAACAGCATCCCCTATAGTTAGCCAGTGATAGCAATGCAGTGTATTCAAGTGCGCCTGTACTATACTTTTTAGGAAAGCAGGGAGCAATGGGATCCTTCATGGAATATCAGGAGAAAACAACTGAAAATTTAATTTTTGGAGACCAGGCCCAGCAGAAGGGGTGGCATCTAGTCAGGCCAGTAAAATTTTCTGTGGTCAATATTTCCCATTCAGCGTACATCATAATGCCAAGAAAACCAACTCCAGAAGTGATGTAGGGTATTTTATTAAAAAATGGACTACAGAAGAAAACGAGCTATCAGTGTAACACCTCAGCTTGGCCTTTGCATTAGGAAGCATGGCCTCTGCATTAGGAAATGTTTCCATGTTTGCCATACATCCCTAGATATTAGTTTGATTTAGTTCCCTCTTTACCCCTCTACACCTTCCCCACCTTCCAATAGGTGGCACTGTAGAGGCATTGTTCCATCTTCCAATTTGTATATTTCCCAGAGGAGCATGGGTGGCTTTTCAAGTCTCCTCACACCTTTTTAGGTGTTTTCCCTAGGGAGAAACAATACCCTTCCCACATCTATAAGCCTCTCACTAACTAAATCAGGAACCTACTACACATTGATGACGGGCAATCAGTATGAAACAGTCTGTATGTGCATGGTTCTCTTTTCCTTCTGGAGAAGGTTCTGGCTTTGGCTTATATTCTCAGTCATTATTACAAGGCTTGTTAAAAGGTCTAACATTGACTTGCAGGAATGCTGCCTTCCATTAGGTGGTACTATAGAGGCATTTTTCCATCTTCTCATTTGCATATTTCCAGAGGAGCATGGGCGGCCTTATAAGTCTCCTCACATCTTCTAGGTGCTCTCCCTGAGGGCGCCCACCCACTGGCGTTTTTTTACCTGCGTTTTGCGTTTTTCCTGCACAGGCATAGAGATAACATGTGTTCCTGTCCACTGGCGTTTTTTTTGCGTTGCGTTTGCGTTTTTAACATAGGAACTGTCAGTTGCATATGTGTCCTTATTTTTCTCCTAATGCACCCATGAATGTCAATGGAAATTAACGGAAAAATCGCGGAAAACGCCGCGAAAAACGCCGCGAAAGACGTGCGGAAAAATCGCGGAAAACGCTGCGTTTTTTTCCCGTGGAAAACGCAAACGCCAGTGGGTGGGCGCCCTAAGGAGAAACAATGCCTTTCTTAACTCCTATTATATACTGCCTACCAACTTTTTTTTAGACCTCAAAATGAAAAAACATCTCACTTTATCCCTACATGAATACGAGGACAGGGTTTGACGTCCAGATGAGAATACCTAGGATGGCGACGTAACCCAACACCAGGAACTTCCTCTTGTGTGTCCAACCCTAACTGTGGTTTTGCATTACACTGCCAGCACCCTTCATTTATGTTTATAAGAAAAATATCACTAGTTTATAATATAATTATGCTTATCTATAATCCTGTGCCTTCTTGTAACATCTACTTATATATGAGAGGGATAAGGAGTTTCCATTTGGTGCACTTCCAGGGATCCAGGCAAAGTAAGTATAATATTCTTTATTCGGCATAGAGTACAGGAAACGTATTTCACTATCTATAACCAATATCCTAATCAGGCCATACCTTCTGAAGCAAATAGCACTAATTATATATGTAAAACACTTATCCTCCCACTTAAGGAGATCAGTGGTCACTACTAAACAAGTCAGTGTTCCCATAAAATACAAAGTACAAGCAAACTAATGCAAATAAATAAATTAATATAATAAAATCATAAGTATAAATTCATTGTTGAGAGATATCACCCAGAGCCAGCCATCAAGATATATTAAAAATAATTTTACAAAATAGAAATTCTAAAAATGCGTAAATTCATGTAAAAGAATATTGTCTGCAGCTATCATTCTCACCACTAGGTGGCCTCAGAGTTCCTTCATAAACATAAATAAATAACTCATACTAAATCCATTTATCATGTAAGATCCACAAATATATTATATATATCAAATATTTATAGATCAAAAATACAACAAACGAATGCACAAAGTGCCCTACACAAGTATGTTATCAGTATTCTGTATCAGTAAAATAGAAATAAATCTGAAAAACTATATCAGACATCTCGTTTAACTCATCTGGCTGCAACATTTATAGCTTATAGATCCAATAAGATTCCCTTTTACGTAATATTTAGAATCTATTTGTACTGGATTGTGGGATAAAATCTATTGGGAGGATGAAAACAGTTTTTCTTCATTATTATGAAACAAGGTGCAATGTCAAGATACACTCTGTTCTAAGAAACCTTATATCTGTGCTGGCTAAGGCGATTCCTCGGTTCCTGCGTAGTTCTCCCAACAAACAGGAGACCACAGATACACTCAATTAAATATATAAGATATCTAGAGGTACAGTCCATATATATATAAAAACATTTGTCTAAGATAGAAATCATACGTTGTTACCAGTCATGAGGCAACAAAGGCATTTGGCCCTGTTGCATTTAAAACTCTTAGTGCAGCGTCCGAGGAGCGGGCCCACAGCCAAGGAGATGGCGGGGTAGATAAGGGTGTTTGTGACACGGTGGCTCTACCATCAGCTCTAGTGGAGTAGCATGGGACTTGTCCAAGTTACTGTTGGGGGAGGTCACATGGAAAGGCAACTGAAAATTACCTTGAGTGTCTTTTGTCACTCGTGATGCCACCGTTCCATCCTCTGCAGTGAAACTGGATGTTGGTATAAAAGGGTTCACACACATAGGGAAAACGTTTGTGGACGAAAACCGGGAATGGGCGGTAATCTCTATTTACTTGAACTTCAGAACAGTTCCAACAAACACCAGGGTACTAACACAAATTACACTTTTAGAAGGTAGTGTGAGAGGGAGGACTTCTCGGGGTAATCCGGACAATCCACAGTCCTAGTTATCTGTGTGATCCTGCACCCAGCAACTCTCCTTCTCCCTCCAACTCTCTACTGGTTAACACTCACGCTTCAGATGCTTGTTGCGCTCTCTCTCTCTCTCTCTCTCAGTGCTTTAGTGGTAGCACAGGTACATCCTGGGTAGAGCAGGTCAGGCGAAGCTGAAGGATATCACGCAAATTCTTCCATTCTTTACACACGGACCAATCTGTGTCTAGACGACCCACTCATTGACTTGTCCTCGCACTTGCAAGAAGACAGGCAGACTCCTCACTAAAGTGTCAACTCCACTCTCCTCTCAGCATCCTCATCAACATATATATGAAACAGTCACATGACATACAACAAGATACATTTCTCAGACATAATTCAAACATTAACCCATTCAGTGTTGCAGAGGTGCAATACACATCAAATGCATACAACATAGAAGACACTGACAATACAATTGCATGAGACAAACACATTCAACACTATGAAGGCACCCCGCTAACTCTGGGCCACTACACCTAGCTCCAATCTTCCTGGTAGTTTTATATATCTCTATGGATTTGACTGTAGGCTAACATATTTCTTAAATATGGTGCTTTTCTAAATGTATATGTTGAGCTTGATAGGTACCAATGTTTATTCAAAACCTCCCTAGTTATTCTCACCTCAGAGTTGAATGAAGTAATAAAATTATAATTATAATTGTCTACCGGGGGGGGGGGGGGGGGTCCTACTCCTACTACTCCCCTAGGATATTCCTCTCAATTCAACTACTAAGCCTGGTTTACTGCATCCTGAATTATATGTTTAGGATAACCCTTATTCTTAAACCTACTGCTGAGGATTTCAGCCTGGGTCAAAAAGATCTCTTTTTCATACAGTTCTTTCTAATTCTAGGATATTGACTATATTGGATAATCTGCGCCCATTTATGGTAGTGGTTGTTGCCGAATGGATGATAGCTATTTGTGTCAACATTTTTTAAAAATGAAGATGTCAAAATAACTATATTCTCATGATGTTGTGTTTGCTGAGTGAGAGAGCATGGCTGTCTTCTATAAGCCTATTTACACGGGAGGAATGTTGCACAAACGGTTCCCAACACTCATCCCTGCACATACTTGCTCCTCTGCTTCTGCACAGGAGCGAGTATCCCTGGCTCCCTGACAGAGCAACCAGCAGGGGGCTGGGACTGCTGTAGAAGATTTCACTCCTCGCTCTCCCCTGTCCCTCTCCATTCACTTATAATTGAATGCTGAGGGGGTGAGGCGAGCTCGTGATCAGCTCCTGCCAGTACTACATTTACTATATAATATGTACCTAATAAATGTGCTTCAGAAGAAGAGCTTGCAGATATTACTTGAGTGTTTCACATTATTTTCTTCTCTGATGCATCGAATAATAATTAGGCATACTTGAGTGATAGGGCTACAATACCGTTGAGTATCACCCAAAGCGAATATATAGCACAGTAAAACAGAAACTTTATTTTCTTCACAACATGGCCTTAATGGGGTTGTACAATAACTTTTATGACCGATGTATAAGATAGGTGATAAATCTCTGATCGGTGGAGGTTTTAGCACTCTCCTCCTTACTTGTGCGATAACTGCACTCTTGCAGTGATGTGCAGATTGGTGGTTGCACATGCGCTATTTTAGTAAAGTCATTTTCAATGGGACTACTGGAGAGCTTTTCTATCATCCCCATTGAAATGAACAGCATGGCACCTCATATGTTCGACCACCATTCCATTCAATCTGTACATCACTGTGCGGGGTGCAACGAGCCACGGTGATGAGCAGATGGGGATGTGCCAGACCCCCACCGATAAGACTCTTATCAACTGGCCTGTGGATAGGTGATAAATAGAGATGAGCGAGCACCAAAATGCTCGGGTGCTCGTTACTCGGGACGAAATTATCGCTATGCTCGAGGGTTCGTTTCGAGTAACGAACCCTATTGAAGTCAATGGGCGACCCGAGCATTTTTGAATATCGCCGATGCTCGCTAAGGTTTTTATTTGTGAAAATCTGGGCAATTTAAGAAAGTGATGGGAACGACACAGCAACGGATAGCGCAGGTGAGGGGCTACATGTTGGGCTGCATCTCAAGTTCCCAGGTCCCACTATTAAGCCACAATACCAGCAAGAGTGGGCCCCCCCTCCCAACAACTTTTACTTCTGAAAAGCCCTCATTAGCAATGCATACCTTAGCTAAGCACCACACTACCTCCAACAAAGCACAATCACTGCCTGCATGACACTCCGCTGCCACTTCTCCTGGGTTACATGCTGCCCCCCCCCCCCCCCCCGCCGCCCAACCCAGTGTCCACAGCGCACACCAAAGTGTCCGTGCGCAGCCTTCAGCTGCCCTCATGCCACACCACCCTCATGTCTATTTATAAGTGCATCTGCCATGAGGAGGAACCGCAGGCACACACTGCAGAGGGTTGGCACGGCTAGGCAGCGACCCTCTTTAAAAGGGGTGGGGCGATAGCCCACAATGCTGTACAGAAGCAATGACAAAAATATAATCCTGTGCCACTGCCATCAGGAGCTGCACACGTGGGCATAGCAATGGGGAAGCTATGTGCCACACACTATTCATTCTGTCAAGGTGTCTGCATGCCCCAGTCAGACCGCGGTTTTTTATAAATAGTCCCAGGCAGGTACAACTCCGCAATGGGAATTCCGTGTGCACCCACAGCATGGGTGGCTCCCTGAAACCCCCCGGCTGTACATTAATGTATCCCATTGCAGTGCCCAACACAGCTGATGTAACATAGTAACATAGTAACATAGTATGTAAGGCTGAATGAAGACAATGTCCATCTAGTCCAGCCTGTCTATCCTACTTTGTTGATCCAGAGGAAGGCAAAAAACCCCAAGGCCAGAAGCCAATTAGCCCTTTTGGGGAAAAAATTCCTTCCCGACTCCCTAATGGCAATCAGACTGTTCCCTGGATCAACCCCTAATAGTTCCTACCTGCCTGTAAACCCAGATTGACACTTGACCTAATATTTATATCCTGTAATATCCTTCTTCTCCAGAAAGACGTCAAGTCCCCTTTTAAACTCAAAGCTGTAATGCAGGTGGGCTAAAAATTAATTGGATTACGCTGTAGGCGAGGGCCCCAAAAAATTGGTGTACCAACAGTACTAATGTACCTCAGAAAAATTGCCTATGCCCAACCAAGAGGGCAGGTGAAACCCATTAATCGCTTTGGTTAATGTGGCTTAATTGGTAACTAGGCCTGGAGGCAGCCCAGTAAAAATAAAAATTGGTTCAGGTGAAAGTTTCAACGCTTTAATGAGCATTGAAACGTATAAAAATTGTTTACAAAAATTATAAGACTGAGCCTTGTGGCCCTAAGAAAAATTGCCTGTTCGGCGTGATTACGTGAGGTTTCAGGAGGAGGAGCAGGAGGAGGAGGATGAATATAATACACAGATTGATGAAGCAAAAATGTCCCCGTTTTTGATGGTGATAGAGAACGATGCTTCCATCCGCGGGTGCAGCCTACGTATTGCTTAGGTATCGCTGCTGTCCGCTGGTGAAGAAGAGAAGTCTGGGGAAATCCAGGCTTTGTTCATCTTGATGAGTGTAAGCCTGTCGGCACTGTCGGTTGACAGGCGGGTACGCTTATCCGTGATGATTCCCCCAGCCGCACTAAACACCCTCTCTGACAAGACGCTAGCCGCAGGACAAGCAAGCACCTCCAGGGCATACAGCGCGAGTTCAGGCCACGTGTCCAGCTTCGACACCCAGTAGTTGTAGGGGGCAGAGGCGTCACCGAGGACGGTCGTGCGATCGGCTACGTACTCCCTCACCATCCTTTTACAGTGCTCCCGCCGACTCAGCCTTGACTGCGGAGCGGTGACACAGTCTTGCTGGGGAGCCAGAAAGCTGTCAAAGGCCTTAGAGAATGTTCCCCTGCCTGCGCTGTACATGCTGCCTGATCTTTGCGCCTCCCCTGCTACCTGGCCCTCAGAACTGCGCCTTCTGCCACTAGCGCTGTCGGATGGGAAGTTTACCATCAGTTTGTCCACCAGCGCCCTGTGGTATAGCATCATTCTGGAACCCCTTTCCTCTTCGGGAATGAGTGTTGAAAGGTTCTCCTTATACCGTGGGTCGAGCAGTGTGTACACCCAGTAATCCGTAGTGGCCAGAATGCGTGTAACGCGAGGGTCACGAGAAAGGCATCCTAACATGAAGTCATCCATGTGTGCCAGGGTACCTGTATGCAACACATGGCTGTCCTCACTAGGAAGATCACTTTCAGGATCCTCCTCCTCCTCCTCCTCCTCATGCTCCTCCCCCTCCTCCTCCTCCTTCTCAATGCGCTGAGATATAGACATGAGGGTGCTCTGACTATCCAGCGACATACTGTCTTCCCACGCCTCCGTTTCCGAGTGCAAAGCGTCTGCCTTTATGCTTTGCAGGGAACTTCTCAAGAGGCATAGCAGAGGAATGGTGACGCTAATGATTGCAGCATCCCCGCTCACCATCTGGGTAGACTCCTCAAAGTTTCCAAGGACCTGGCAGATGTTTGCCAACCAGGCCCACTCTTCTGTAAAGAATTGAGGAGGCTGACTCCCACTACGCCGCCCATGTTGGAGTTGGTATTCCACAATAGCTCTACGCTGCTCATAGAGCCTGGCCAACATGTGGAGCGTAGAGTTCCACCGTGTGGGCACGTCGCACAGCAGTCGGTGCACTGGCAGATTAAACCGATGTTGCAGGGTCCGCAGGGTGGCAGCGTCCGTCTTGGAGTTGCGGAAATGTGCGCTGACCCGGCGCACCTTTCCGAGCAGGTATGACAAGTGTGGGTAGCTTTTCAGAAAGCGCTGAACCACCAAATTAAAGACATGGGCCAGGCATGGCACGTGCGTGAGGCTGCCGAGCTGCAGAGCCTCCACTAGGTTACGGCCGTTGTCACACACGACCATGCCCGGTTGGAGGCTCAGCACGGCAGTAGACAGGTCTGCTCTGTCAGACACTGCAGCAGTTCGTGGACCGTGTGCCTCTTCTCTCCTAAGCTGAGTAGTTTCAGCACGGCCTGCTGACGCTTGCCAACCGCTGTGCTGCCACGCCGCGCGACAACGACTGCTGCCGACGTGCTGCTGCTGACACATCTTGATTGCGAGACAGAGGTTGGAGGAGGGTGGTTTAGTGGAGGAAGCATACACCGCCGCAGATACCAGCACCGAGCTGGGGCCCGCAATTCTGGGGGTGGGAAGGACGTGAGCGGTCCCAGGCTCTGACTCTGTCCCAGCCTCCACTAAATTCACCCAATGTGCCGTCAGGGAGATATAGTGGCCCTGCCCGCCTGTGCTTGTCCACGTGTCTGTTGTTAAGTGGACTATGGCAGTAACCGCGTTGGTGAGGGCGCATACAATGTTGCGGGAGACGTGGTCGTGCAGGGCTGGGACGGCACATCGGGAAAAGTAGTGGCAACTGGGAACCGAGTAGCGCGGGGTACGCCGCCGCCATCATGCTTTTGAAAGCCTCCGTTTCCACAAGCCTATATGGCAGCATCTCCAGGCTGATCAATTTGGCAATGTGCACGTTTAACGCTTGAGCATGCGGGTGCGTGGCGGTGTACTTGCGCTTGCGCTCAAACAGTGGCGCTAGCGACGTCTGGACGCTGCGCTGAGAGACATTGCTGGATGGGGCCGAGGACAGCGGAGGTGAGGGTGTGGGTGCAGGCCAGGAGACGGTAGTGCCTGTGTCTTGAGAGGGGGGTTGGATCTCAGTGGCAGGTTGGGGCACAGGGGGAGAGGCAGTGGTGCAAACCGGAGGCGCTGAACGGCCTTCGTCCCACCTTGCGGGGTGCTTGGCCATCATATGTCTGCGCATGGTGGTGGTGGTGGCTCCCCAGCTCATCTTGGCGCGACAAAGGTTGCACACCACTGTTCGACGGTCGTCAGGCGTCTCTGTGAAAAACTGCCACACCGTAGAGCACCTTGACCTCTGCAGGGTGGCATGGCGCAAGGGGGCGCTTTGGGAAACAGTTGGTGGATTATTCCGTCTGGCCCTGCCTCTACCCCTGGCCACCGCACTGGCTCGGCCTGTGCCCACACCCTGACTTGGGCCTCCACATCCTCGCCCGCGTCCACGTACTCTAGGCCTACCCCTACCCCTCAGCATGGTGTATTAACAGGAGTGCAGAAACAGAACGCTGTAATTAAATGTGCCGCTTATTGGCCTGTGGTTGGAGGCTGACTTCGCTTACGGAACGCCAGGAAATAATTTTGCGCAAGCCTGCTGTAACACTTAGCTGGCTGCGTATGAATTAGGAGGACAACTACCCCCATCAGAGACCCAGTACACTGAGGACAGTCACAGGCAGCCCAAATAGATTTTTTTCCACAAATGTTTTTGGAAAGGCCCACTGCCTATATACACTGTATATGTCTTCTGTCCCTGCGTCACCACTACTGGCCCTGGAGTATGTAAAATAACTGCACACTGTTGCACTGTGGACTGGAATACAGCAGTGATTTAACAGCCAACACAGAGCCAGGAAATAATTTTGCGCAAGCCTGCTGTAACACTTAGCTGGCTGCGTATGAATTAGGAGGACAACTACACCCAGCAGAGACCCAGTACACTGAGGACAGTCACAGGCAGCCCAAATAGATTTTTTTCCCCAAATGTTTTTGGAAAGGCCCACTGCCTATATTCAATAAATATATGTCTTCTGTCCCTGCCTCACAATATATGTCTTCTGTCCATGCCTCACAATATATGTCTTCTGTCCCTGCCTCACAATATATGTCTTCTGTCCCTGCCTCACAATATATGTCTTCTGTCCCTGCCTAACCACCACTACTGGCCCTGGAGTATGTATAATTACTGCAGGGCGCAATGCTCTGCACGGCCGATATACAAAAAAAAAAAAATGTGCAACACTGCAAAAAGCAGCCTCCACAGTACTGCACACGGTTAGATGTGGCCCTAAGAAGGACCGTTGGGGTTCTTGAAGCCAAAAATACTCCTAACACTCTCCCTATAGCAGCTCCGGCACCAACAGCACTTTCCCTCCTCTATGTCAGAACGCATCTGTGGCGATCCGCGGGAGGGGCCGATTTATATACTCCGGTGACACCTGATCTCGCCAGCCACTCACTGCAGGGGGGTGGTATAGGGCTTGAACGTTGCAGGGGGAAGTTGTAATACCTTCCCTGTCTTTGTATTGGCCAGAAAAGCGCGCTAACGTCTCAGAGATGAAAGTGAAAGTAACTCGAACATCGCGTGGTACTCGTCACGAGTAACGAACATCTCGAAAACGCTAATACTCGAATGAGTATCAAGTTCGGACGAGTACGTTCGCTCATCTCTAGTGATAAAAGTTGATTTTGGTATAACCCTTTCAGTAGACCCTTCATTCGGGGTGGACATTTCTGCATCACAATGTTATCACCATGGGGGCTTAAATTCTGCCCCTATTTATTAAAACCTCTGCGTCTTTGCTTCAAAACCACAAGTGTCAGGACTCAAACTCTTGAGTTTCTTGCTGAGACTGATGCTCCATGTATGACCTCCGGCTTCCCATTGACTACGTACCTGCCTTCTGCATTGCTGAGATTACTTCTCCATGTATGACCTCTGGCTTCCCATTGACTACGTACCTGCCTGCTGCCTTACTGACTGCTGCATTGCTGAGACTACTGTTCCATGTATGTTCCCTGCTTCCATCTGACTACATACTTGCCTACTGCTTTGCTGACTGCTACTTCAGTGTATGACCTCCAGCTTTCCACTGACTACATACCTGCCTACTGCCTTGCTGACTGCTGCTTCTGTATATGACCTCCGGCTTTCCTCTGACTATGCACCTTCCTGTTGGATTGCTGGCTCCTGCTTCTGTTTTTGACCTCCGGCTTCCCTCTGACTACGTACCTGTCTACTGCTTTGCTGATTGCTGCTTCAGTGTATGACCTCTGGGTTCCCTCTGACTACATACCCGCCTACTGCCTTGCTGACTGCTGCCATGTATAACCTCCGGCTTCCCTTTAACTATGTACCCGCCTACTGCCTTGCTGACTGCTGCTTCTGTGTTTGACCTTCAGCTTCCCTCTGACTACATACCTGCCTACTGCCTTGCTGACTGCTGCTTTCATGTATGCCCTCCGACTACCCTTTGACTACGTACCTGCCTACTGCCTTGCTGACTGCTGCTCCATGTATGACCTCCAGCTTCCCATTGACTATGTACCTGCCTACTGCATTGCTGAGATTACTGCTCCATGTAGGACTTCTGGCTTCCCATTGACTACGAACCTGCCTACTGCTTTACTGACTGCTGCATTGCTGAGACTACTGCCCCATGTATGACCTCCTGCTTCCCTCTGACTACATACTGCCTACTGCCTTGCTGACTGCTGCTTCTGTGTATGACCTCCGTCTTTCTTCTGACTATGTCCCTGCCTGTTGAATTCCTGACTCGTGCTTCAGTTTTTGACCTCCGGCTTCCCTCTGACTATGTACTTGTCTACTGCTTTGCTGACAGCTGCTTCAGTGTATGACCTCCAGCTTCCATCTGACTACATACCCGCCTAGCGCTTTGCTGAGACTGCTGCTGCCATGTATGACCTCCGGCTTCCCTTTGACTATGTATCTGCCTACTGCTATGCTGACTGCTGCCTCAGTGTATGACCTCTGGCTTCCCTATGAGTATATACCTGCCTACTGCCTTGCTGGCTGCTGCTTCAGAGTATGACCAACGCCTTCCATCTGACTACATACCTGTCTACTGCCGTGCTGACTGCTGCATCAGTGTATGACCTCCGGCTTGCCTCTGACTACATACCTGCCTACTGCCTTGCTGACTGTTGCTTCAGTGTATGACCTTCAGCTTCCCTTTGACTACATACCTGCCTACAGCCTTGCTGACTGCTGCATTGGAGTAGGACCTCTGGCTTCCATCTGACTACGTACCTGCCTACTGCTTTGCTGACTGCTGCTTCAGTGTATGACCTCCAGCTTCCCACTGACTACATACCTGCCCACTGCCTTGCTGACTCCTGCTTCCATGTGTGACCTCCGGCTTCCGTTTGACTATGTACCTGCCTAGAACCTTGCTGACTGCTGCTTCTGTGCATGACTTTCGGCTTCCCTCTGACTACATACCTGCCTACTGCCTTGCTGACTGCTGCTTCCGTGTGTGACCTCCGGCTTCCCTCTGACTACATACCTGCCTACTAGCTTGCTGACTGCTGCTTCCGTGTGTGACCTTCGGCTTCTTTTTGACTATGTACCTGCCTACCACCTTGCTGACTGCTGCTTCTGTGCATGACTTTCGGCTTCCCTCTGACTACATACGTGCCTACTGCCTTGCTGACTGCTGCTTTCATGTGTGACCTCCGGCTTCCATCTGACTACATACCTGCCTACTGCCTTGCTGACTGCTGCTTCCATGTGTAACCTCCAGCTTCCCTCTGACTACACACCTGCCTACTACCTTGCTGACTGCTGCTTCCGTGTATGACCTCCGGCGTACCTTTGATTATGTACCTGCCGACTGCCTTGCTGATTGCAGCTTCCGTGTATGACCTCTGGCTTCCCTCGGACTACATACCCGACATCGTTCCTCCCGAGTTGGCCACAGCCGATCCAGACCCTTTTTCTTACAACAAGATTAAATTCTGCATCGGAAAAGTTTTCTGCTGCAAAATTAAGGACATTTTGCAGAATTTTTGATGTGGATTTCTAACACGAAGATACAATTCCACAATTAAAGTATCCATAATAGATGCACGACAGTTAAAAACGTTAAAAAGTTTGCACTATTTGACAAAATCTGCATGTGTGCTGCATCCTGCGGACAATTCAGTCCTGTGTGAAAGGTCTGTAAACTGTTAAAGGAAAAGTGTAGGAGATTTATCAAACTATTTACATCACTTTTTTGGCAAATCAATGTTCCAAATTCTGACGCACAGTTCTTTGTGCAAAAATGTGTTTCGTGCATATTTTGAAAAGTGTTGAGAAAAGGGGTGGATCTTAGGAGAAGGGTCTAGTCTTTTGCAGACCTGAAAATTTACTATACTTTACAAAAGAAATTGGTATATTTATGGCTCAAATCTACACAGGGTCATAGCAGGCATAGATTTTACTATCTGGTTCATGGACAGGCATGGACACGCCAAATTCATACAGAGGCTTACGTTAGTGTTGCTGCGGTACTTCTGTAATAATCACTGTCCTGAATTGTTTCCTCCAGTACTGTAACAAGGGGGCGTCCTCTACATCTAGAGGAAAGAAAGTTTCTACACCAACATAGAAGAGGGTTCTTTACTGTAAGAGCAGTGAGACTGTGGAACTCTCTGCTGGAAGACGTGGTGATTGTGAACTCACTAAAAAAGGGACCTGGATGCCTTTCTTGAGTGATACAATATTATATGTCTTATCACTGATTACTTCAGAAAGGTCGGTGATCCGGGATTATCCAGATTTCCAGATTGAATTTGGGATGTACTTTTTTGCACTCCTCTTAAGGATGCCCATGACGGCAAGATCAGGCTACACACAAAAGTTGTGCACTCTGTAACCATAGAAACACATTGGTTTGCATAGGGGCAGAATACATACAGCCAAAAAGCTTATGAGGTTAGTCAGCATGCCCCAAAATCGAGGATGATAGATTAGACTGGAATGTATGTAACAAACTTTTATGTTCTCACTTTTAGTATTTTTGCATTGTTAATTGTGCAGTAAATTAAAGACTCAAATCTTCGAGACAGAAAGGATCAGACCTCCAGAAACACGTCCCGTTCCTCCCCAGCGTGAGATCACACAATGGCTAGAAGTACGTGGCTGCTGAGGATCTTGTGCATGATATAAAGGAGGGTTCGCATTATAAGGTCTACTGGGTGGTTCTGGTATTTCTGTTTCGCTTCATGCAAAGTAAGGATAATTTCACACGGGCAAGTGCGATATCGGGCCGTGAAACTTGTCCTGATATCACGCTCGCCAACATGCGATGACCCACAGATCCAAGGCGTTTCAATGGGAAACATCACATTGCACTCCTGCGCACCTTGTGCGGTGCGATACTTTTGCCGACCCCATTGAATACAATAGGTAACACGCTGCATTTTTTTCTCACACCATGATGTGATGCGGGAAAAAATTGCTCATGTGTATGACCCCATTCAACAGACTGGGGTTAATATTTGTGCATCTCACGACGCACAAATCTCTCGCGATTTTCTCAGCCGTGTGAAAGCGGCCTAAGTAATACACATTTGAAGTCTCCATCCTGTCAATTCCTACTTCCTATGAGGCCTTAAACAGATGAATGCATGCGCAAATACACTCGCCACAATGAAGCGTATTTACGCCTGAACAAGTTACAATTCTTAGTTGGTGTCTTTTTTTACAGTTCAAACCCTGGGCTATTGTGCGCACAAAAAAGAAAAAAGATAGGGCAACACCTATCTCTTCTCGCTTGTAGAAATTGTGCGCAAAAAACACGTTTGTGAAAATTAATTCATTGAAGTCAATGGCCTTGCTTCGTCACGTTTTGTGGGTGTGATTTTTCACATGGGCAAGAAACCCCTGTAAACATATTTGTCTGTTTAAGCCCCAAGGGCTCTTGCGGATGAGCATGACGTTTTAGCGCTCGCGACAATGGGACGTAATTGTGTTCTGAATGGAGCGCTATCACGTCCTATCGCAAGCAAATCCACTCTGTTTGCTGTACTTTTTTCAGCTGCCGCGCCCGTTTACATTGGCGTGGGACACAGTTGCACCATGTTTGAACAGGGGAGGCGGCCTAATTAGCCAACTTAGACCCAGGTAATCAAACTTCCCCGTAAAATTGCGCCATTTAGACTCCTATTGAGCCCCGAATGTGCAAATACGCCCAAAAATAGAGCATGTCACATATATTCTCTCCCGACAGAAATGTGGGCACAAACACGCTCCATGTAAAATCAATTGAAATTAATGGGTTCTTTTGGATGTAATTTGCGTGAGCGATTCTGCATGCACAAGACCGCACGCAAAATCGCCCGTGTGAAGGAGGCTCAAGGTTTCATCCTACTTGCATCCTATAAAGGTTTTTGTTTAGGAACAGAGAAAATTGATACGAAAAAAATCCCACATGTTCCATCTAGTCTGCCCCTCTATTATTTCTGTCTTCAGATGGATATGTGCGTATCCCAGGCAGCTTGAATTCATTTACTATTGATGCTCTAACCCCGTCTGCTGGAAGTTTGTTCCAAGCATCTACTACTCTTTCAGTCAAATAACATTCCCTGACATTGCTAGTGTTTTCTTCCTCCAAATAATCTCAGACTGTCCCCCTTGTTCTGACCTGGTTCCTCAAGAAAAGTGCTGAGTGAACCAAAAGAGTCGAATGCTGTTGTACGTTGAACTTTGCCGAAAGTTTAGTTCGGCACGAACTCAAACCATGGGGGGTTGATCTTAGCCAAAGCCACTAAAGTCCTTCTTTTGCTTTTGGTTCTGCTCGAAGGCTTCAGTGCATATTCCTTCATATGATGGGGAATAGAGCTCTATTTACAGACAGCAACCACGATGTATCATACAATTAATCCCCACTAGTTCTATTGTAGGATTCATTGCAGCCTCCATGCACCACTCATTGCAGCCTCCATGCACCACTCATTGCAGCCTCCATCTATCCACAGAACCACAGGCAGCAAATCATACGAGAGGATCCGAGGTGCCATAAACATCCAGGAAATTAAGAGGTATCTTTATTCACCTCTTCCTTTATAATGCAACATACATTTCAGCTGCACAGGGCCATTATCAAGGCAAAAGGTACAAGAAAAATACAAGCACTGCACATGTACAAATATTGGGGCCTTTTCTACATCATTTTGGGGCTGACCACTTTCTCATCTCCAGCTTCTATATCACGTATTCCTATTTTCTTAATGTTTAAAGAAAGATTTATACAAGATAAAATCACCCAAGTTGATGCTTTTTATGTGACTTTATATCTTGTCTATTTCTATTATTGAGCTATAGGAAATTGGGGACATAAGTAATGCAGTGTATTATTTGAGAGCTCGTAGCATCACAGCTGTAAATTCCCTTCAGGACATAAAAAAGTTAAAAAGAAAAGTTTTAAAAAAATTGTAAGAAAAAAAACAAGCAAAAAAACTCACTTTTCCCTTTGTCTGTTTAAAAAGATAAATAAAAATATACATTTTTGGTATTGGCATATCCGTAACGACATTCAATAAATCGAACAGACTTTTTATCTGTCATGGAAATCATTATTTTAAAAAAATGAAAGCTAAAAAAAACAGCCATTATGCTTATTTTTTGTTTGAAAAAGTCATAAATACCCAAAAACGATACAAAAAAACTATAGCTCATCCTGCAAACAGCAAGCCCTCACAGAACTCCGTCCATGGAAACATAAAAAAGTTCTGGGACTTTGCATGCATCGATGCAAAGAAAAAATCTATTCCAAAAGAAAGTGTTTTTATGGTCCAAAGTGGAAAAATAATAACAATCTTTCTTTGTATGGCGACAACTTATTCCGCATAAAACAGTTATGGCTTTTAAAAAGGGGAGATAAAAATCCCAATAAATCGTTATGTCCTTGTGGCCAAAATAGGCCGAGTCACTAAGGGGTTAATCTTGTAGTAATGTGGTAGGTGATGTGTCATAGAGGGGGAGGTCACATAGGGATGATGCAATAGCTATTATGACATCACCGTGTTCTAGATAAAAGTGCAGGACTTGTTCTGAAGGGACAGAAAAGACGTTGATTTGAGTTCAAGCTGTTTTACAGGCAACATGATGCTACTTCTGTTAGTATTTATTTTCCTTTCCTCTGCTGTTTGTTTTCCCATCCCACCACAAGCTGCGGATGAGGTGAACGCCCACACTGAATCTGAGAAGGTGTTTTCTGAGGACATGATGAAAAGTCAAGAATTAGTGAGTAAGTATCCACCATGTATAAAGTTTATATAACCCTATCTCACATGTATAGCGGAGTGGGCACAGGGCTGCAAGGCAACTTTTATCGCTGAGACCCCTGCCGATCTCAAGAACAGGGTGCCTGTGTCCCCTGTCCTCCACACTGTGGGGTTACTGCACCCCGCAGTGAGGAGGAGAGTCAACAGAGCGCTGGTCACACATTCACTTTCAATGGGACTGCACTATCTGCTCAGCTATTTCGGTCAGCCCATTGAAATGCATAGAGCACCGACCGCACATGCTCACGGGGCGCTCCGTTCACAGTGACGTCACTACAGGGAAAGAAACGGCTCCCATAGTGACAGGCAGAGCGAGACACATAAGTCCCGTTCTCATGACCGGCTGGGGTCTCAGCAGTGAAACACCCACAATAGGCAAGTTACTCCCTATCCTGTAGATATCATTACTGACAATTTCTGTAAACCTACTGGGCTGTAGGAAGACCCACCCCTTTTACTAAATCCCGTTCACTTTCTTAAAAAGCGATCAGAGCAGCATGAAATTGTAAAAAGTCATAAATCTTTGCATAGAAAAAGGTTTGTGTCAAAATTTGCAACTTTTTTTTCTTTGCTCCACAAAACTGGTGCAAATCACTAAATAAATTCTTCCCTTTGTTTTAGGAGTCCGCAGAAATCTAGAATCCCAAATAGAGGACATTAAAGAGCGATTTGAAGCGATACCGCTATTCATCATAGTTGCAACACCAGTGATGTTCCTTGTGATCGCCATCCTCTGTTGGTACACGTATGTACTATTTAACTTCATTTATACTATTATCAGATGAAAAAACAAATCCCTCCCTTAGGGCAGAAGTGTAGTGACATTGCTTTTTTTTTTTTACAGAGTCTGCTGTGATGCCCCTGAAAACAGAGGACAATAATATACCCCCCCCCCTCCTTCCCCCGTACCCATAGATAGATAGATAGGATATAGATAGATATAGATAGATAGATAGATAGATAGATAGATAGATAGATAGATAGATACCACCACTTGCCATCAATTAACTGCAGCCACCATCTGCTTCCATCAAAAAACATCAGCCACCACTTATTGCCAAAAAGCATAACCACCTGACATCTGACAAAGAATATCACCAGCCACCATCAGCCACCGAAATACGCCAGCTATCATCTGCTGCTAAAAAAGCATCAACCAACACTTGCCACTGAAAAACGTCAGCCACTATCTGCTGCCGATAAATTCAGCAACCAGCTGCTGCCGAAAACATCACCCACTGGCGAAAAACACCAACTATCGACAGATAATGAAAAACAGCAGCCACCGCCTGCCACCAAAAAATGTCAGCCACCATCTACTACCAAAAAAGACCAGCCACCAACAGATGATAAAAAACTAAATGAGTGTAAATAAAATATATTTTTATACCAAAGTACTGGAGTGGTCTGAAATGTAATAATCGTCCTGTATAGTGCTTATTTCTCCCAGGAGGTTGCGTTCCTGGAACCTGATCTAAGTAGTAGTTATAAGTGGACCTTTGAAAAGTTTGTTTTGGCCAGTTCGCCAAAGTTTTGCAAAAGTTCTGCTTTGGGTCTGAGTGAGTTTGAACCACACTGGAAGTTCACCACAATCCCTAAACTTGGTGTACAACATTGTCTAACGCCTCTTTTAGACCAGACAATTCTCGTTTGAACCATCGAAGGAGCGAGTGACGTCACCGCTAACTCATTTGCACTCGCAGCTTGTTTGGACAGGCAGCTCATCAGTGAGAATCATTCACTTCTGGTTCAGTGTTTCACATTCCTATGTATGCACATAGCAGGGGGTGTTTGAAGGGAACGAGAAGTGAAGGAGCTAATGATGATTTTTACTGCTGCTAATACTGAACGGCGAACGGAAAGTGAGCAATTCTCATTTTAATGATTTTTGAATGATGAAGGTTACATCTAAATGTACCTTTAGAGTCATTAAGCTCCGTATAACACGCTGGGAGTGTTATATGGGGATTTTATGACTCTTAGGCCTTATTCACATGGGTGATGAGTATTTACACCGGCTACATTGCGGCCAAAAATCGTATCATGGAAGAGTGTCTGTAATCGAGTCCTAGCATTTTCTCGTCCATTCACACGGGTTATCGTGTAAAAAATATGCTGCAGCGCGGAATTCCGGTTGGCAGAAATCCTTATAATGGCTTCTAACGCTGTAATAGAGCCAGCTGTCTTCTTTCACGAACAACGGATGCAGGTAAACTCCCTCCCCATAGGAGGTAGGCCTCATTTTCACGAGTACGCATGGATTCCAAGTGTGTCTCTGTCACAGCCGCATTTTCTTCCTCCCGTTCAGGGTGCCGGTTGGCATTCTGCGCACAGTGCATTTGTTTTTTAATTGTCCTGCTTTCCCACGAACCCGTGGTATATCTGCAGTGTCAGCTACGGCTGTGCCGCAGATTGGACAGCTTCCATTGACTTCAATGGAAGCCGCCCGTGCGGGAATCAGCAGAAAATACAGCATGCTGCATTTTTCCTCCGCGCTTGCGATTCACACAGCGGGATAAAATGACATCCGCGGGTATTTAATTACTTGCGAATGCCCAATGATTGTCTATGGGACGAAAAAAATCAGCAACCAAAAATGGAAGCCGATTTCTCATTTGAAGGTGCGATTTTTTTCACTTGGCCAAAAATCGTTCCTGTGAATGAGGCCTTAGATTGCGCTAGTGTTGAGCAAACCGAACCAGTAGAACCCTTTTGGGGGCAGAAGCCTCATTTACTCCATAAGAGACACAGCTGCATGTTAATGTACATGTTCTGCTTAGGAACCAGCAGACAGTTACACGTCAACCTCCAGTTAGCAGCATGGATTTTAGAAGAAGGCAGCCATGTTTTCAACCCCTTTAAATATTGTTCTTATGAGCTCTAAATATTTTCTCCAGATATAATGGTAAATGTTTCACTTATTACTGAGTGTAACAACTGTATCATTTCCCACATCTGGATGGTTATTATAGGCAGGTGTACAGCATGCACTGCTTCCATAATAGATGACTACACAGACAGCTCGAATTAGCTCCTCTTACGTCTTGTCGATTCCATATGGGGAGTCCCGCATGGAATCGCCCGTGCCCAAGGCCGGCAACCCTGCATACCTGTCAGTGTTCTTCTTTCCTCCATACTGCGGATGTGTGCAGGCATGCTGGACGTCACGCCGGCGTTCATACACAGTACAGGTTTTTTTTTTTAATCCCCTGCTTTCCCGCAGAATACGCAGCCCGTCTGTAATGTCAATGGAAGCTGTCCGTGTGGGAACCGCAGTAAAATGGAGCATGCTGCAACTTTTCAACCGCTAACAGAAACCACAATTGGCTTCTGCTTGTGTGCATGAAGAATGGAGGTGGATTTGGAGATCTGATTGCTCTGATGCCCACTATCCACAAAAAGGAGGAGCAGCACAGCTAGTTAGGCTGTATTGTAGCGGGTGGTGGTATTGTGGCGCAGAATTCAGGATACAATGGAGTAATCAAAATGTACAATATTTATTTATACACAAAAGAATATAAGTGAAATGTAGAAATACAAGTCATGTAACATAATACACAGTTCATCTTTAAAAGATTAACACACCCCTAATATCAAGGCGGTCTGTTGGAAACACAGTGCTCAAAATCCAATCAAAGTGCCTCTATTATCCCCAGCTCCCACTCTGTCCTCTGTAATAGTGTAGTGGCCCCAAACACCTATTTCTGGCCCCTCCATAAATGTCATACATGTCATGTCTTTAATGTAGATGCACTGTGCAAGCTGTCTTGTCTCTTGTCAAAAAATATTTTGCTATGGCTACCCTCATTTTAGTTTGCCCCACGATTCTTGGGTCCATTCCAGGTAGTTTAGCAGATAAACTCAGTAACATAAACCTCAGCTACCAGCATTCTGGAGGATACCCAAGGCTTTCCATGTACAGATAGTCCCCTACTTGCGAACATTCGACTTACGAATTTCGCAAGATGCGAACTATCTGTCCTGCACAGTATGATGTCATGCTATGGCATTACATCATACTGTGCAGGGACCGGGCAGGCTTCTATCAAGCCTGATAGAAGCCTGTCCGGTTAGATCGCGGTTGCTAGGCAGCCGGGGGCCTTCTGAAAGGCCCTAGGGCTGTCTATGCAGAGCGCCTATCAAGCCGTGCGCTTGATGGGCACTCTGCATAGGCAGCCCCGGGGCCTTTCAGCAGTTCCCCGGCTGCCTAGCAACCGCACAGCGTCCTGCGATCTCATTGTGGAACGCTGTACGGGCCCCCTGAACGTCGGGTGCCGGCTGTTTCTTCCAGCAGGCACCTGGCGGCAGCAGTTCCGACGAGCCGCGCCGCTCGTCAGAACTGTTAACACTTTAAATACTGCTGTCAGAGC